>NC_048226.1:94688092-94703559 GCF_002007445.2 Ailuropoda melanoleuca | reverse complement strand
AACAACCAACACATGAACAAACGAAAAGCCGAAACAGACCTATAAAGACAGAGAACAAGCTGATGCTTGCCAGAGGGAAGGGGCTGGAGGACAAAAGGGGTAAAGGGGAGTAGGAGATGCAGGTTTCCAGTCGTGGCATGAGTAAGTCATGGGAATAAAAGACACAGCATAAGGAATATGGTCCATGCTATGGTACCAGCCTGTATGGGGACGGATGGTGCCTGCACTTGTGGCGAGCACAGCACAATGTATAAACTTGTTGAATAGTTGTGTTGTCCCCCTGAAACTAATGCAACATCGTATGCCAACTATTTTCCGATTTAAAAAAAGAAAAAGGAAGGAGGCAAGGCTCAGAGAAGGTGTGTGACTTGCCCACAGTGACAGAGCTGGTAAACCAGCTGGAAAACCAGAGCTCTGTCCCCAGCCTCCAACCACGGACTTCCCAGTGACCACTTCCCTTGTCCACGGCTTGCTCTCACAGGAACTCATCACCGCCTGGTACATTGGGTTCCTGACGCTCATCCTGTCTTCATTTCTCGTCTACCTGGTTGAGAAAGATGTGCCAGAGGTTGACGCACAAGGAGAAGAGATGAAGGAGGAATTTGAGACCTACGCAGATGCCCTTTGGTGGGGCCTGGTGAGTCACCATCGTGAAGGCCCCCCAGGGGGACTGACGCTTAGAGAGAGGCGGAGGGCGTGGCATGGGAGGACGCGGGTGGACAGCGGCATGCAGGCACAGGCCAGAGCTCCCTGTGCGGGGAATGAGCGTGGAATGGGCGTTTCCTTAGTGCTGCAAGAGGTCAGGGCTGAAACAGTCTGGGCCTGTGACCTCTGGGGCCCTTGCTCCACTAGCTGTAGGCTGTTATCAGCTAGGCCATGCGTGTCCAGACGGACATAGCGGCAGAGTCACACAGGCGCACTCATACCTTCAGACACACCTGGAGGCCCACGGCTCATACCCACGGGACATGTGGTACTAAAGCTAGCATTTTGTTTTTAAGAGAGAGAGTGAGCAGAGAGGGGCAGAGGGAGAAGGAGAGAGAGAATCCTTAAGCGGACTACCTGATGAGCACGGAGCCCAATGCAAGGCTTGATCTCATGTCCCTGAGATCATGGCCTGAGCTGATATCAAGAGTAGGATGCTTAATCGACTGAGTCACCCAGGCGCCCCAAAGCTAGCGTTTTTTGAAGGCTTCCTTTGCTCCAGAGCATTGCTCTAAACACCTTACATTTATTAACATAGCTTAAATTCAAACAACTCCTATGATTAGCCCCTTTTTTTAAGACAGGGAAACTGAAGCATGAAGTGGTTAAGTAAGTAATTAATCCAGGAAAGATCTCTGAGCCACTTAGTGGGTGACCTGGGATTTGAACTCAGGCAGCTGGGCTCCAGAGGCCGCACACTGGACCGCTCTGCTGTCCTGTCCTGCACAGTCACGTGTGCACAGTAACCTACACTTGTAAACACCCCCAGGACTATACAACATGCATCAGCGCACACACGGGCACAGATGTGAGACGTGCACACGTAGGCACACAGTACATATCAGTGCACTTGTCTGCATGCGCACACTGGGAAACATGGCAAGACACAAAATCACATGTATGTAAATATGCCAAGAATGCACATGCATGTGTTTGCAATGATTGAAGAATTTGTCGGCTGATCCACTCTAAGTAGGAAATCCTTAACTTAGAAACAGGCGTGGTCACAAGGCGCCTGTAGAATTACGTGGCACCAGGTACCTTTTCTTCCATGGAAAACACATCCCCAAGCAGTAAGAAAGGCTTACAGGTGGAGCTCGGCCCATGCGTCCCTGACCTCCTTTGCCCTGCAAAGGCCCACGTCTGACCTCTTCTCTCTCCAGATCACACTGGCCACCATCGGCTACGGAGACAAGACGCCCAAAACATGGGAAGGCCGCCTGATTGCGGCCACCTTCTCCTTAATCGGTGTCTCCTTTTTCGCCCTTCCAGCAGTAAGTTCTCCAGCGGTCTCCCTAGTGTGACAGGCAGGACCCCTCCCTTCCCCCTGGCCCCAGCTGCACCTTCCAGGCTGTTCCACAGGCTAGGCTGCTCTGAGTCCCAGTCTCAAGGCTGCCTTCTTTAAGCTGACTTAGTCACCCCCCTCCTCCGGGCATAGTTCTATAAAGGCATTCTGACCCGCACTGCATCCCCCTCACCCCCTCAGACTGTGAGCTCCCTGGGGGCTGGGGGTATGTCTCCACCCACGTCTCCCCAGCACCTTGCATATGGGGGGTCCTTCGTCTACAGGAGCTCCCTTCCCTTGTCCTACCATTTTGTTTACTGGCTTAGGTTAAAAAAAAAAATAAATATATATATATAAGTGACTACTTGACCCATGATAGAATATCCTCGCCAAAGCCCAGTCCCTGTAAGTATAATACTCAACAACAGTCATAGAAAGAAAGCTCTTGTTGGACTTACCGTGTGCTGGACTCGTGCCAAACGCTTTACCTACATCGTCTCATTTAATCTCATTTAATGCCAACATGGTGAGTTTGGTGAGTTTTTATCACCATCGTCCAGACGAGAAAAACGAGGCTCAGTTAGGTCAGTCAGGTTTCCACGATCACAGGGCTATTGGGTTGTGGCCTCGGGGTCTTAATCACGAAGCTGGAAAGGACCTTCTTATGGAGCAAGTCCATGTCCACCCCCTTCATCTCCCAGACCTGGCCTTGGTGATCTTCTTCCACATTCCCTATTTTGTCTGTTTTTCCTAAGCTTCCTGACCTTGGGCTTGTGACCTTTGTGAATCTCAGTTTCCTCTTCTGGAACAGGTCGGGGGCTGTGGGGGTGCTACATGGTCTCGAAGCTCTCTCCCAACTTGAAAAGGGAGTGCTTCCACCCAGGTAATCCACATGCAAGTCTGACCTGGAAATCAAAACAGGTCACAGTTCTGGGAGATTCCAGTAAAAGTCTTAAGTGACCATTTAAGCAGCTAAAATATTTTTTACATTCCATTAACATTTACTGGGCATCTGCCCTGTGTCATGCTTCTTGCCAAACGGCTCCGACACATGGCTTCACTTTTTGCTTAAGGAAATTATGAGGAAGGTACTGTGAGCCCCAGTTCCCTGTGGAGGAAGTTGAGGTGCAGTAGATAAGAGGCTTGCCCGGGCTCTCCCCTCTGAAAAGTGGCAGAGTCAGGAGCTGAAACCAGGCCTTCCTGACATCAAGGCTCCACGTAACCCAGCAACCTACTCCCTGGAAGAGAAGAAAGAAGCCTTTGTGGCCCTGGGAGTGGGGGTGGGGCACCCAGAGAGGCCAGAGGGACTGACCCGGGCCTGACTTCTCCCTCTAGGGCATCCTGGGGTCAGGACTGGCACTCAAGGTACAGGAACAGCACCGGCAGAAGCACTTTGAGAAAAGAAGGAAGCCGGCCGCTGAACTCATTCAGGTCTGTCTGCCTGGGGAGGAACGGGATCGGGACTGAGCTCCCGCACGTTTCTATCTGTGTGTGCTTGTATAGGGGTGGGCATGCCTGGGGCTGGGGATGGGACCCGGAACCATGCTTGCTTATAGATGGCTATGGATGTTCCCGTGGTGATCTTTTGACCTGTCTTCGTGGCGTGAACATGACCATCCCAACACTCTCCCATCTAGATTCTAAGCCAAGCGAGAAAGGGTCACAAGACTCCAATAGGAACCAAGCAAGCCATTGGCTGTTTTACTATCACTGTTGGAATGGAGAATTTGACTTGAGCCTGAGTCCACACTAGGCTTCTCCCCTTCCACTTCCCACCCTGTCCTGACCTGGGGACCCATGAGGAGGAGCCAGGCTAGAGTCCAGGTGCTTAGCCAGTTGGCTACAAGGAGACGTGGCCCCTCATATCTGCCGAGGATGGAGAACCCATAAGCCAAGAGAGGAGGAGACACCTTACATGTGCTCACTATTGGACAGTTGGCCCATTTGTCCTTCTCAATAGACCATGTCGTACCAGTAGGTGTTGGATGCCCGGCAGCTCCATCATTCCCGCACCATGGGCTGGAGGACGGGGAGGACAGTGCGAGCTGGGGAGGAAGGCAGAAGTGCTCTTGCTCGTGGTTTTGTGGGTTGTTGAGAGCACAGAGAAGAGGAGGGTGGGGTACCCTGACTACAGCTGCGTGGGACGCAGTGTGTACGTGACCGCCCACCGTGAACTTGCATCCGGTGTACTGAAGGTCCCTGCAGGTCTGTGGGTCTGACACTGGATGGTGCACAATGTTATCCTACCTAATGCAGTGCCATGGCCAGTGCACGTCTCCACGGGTCTGCTCCTGTATCCCCCAAGCCCCTGACCGTCACAGTACTCCTGAAGGTCTAGTACATTAGAATCGAAACTTCGTCTCCATGGCCGTGTCTTGCACCCAAACTGGCACCTGTTGAAGAAATCTCAGAGAAATGTGTGGCAAGAATAACCCCTGTTCCTTCTGCGGATTCTATACCGAACCCCTCTCCTTCCACTGCATTTCTCTGCACCCCCCTCCCAGCAGGGCCAGTTAGGGCTCCAAGAGGATGGGTCAAGGAAGGATTTCTTCCGAAAGGAGCTACAAAAGCCAGGAAACCTGGCTTCCCTGCATATCACCTCAGTACATATACTTAAACTCTTAGGAGTGGGGGGCTTCGGAAACGTTTTCATGCTGTGGGATTCTGTGTGAGCGTGGCAGTGCTCTCTGGTGACCCCAGCCCCTCGTTTCTCCCCCTCAGGCTGCCTGGCGGTATTATGCTACCAACCCCAACAGGATTGATCTTGTGGCGACTTGGAGGTTCTATGAATCAGTCGTCTCTTTTCCGTTCTTCAGGCAAGTGGCGACCTGTCTCCGTGCTCCGGGGGCGACTGGCCATCCCTCCTGTGGGTCTGTATTTGTGCCTGTGGTTTTATAGTTTCTTAGAGAATGGGCCGTGGTTCCCAGTGTATGCCCCCTAGTAGAATCATCTGGGAGCTTAAATAATTCCAATGCGTAGGCCACACCCAGGCTAGATGAGAACCGCCGAGAGTGGGGTCCAGGCACCTGGATCGTCGTCAGCTCCCCAGGTGACCCCACCAGGGGTTGCCATCTAGACCGTGTGGAGTGACTGACAAGGGAATGTCCGACCACTGTTTGAGCAGGGCTGGTGTCTGAGGAAGTAGGGAGCCAGCGCAGTGGACCTCGTGAGCCGTTCTGGATGCTTACCACCACCCCCCGGCCGTGGTCTGTACGCACAGACTCTTCTGGCTACTGGGAACAGACAGGCAGGAGAAGCAGCGGGAGGAATCCTCCAGTGACCCAGAGATGCTGTTTTGTGTTCTCAGAGGTGGGAGGTTAAATTAAAGGCCTCAGGGGCATCTGGATGGTGCAGTCGGTTAAGCGTCTGACTCTTGATTTTGGCTCAGGTCATGAAGGATCTCAGGGTCCTGAGATGGCGCCCCAGGTCAGGTCTGTGCTCAGCGGGGAGTCTGCTTGTCCCTCTGCCCCTCCCCCAGCTTGTGCTCTCTCCCTCTCTCAAACAAATAGAAAAAATCTAAATAAATAGTTTAATTAATTAATTAATTGTCTCAGAAAAAAATAGAAATCTCTGCCCATGGCCAGCACCTGTGAAAAGGAAGAGGGAAGTTAATAGTCACTGGATATCCAACACATCCAAGAGATCCAAGTTCAGGCTTTGTTCACTCCTCACAGGCACCCTTTTAAGAGAGGCCAGAGGCTCTCAAAGGCTCGGGTGCATTAAAATCAGCAGACGGCTATGGAAATGCGGGCTGTGCACCTGCCTTCGGCCATTTCAGCATAAAGCATCTTGGACAGACGCCCCAGGGCTAGTCTGACAGAGTGGCTCATGTCTGCTCCTGGAGCCAGGCTGCAGAGGTTGGGGCACCAGGCTCCTCTCCCAGCGGGACAAGCTGGGGTTCAGAATCTTCGGACATTTTGGCCGATGCCAGCCATATCAAGAGGCCCCCAAAGCCCGTGGCCTTTTCCCTACTTGGGCTACTAAAACAGACCAAGCCTCACCCCTCTCCAGGTTTTTGTTTGCTTTCAGATTTTATTGATTTATTTGAGAGAGAGAGTGAGCAAGAGAGACAGAGCACAGGAGCAGGGGCAGAGGGAGAGGGAGAAGCAGCCTCCCCGCTGAGCAAAGAGCCTGACATGGGACTTGATCCCAGGATCCCAAGATCACGACCTGAGCCGAAGGCAGACCCTTAACCGACTGAGCCACCCAGGCGCCCCCTCTATAGGTTTTAGATACTACAATCCTGAGACGGGACTAACAGTGCGTGGATGGAATGTGGAACCGTCATACTTCCTGGGTTGGGAGGAAGAGTAGAGGGACACCAGCCTCACCCCTGGAGCTGGGCCCGGCTCTAAAGTGTGTATCTGCCATACCCATTTGATTTCATGGGCCATACTATGACCCAACACTAGCCGAGTGGCCCCTCCATCCCCAGCTCACTCTCCTACTCACCTGTCACGGGACCTACATCCAGTCCCTTCACCCCTATCACCAGATTGTGGCACAGATTTAAGGAGATTCCAGAGATCTGGGTTCCACTGGCTCATTTCCCTGCCTAAAACCCTCCAATGGGTGATCAAGATAATGAAAATAAAATCCACAGCCTGACCATGAGCGACAGAGCCCGACAGCAAAGAGAAACCATTTGAGCCCGAGTATGACATGATCAGATCCGTGTTTCAGGAAAATGACAGGAAGGGTATGGAGGTAGATGGGACAGGCTCAAGATTCTGGGCAAGGAGATCAGCTAGCAAAGCCTGCAGCATTCAGGCTGAGAGCAAGCCACGGCTTAGAGCAAGGTAGGAGCTCGAGAAGGGCGGGGCAGGGAGGAACTAAGCAGAGGGAGGATGTCAGGGAGTTAACGACTGGCAGAGGACTTAGGGAGAGAGGAGAATCAAGGCTTCCCTAAAAGAATGATGGAGTTTGGGTTTATGGACTGGGTCTCCTCATCCGCAGTTAGAGTCACTGGCTCAGAAGAGGGTCCCTGTGGTTCCTTCGATTCTAAAGTTCTGTTTTGCCATCATCATTTCCATTTAGGAATGACATCAGTCTTCTTTTGGGTTGCAAGAGTCTTCGAAGGGGCAGGGGGCCTCCCTTGAAAAGGACAGAGTGACCTTGGACTTGGAGGCAAGAACAGGTGCAACCACTCTGAGTGCAGAACCAAGATGATTTCTGTTTGCTGTGCAGCCCAAGGTCTTGGCAAGAGGCCCATTCTTTTGGGGTGATTTATTATAAATAAGGCATTGTCCTGGCTGTCAGAGACTTGGAGGAATACATTGTACTGCAGACAGCTGCTGTGATATGGGAATGGCTTTTAAACTGAGAGAGAACATTCATCTCTTTCTCTTTCTTTCTTTCTTTCTTTCTTTCTTTCTTTCTTTCTTCAAGGACAAAAGTATAAAGTCACTAGAGAGGTTCACTTAGCAACCATTCTGAAACAAGGTAGTCCCTTGGGAAAAGAATGTCCCTGAATTTCAACCCACTCTCTATGTTTCATGGTAAAGCTGTCCTCACCTGCCTCCTACAGGTTTTTTGTCTTTTGTTTATACTTTTCTAAAAAAAAATAACTTTATTATGCTTCATTTACTCTAAAAAGTACTTTTGAAAGTGAACAATTCAGTGGTTTTTTAGTATATTCGCAAAGTTGGGCCTTGATCACCACTGTCTAATTCCAGAACATTTTATTTCCCCAGAAAGAAACCCTGTCCCCATTAGGAGTTATCCTTTCCCCCAGTCCCTGCAAACTCTAATCTATTTTCTGTCTCAATTTTATCTATTCTGGACTTTTCGTATAAAAATGAAATCTTATAGTATGTGGTCATTTAGGTATGGTTTCTTTCATTTAGCATGTTTAAGGCTAGCGGTGATGGATGATGGTGATGGATACTTTTTATTTTTCTTATGTTACTACTTAAAATTATAAACTCATTGTTTCTGAATTCTAAAGAAATTCAGAGAGCTGTCAGTCCAAACCCAACTTAGTAAGAGAAGGAACTGAGGCGTCCAGGGGTTCAGGAACTTGCTCAAGGCCACACAGCATGTTGGACATGGTTGAGACCCAGCCCAGATCCTCTGATTTCTTGACCAGTGGAGACTGTGTACACTTAGGACAAATAGGCAGTGGGAGCCTGAGAAGGCACAGGGAGAGCCTCAGGGGTTGGTAGATTGTACATTCTTACGTGCAAGCACATATGAGGGCAGGCATTTAAGACCACCTGTTGCTTTCCACCAACAGGGAATGTGCCTACCACTTGGTTCCCTAAATGTGGTAGAATGATCTAAGGCACATGTGTGCTGTCTGGTATGATGCCACTAGCCAGATGTGGCTTTGGAGCCTCTGGCTGTTACTAGTGCCACTGAGGAATTACATTTTAGATTTTATTGCATTTTAACTTAGTCATGTGTAACTTGGACAAGCACTAGGTACTAGAACTGAAATGGAGGCAAGACTTCGGCCAAGAAGTAGAAGTTAGTTACCCAAGAAGACCCGGTTCGTTGTGTGTATAAGCAGGACTTTTGCCTTTTATGACCAGCATCAGGAGTATTGGAGGGCTCAGCGATGGAGACGGGGACGTATGTAGCAATCCTTCCCCATGGCCAAGTCACATGGATCTGCTTTCATAGATGCTGTCTCGTTTCTTCTTTAGAATGCCCTGGAAGAGAAGAAGGAGGGGTAACTCCATTTTCATAACCCAAATATTACCGGTGAAGAGTCAGAGCATCAGTGAAACTAATTAGCTCGCCTAATGTCACCCCTCTAGTAAGTGATGGAACAAAGATGAGAACCCAGGTCTTATGCCAAAGCCCACTGTAACGCTGGGAAGAAAAGGTTTTTTAGGGAGAAAATTGGGTAAAATTAAGAGGAGACAAGGGTTACTGGGATAATCATACCCATTTCTGAAGATTCTTGTCATGAAGGTCAAATTGATAGAATGTGTGGAAGCACCTGTCACAGTACCTGGTCCAGAGCAGGTGTTCTCCCTGCTGGATGGTTGAATCTCGGCTGGGAGGCAGTCCTGGTGTTAGAGCAGGAAAGAAAGACGCTAAGCACCCGAATGTAGTCTGGGAAACCACTGTTCGTGATAACAGGGCTGAAACCCTCTGTCTAGAATGTAGTTACAAATCTTTTATGAACCTCTCTTATGGGCCAGGCACTGTGTTTGGCACTGGGGACATAACAGTGAACAGAAAGCGGTCAACTCTGCTGATCCTGTGACAAGGGTGACCGAGACGTGGACAGGGAAGTGCCCCCTGGATGTTTGTCTCTCGGAGTTTGTTGGAACTTTGTCTGGAGCAGCCTCAGTGGAGCAGTGGGCATAGAAGCCAGCTTGCAAGGACCAAAGAGTGATGTGGAAATGAGCACGTGGGGACAGCAAGTGCAGGTGCCAGCTGGAGCGGACTGTGGGGTCAGGGATCTTGCCTTGACCAAAAGGGTCTAGTGGGGAGGGATCAATGGGGATGCAGTGGGGAGGGGAGAGACTGGAGAAGAGAGCAGTGCAGAGGGAAGGGTTCTGAAGCATGAGTGGAGGAGCGCGTCAGGGGCGTACACCCTGCGTCCATGTGTGCAGAAGGGAAGCAGAATGGGCAGGGCCAAGTGCTTGAGGTTACCGACTCGGTGGCGGAACACGGAGCAGATCTCTCTCGGTGAGAAGTGAGTCAAGCTCAGAGCCTGGGAGGGAAGGGAGAGGTGGGGAGTGTGGTGATAGAGAAGGCATGTAATCCTTGTCTTGGAGAGTGAGAAAAGAAATAGGTGGGGGGGCTCTATCTCTTTAACACTGCTCCCCATGGTGCCCCTGTGCAGGTCCTGCCCTCGCCCAACCCTCACCTTTTCCCTCTCCTCTCAGTGCTTTCCCTACCCAGAGTCAGACACCCAGAGAATTCTAGAAAGGCAGAGTGTTTTCTGTGCACATGCTACAGGTAGAGAGATGAGCCCAGAGGATGTGTGACCCCTCCAAGGCCACCTGGGATTAGAGATGGAGCTGACCCATGAGCTGGAACCGCCCCCCCCAGCTGGTCCCTCTGCTTCTCTACCATGATGCCTCGCACCCCATTTCTCCTACCCCCAAATCCCAGGGACAGGCCACTCGTTCAGCATTTACTGTGCATTTCCCATGTGCCAGGGTATAGGATGCTCAGATTTCAGAGCCGAAAACAACAGAGGCCCTGCTCCACGCAGCTCAGAGACCACCATATGATTGTACAACTGTGTGATCAGAATCCAGTCGCACGTGTGAAGAGATTAGCTGAGCCTAGACCCTGGGGATTTGCATAACAAACTCCAGGAGGGGCCCCTCCAGCTGCATCTTAAAGGAAGAGCAACACCGTTCCGGGCAGAACCTGGGCAAAGGCTCAGTGTCTGGAATGTGTGCGTACCGCTTGTGATTAGGAGGGTGGCCCTGGAGCCAGATCACCTGGGTTCGAATCCTGACTCTCCTACTTCCTAACTGTGAAACCTTGAGCAACATTCTTAACCTCTCTGTGCCTCCGTTTTGTCCTCAGGAAAATGGAAACAATAATACTCCTTCCCTCATAGAGTTGTTACGAGGATTAAGTGAGTTAATCCATCAAAAGAACCGAAAATAGTATCTGCCTAATAATTATTGCTCAATAAATATTAGCGAAGATGGGGATGATGTCAACTATGATAACGTGGTGGTGACAGAGTGACAGGGGGTGTGGCACTAAGTGATGACATTTCTGATTTCCTGATCTGTCCCCGCTACTAAACAAATCCCTTGAGCCCCTCACGAGGCCCGGGCCAGAGCAGGTGCTCGGCAGCCATTCTGTGGGTGAGTAAATGAACGAATGGCTGGGAAGAACCCTGAGAACTTAGAGCCAAGCCTTTGCAGTGGGGCCTGGGGTCTGGCTGGAGAAAGTCGGCTCATTCACTGGTTCCCCTGCGGACTCACCATCCCCCCCTAGAGCTCCACCGCGCCTTCATTTCATCAAGAGATGTTTTGGGGCCCATTGTGGGGAGAGGCAAAGCTGTTCATGCAATTTATACTTTCTCTATGGTTTTCTTTCTCATCCCCTCTTAGGAAAGACCAGCTGGAGGCAGCAGCCAGGTATGTGTCTGATCATGAATTCCCTTCTTCCCACCACCATGTCGGGACAGAGGGGCCAGTTCTGTAGGGCTTAGGGACCCTGGGCGGCAAGCTGGTCATGAGCTCGAGTTTGGGGCTCACTGCTGTTGCTGACCGCCGTATTCCTCTGCCATTTTCATGTGAATTTACACAAGGACAACTCAGTTGTGATCATAGCTACAGCCACTGGGTAAGCAGGCTGGGGTTCTGTGCCTGGAGTCCTTACATATGTTGTCTCACTTGGTCCTCAAAGCCACAGTGTAAGACCGTCCCTACTACCCCCATTTGTGGATTGAGATTGAGGCTCCGAGTGTCTGAGTTATCCCCCTTGCGTCACATAGCTACCAAGTGACAAGACCAATATTCCAACTCCGGCCTGAATATGAAGACCACGTTATTTCCATTATGTATTGCTTCCTTTGCTTCTCGGGTTCACAGATGACTGCTCAAAAAGTGAATCGAGGTGATCATTCATGATCCCCCGTAAACCCCAGCTCACCCCAGGGTGCTGCAGAGGCAGGGGGGCTTCTGGCTTTTGAGCACTTCTGTGTCCCTCCCTCTCTCTCCCTCTCAAGAAGATGTCACCGTATCAGGGAGACTACGGCCCCTACTCGAGATTATAAAGAAAAACCATCTCTCACCAACATCAGTTTATTTATATATTTATAATTATAAACCTAGATGTAATTTAATCTTTTATGTTGAGAAATGCCTTGTGAGATCTTGCAATCTGTCTCCTGGACACTAGGCTCAACGGCTGTCCTTCTAGAGCTGACAGAATTCAGGTGGAGGGGTTGGCACATTATAGGGCCACATTGTAGGGGAACCACTTGAGGACAGTGGCCTTTGGGAGGCTGGGTCAAATCCTCTTGAATGGGGTCCATGATGCCCCATCCCATCTGTAATCCTTCTTGGAAGAAACAGTTGCAGACACACCAGTTAACCCACAGGCAGAAGCAAAGTTCAGACGTTCTGCCTCCTCCGTGTGTGTCTTCAGATGGATGGAGCGTTTCTTGCCTGAACCCAGTTTGGACTGTAGGGGCGGCGTTTGGGGCTAGCAAAGAGGGAGGCCAAGTGACTGACAATGACAACATCAGGGGACATGTGTCATCAAAGAACCTGCAGCAGCTCACAGAGGCAGAGCGGGAAGACTCCTCAGATAGCCTCCCCCAGAGACACCTGTCGAAACCAACGTGCCGTTCATAGAAGAGGGCAGGCTCACCCCAAACCCAGAGCCCGTGAGCCCAGGGTTACACAGTCTAAGTCTCTAAGACTCGCAGAGGGGTACGTTGTTCTCTCCTTCTCTCGTGACCCACAGGCTCTTCAAACATGCAGGTGATGACACTGTAATCTCATCTACCCGAGAGCCTTTTCTGTGCAGACATGAACAAAATTCAGCCCAGCCGGAATGTACGTGCAAAATACCACGTGTGCATGGGATCGTGCACTCCCGGCTTAACTGGAGCCTGGGGAGAGGCATTCTGAGGCTTTGCTACCTCCAGTTTCCAGAAAGGGGCTGTCCAGAATGTCAGCAAGTTCCTCATAGCCCCTCTCAAGAACTCTCTGCTCTGCCAGGGGTGCAGAGGGAAAGCACGTTTCATGATTTCTCAGGGTTAGAGTTGCCAGCCATTTGCTGGCTCATCCTTCCCCAGGAGGAAGACCAAGGTCAGTTACATAAGCCATATGGCCTCCCTCGTTCAGGCTCTGGTGCGGTATTTTGGGTTTGTACAGCAAACAGGTTGGCTGATGGATTAGCAGGTGAGATACCAGGTGTCATTTTAGCGGCAAAGCCAGGAGGCGGGGCGTGAGACCTGGAGAACATTCTGGGGGAACCATCGACAGGCGTCATCAGTTCCTTTAGCCAGGAGGGCAGGGAGCAAGGCTAGAGAACGATGAGCAGCGTACACGGGCGTTAGATGAACCCTTGCAGATGGGCGTTTTCCACCTTTGTATTAACTTCTTCAACAGGCTGCCAGCTAACTGGTGTTTCGGTCTTACTTGCTAGTTTTCTAAATAGCCAGAATCAGATTGGAGTTCATCTCACTGACCCCTCCAAGCGTAGGCAGTCCACACCTCTGTTCATGTGTCGGACTGAGGAAAATGGTCTATTCTTTGTGACTTGACATATCTCGGTTCTCCAATGGGGTAAGAAAAAGAAATTTTGTCAGCTTATTGGCAAGAGCTCAAGCCCATCGTTGCTGTTAAGGCTGTTGCTTGGCCTCACGCACCCCGAAGGGTCAATAGAGAGATGAGCTGCTTTAGTCCCAAGCACAGGGCTGTGTTGATGCTTTGGGGAGCTTAGGCCCCGCTGACTTCCTACGGTGGCTGGGAGGTGGGCTTTTATCATCTTCTGTTTCTCCGGATCTGTGGTTCTGAGGCTAATCAGAAGGAACAGAACCAGCTTCTCTTGTGCACTTGCTAGGACCTGAGTGCTTTTCCTAGGTCGTCTTAATTAATTCTTCTAAAAGCAGAGGCAGCTGGCACACACCCCCTCATCCGTTCTTACCCCTCATGGTGCCCTGGGGTAGGACTCAGCACTTCCCTGTAAAGCCTTTGTTCTGTGTATAGTCAAAACTTTAAATTCTCTCTTCCTCTCTAGACAGTGAGCTAACACTGGGCCTGAAGTATAGGGTGTACCCCCCAAATAGTTGCTAACTTAACAAAGGAGGTTCTCTACCATCAGTTGACTTGTGTGAAATTGAGCTCAAGCATTTAGTTAACTTACACCTTCACCAAGGACAGAAGTTGCCAAGGTGGGGATTTCAAGTTCAAGGTCTGCCTGACTGGACCAGATCATATCAGGCTGAGTCCCCCTGCAGCACGGGTGATTACCATGCCCTCCTTGTCCCCAGGGGTAGAGAGTAAGCTCGGTTAGTCTGAAGACCCATGAACTTGGCTCTTGTTCTCTCTCAGCCAGGAACTCTCAGATCACATCTTCATACAGCTCATGCCTTCACTTCGTTCGGAACTCTGCCTAAGGTCACCTCCGGAGAGAGACCCTCTTTGACCCTCTGCCTGCACTCCATCAGTCTCTGTGCCCTTGATCCTACTTCATTTTCATTGTTAGCATTGATGATTATCTAACACGTTATGTATTTGTTTCTTGTTGCCTTCCGTACTAGGTAGAATGCCTCCGAGGGGCTGTTTTGTCCACTGTGTTATGTCCAGCACCTAAAACAGTGCGTTGGAACACAGCCTGACATTTGGTTAGCTTTCAGTAGATAGTAACTTACTAACAAAGTGGGTGGGCATGTGGATGGATGGATGGATGGATGGATGGATGGATGGATGGTTGGATGGATGGATGGAGGGACAAACTCTCATTCTACAAGTGTCATAAACCCAACTTAAACTACCTTGGACTAAGAGAGATGTAATGGCTCACATAGCCACCCATCAGGGTGAGATCCCTGGGAAACAAGGAATGGGATTCTTCTGGGATTTCTCTTTTCCTCTTTTGTCTCTACTCTCCTTCCTGATTTCATTCTCTCACTGACTTTCTGCATACACATGAAGGTGTGGAGGCAAGCAGCCCCATGATTACGTATTTTTCCCTCCTTCTCTATCTGTCCTTCACCCAACACCAGTTTGGGAAACCCCAGGGAAGCACTTAGATGGGCCCAATTTGGGTCACGTACTCATGCCTTGGACAATGTGTATGGCTCAGAGAGTAAGAGGCCACGACCAGCCACACTCTAGGTCCTGTGTCCACCTGTTAGAGTGAGTGGTGTGCATTCAAGATGCCGTGAGGCCCCCATTAGAATCACTTGGTTGAAGTTGGAGGGATCAGTTCCCCAGTCGAATAGGGTCCTTTCCCCCCAGAGAACAGGGGATGGAAACAAAGTAGACAAAATGACAGCTGCCCATGACAGGCATAAATCCCAGCTGAAATTTTTCAAATGCCTAAAAATAATGTTGCATTAAAGAACATCAACACTAAACCATACGGAGGCTCATTTAATCCATAGATTATACCAGAAAAGACTGATAGTTTATGGTAGGGACATCATTTTAAACCTCATTCGCCACTCTTCGGTAGACGTGCAGCAGGGCCGATAATTAGAGGCATTTGTTTGAGAGGAAATAGTGTTTTTGTGCATTTTCAAAACAGGTAACTGTGTTGACAGTAACGGCTTGCTTGAGCCGTATTGTTTACTTTGTACTTTCAAACAATTCCATCTTAACGGCAGCATCCGGGACTCTTCTGTTCTGTATCTGTCTTGGGAGAGGAGATATTCATCCCAGGCTTCTTCTTTATCTCCGATCTCGTTGCTACGTCCTCCCCTTCACAGAGCACTCCCCTTTAGTGGGAGATCATTCTCTGGGTCAAAGAATTTGTGTATAATAACAATAATTTATAAAGAATACTTCCTGTTTGCCAGGTATAATTCTAA
>NC_048226.1:94685200-94687825 GCF_002007445.2 Ailuropoda melanoleuca | reverse complement strand
TAAGGCAGGATTGGCTCTGGGAGCACCAGTGAGTATCCTAACACTTCCCACCAAGTTTGGCCCTAAGACCAGCACACGAAGCAGACACTCACTCTCCCCACCAGATACCTGGGGCCATGGCTTGTCTGAGCCCTTGGGACACTGAGGGCCAGAGACAGGCCATGTGTGTCCTTGAAGACAGAACTGACCTTTAATATGGAAGCTCGCCCAATCAAGAAGATGGGTCCATAGAACATGTTAATCGGATAATTCACCTCCTTGACGGGGAGAAGCCAGTAGAGGGCTGGAGGTTTCTTCTCAATTCTTCTAGGAGTATGGAAATTCCATTTTTATGACTTTGCAAAAATATGAGAAAAGATGGTGCTCCCTACCCTTCATGAAGCCTCCCGTTGACTCAGGACACGCCATTCCTTAGCACACAAAACTGTGTCACAGCTCTCCGGCGTGGTTCCATCAGTCCGAAAAGAGTACTCAGTGCACCCACTATGCCCTCGTTGTGTGCTGCCTTAGTTTCCTCAGGACTGCCATCACACATTACCACAAACTGGGTGACTCCAATCAACAGAATTTCACTGTCTCACTGTTCTCGAGGCTGGATATCTGAAATCAAGATGTCAGAGTTGTATCCCTCCAATGGCTGTAGGGAAGAACCCTTCCTTGCCTCCTCCTGGCTTCTGGTGGTTGTGGGTAATCCTTGGCATTCCTTGGCCTTGTGGACCCATCGCTCCATTATCTGCCTGTATTTGCACGTGGCCTTCTTCCCTCTGTGTGAGTCTGTGTCTCTGTACCCAGACCTCCCTCTCCTTTCTCTTATGAAGACACCAGTCATTGCACTAAGAGCTCACCCTACTCCAGCAGGCGCACATCTCAACTTGATTACATCCACGAAGGCTCTATTTCCAAATAAGGTCACATTTACAGCTCTCAGGTCAGGGCTTGAGCACATCTTTTGGGAAACACGTTTCAACCTTCCACATTTGCCAAAGGCAAGCACGATTGGTTTGCATATGTGGCGGGAAGCTGTCTGAGCAGGTCCAGGGTGCATGACTATGAGAGAAACATGTATAAGGGTTCCATTTCAGCATCAGCTACACAGATGAAGACCCAGGGACTCAGCAAGGTGGAAGAACACACTCAAATCTCTGCCCAAACCGCACAAATAGGATTTGGACCCTACATCTACCTGGCTCCCACCGGAACTGTGGTCCTCTCTCCTCTTTAACCAGGGACTAAAAATAACCAGGTGGTGGAATTAGGAGGTAGTCATAGCAACAGGAGCTGAGAACAGACTCCAGACGTAGACCATTAGACCTCAGTGCATGGCTGCCCTACTTACTAGCTGAGTTCTGGGCAACTCGAGCAGCCTCTCATGTCCTCATGTTCTCATCTGTGAAGTGGGGATGACAATAGAACAACCTTCTAGGCTGCTTGGAAGGATACCTGTGGCCGGGTACATAGTACATTCTCACTAGAGGTTAGTGCTGGTCCACTGATACGTTCTTCATACATGCAATTTGGATTCACAGAGAAAATAATTCTTATAGGAGAGCAATGGAGAGTAGTGCATTGTTCCTCACTCACATCAGTGTGTGAGTCTGTGTGTCCTCCGAGCACTGGCTCTAAATGGCCTGGAATCATGCTCCCAGATTCCCAGATTCGCTGGATCAGAGGAATTTCAAGTAAGCCATTGCCTCAGCTACCTTTGCGAACGTGTCCGGAGAAAAGAGGACCAGATTAACACATCAGGGTTATTTCCAAGTCATGAAGCTGTTTCTGTAGCCCAGCAGCCAGTCTAGTCACGATCCTGCCTCCTCGTCCCTGCTTTATCTGCCCCCATCTTTCCTCGACCCAGACAGTCCCTTAGAAACCAGCACTTACCTGGCCTAGCCTCATGGCTAGAAGGTGGAGGTCGGACTCGGGAAGCACTAAGCCACTTCAGGACCTGTGTGCTATGAGCCTGTGGCCGCAACAGCAGAACTGGGCCCATGTTATGTTGCTGCATTAGACACTAAGAGTTATGGGTCACTTTTAAGAAGTTTGACTGCATGCTCTTGGACACATTGCCAAACCTCCGTGCCTCAGTTTCCCCATCAATATAATAGTTATGGTAAGATTACCTACCTCCTGGGCCTGTTGTAAGAATTAGATGCTTAGAATAGAGCCTTACCCATGATAAGTACTACACAGGGTTTCCTTTAATCATGATCACTATTATTATCCTGATTGGCACCCACACTTCTAGGCTTTTCTACAAAAGCCTAGTTGCCAGGCTTTTCTACACAGCACAGGTCTGTCTGGCTTAGGAGTCACATCAACATAGGTTTGAATCCTAGCTTTGCGGTACTTTTCTCTTCCCTCTCACCCTCCCTCCTTCTTTCCTTCCTTCCTTTCTTTAAGGGCCCTGGAGATTCCCAGAAAATCGGACCTCATAGTCTGGCGGGGAGGTGGATGTGTCAATGGAAGAAGAACAGTGCAGTGTGGAGGGTGCTGGTATGGAAATGTTACCGACACAGGGGTAGAGAGAACAAAGGAAGAAGGGAACTCTGAGTTCTGCCTGTAGCAGGAGATCAGGAAAGGATGCACAGAGGCACTTTGCTTTAGTCTGTCAAGGACTAAGTAGCTTTT
>NC_048226.1:94629223-94681368 GCF_002007445.2 Ailuropoda melanoleuca | reverse complement strand
GTGCTGCCTTAGTTTCCTCAGGACTGCCATCACACATTACCACAAACTGGGTGACTCCAATCAACAGAAGTTCACTGTCTCACTGTTCTCGAGGCTGGATATCTGAAATCAAGATGTCAGAGCTGTATCCCTCCAATGGCTGTAGGGAAGAACCCTTCCTTGCCTCCTCCTGGCTTCTGGTGGTTGTGGGTAATCCTTGGCATTCCTTGGCCTTGTGGACCCATCGCTCCATTATCTGCCTGTATTTGCACGTGGCCTTCTTCCCTCTGTGTGAGTCTGTGTCTCTGTACCCAGACCTCCCTCTCCTTTCTCTTATGAAGACACCAGTCATTGCACTAAGAGCTCACCCTACTCCAGCAGGCGCACATCTCAACTTGATTACATCCACGAAGGCTCTATTTCCAAATAAGGTCACATTTACAGCTCTCAGGTCAGGGCTTGAGCACATCTTTTGGGAAACACGTTTCAACCTTCCACATTTGCCAAAGGCAAGCACGATTGGTTTGCATATGTGGCGGGAAGCTGTCTGAGCAGGTCCAGGGTGCATGACTATGAGAGAAACATGTATAAGGGTTCCATTTCAGCATCAGCTACACAGATGAAGACCCAGGGACTCAGCAAGGTGGAAGAACACACTCAAATCTCTGCCCAAACCGCACAAATAGGATTTGGACCCTACATCTACCTGGCTCCCACCGGAACTGTGGTCCTCTCTCCTCTTTAACCAGGGACTAAAAATAACCAGGTGGTGGAATTAGGAGGTAGTCATAGCAACAGGAGCTGAGAACAGACTCCAGACGTAGACCATTAGACCTCAGTGCATGGCTGCCCTACTTACTAGCTGAGTTCTGGGCAACTCGAGCAGCCTCTCATGTCCTCATGTTCTCATCTGTGAAGTGGGGATGACAATAGAACAACCTTCTAGGCTGCTTGGAAGGATACCTGTGGCCGGGTACATAGTACATTCTCACTAGAGGTTAGTGCTGGTCCACTGATACGTTCTTCATACATGCAATTTGGATTCACAGAGAAAATAATTCTTATAGGAGAGCAATGGAGAGTAGTGCATTGTTCCTCACTCACATCAGTGTGTGAGTCTGTGTGTCCTCCGAGCACTGGCTCTAAATGGCCTGGAATCATGCTCCCAGATTCCCAGATTCGCTGGATCAGAGGAATTTCAAGTAAGCCATTGCCTCAGCTACCTTTGCGAACGTGTCCGGAGAAAAGAGGACCAGATTAACACATCAGGGTTATTTCCAAGTCATGAAGCTGTTTCTGTAGCCCAGCAGCCAGTCTAGTCACGATCCTGCCTCCTCGTCCCTGCTTTATCTGCCCCCATCTTTCCTCGACCCAGACAGTCCCTTAGAAACCAGCACTTACCTGGCCTAGCCTCATGGCTAGAAGGTGGAGGTCGGACTCGGGAAGGACTAAGCCACTTCAGGACCTGTGTGCTATGAGCCTGTGGCCTCAACAGCAGAACTGGGCCCATGTTATGTTGCTGCATTAGACACTAAGAGTTATGGGTCACTTTTAAGAAGTTTGACTGCATGCTCTTGGACACATTGCCAAACCTCCGTGCCTCAGTTTCCCCATCAATATAATAGTTATGGTAAGATTACCTACCTCCTGGGCCTGTTGTAAGAATTAGATGCTTAGAATAGAGCCTTACCCATGATAAGTACTACACAGGGTTTCCTTTAATCATGATCACTATTATTATCCTGATTGGCACCCACACTTCTAGGCTTTTCTACAAAAGCCTAGTTGCCAGGCTTTTCTACACAGCACAGGTCTGTCTGGCTTAGGAGTCACATCAACATAGGTTTGAATCCTAGCTTTGCGGTACTTTTCTCTTCCCTCTCACCCTCCCTCCTTCTTTCCTTCCTTCCTTTCTTTAAGGGCCCTGGAGATTCCCAGAAAATCGGACCTCATAGTCTGGCGGGGAGGTGGATGTGTCAATGGAAGAAGAACAGTGCAGTGTGGAGGGTGCTGGTATGGAAATGTTACCGACACAGGGGTAGAGAGAACAAAGGAAGAAGGGAACTCTGAGTTCTGCCTGTAGCAGGAGATCAGGAAAGGATGCACAGAGGCACTTTGCTTTAGTCTGTCAAGGACTAAGTAGCTTTTTACTGGGCTAAGGGATGGAGTAAGACCCTAATTTTGTCCCTCCCTCCTTCATGCTTTCAGCCTTCAAACTAACAAACACTGCGTGCCTAGGTCTGTGATCTCTCCACAGGCCACCTCTTTCTATCTGAGAAATCCCTAGGAATGCCAATGCGATAAAGAATAGCATGCAGATGTCCCAAGGAAAATGCACAAAATGCCTAAATCAGTTCTTCATTTCTGGATAGGGAAATTTATTTTGTAGCTAGAAACAAAGGATATGAGTGATTTGATTCTCCCAGCTCTACTGTGAACAATCTGAGAGCCTAGAGAAATCATTATTGTCTTCCTCAACGTTGATGCCATTAATGGAGGGCCTGTCAAGTTCCAGTCCCTGGCGCCTGCTGTATCTTCCTTGTCATCTAATCCGCAGTTAAGGTTTCCCACTTGATTAAAAAGAAACAGAGTTAAGACAGCAATTTGCATTCATAGTCTTTTCTCAGAGAGAAAAAATAGGACACCAAAGCCTCAAAGGTTTGGCACATGGATGATGACAGGTTGACAGGTGTTTTGTTTTTTGAGTTTTTCTGTTTGTTGTTTGTTTTCTTTCTCTCTTTGCCTTCTCAGTCTTTTTTGGGGGCAGACTGTGGTGCTAAAGGAGGCTTTTAAAAGAGGATCGCATGTCTTGTGTAAGGCCCCACCCTTTCCATCTGGAAATATTGAAGGATGAAAGCATGAAGGAGAGAAGGGACAAACTTAAGGCTTTAGCCCCTGTAGGTGGGATTGGGTGCTCTGTGCTGATCACTCAGTCTGTGCTCATGGGGATCTCACAACAAATAACACAAGACAGGTTGACCTCTTCTTCCAAAAGACTCTTCTCTTGGCTGCAGTGGCCCTGTACTCTTGGTGTGTTCACCATCCATCCATCCCTCTCCCATCCATCCATCCATCCTCTTATCCAATAATTTGTGAAGACCCTTCTGTGTCCAGAAACCATTGTAGAGATTGTAGCTATAGAGAAGAAAGACAAGGTCCACACATGTTTCCTTAACAGGATGCCTCTTGGTCGTCCTTCCTAACACCCACCCATTTGCGTCATTAGAAACAGAGCAGTGCTGCCTTATCCATCTCTTTCCCTCACTACCCGCATGGACTCCACTGGGGAAGACTATGGTGATTCTACTCCAACGTATAAGTCAAAGTCTAGTCTGCTCCCACCATGACCACCCTGGTCCAGACCACTGGTATGTCTTCCTTGGAAAACTTCAGGGACTACTCATCGGTCTTTTTTGTCCTCCTTCCCCTCCAATCCATGACCAAGCAGCCATTATGTTCTATTTTATTTTTAATTTTTGATGGTAGTAACATATACATAACAAAAAAATCGTCAGCTAACCCCTTTCGAGTATATAGTGTTAATATATATTCAAGTATATATTCAAGTTCAAGTGTATGTTCACATTATTGTGCAACTAATCTCCAGAACTCCTTCATCTTGTAAAACTGAAACTCTGTGGCTATTAAAAACAACTCCTCATTTTCTGCTCCCCCCAGCCCCTGGCAACCACCATTCTACTTCCTGTCTCTATGAATTTGACTACCCCAGTGACCTCATATAAGCAGAATCATATACTATTTGTCTTTTTGTTACTAGCTTATTTCACTTTACATGATGTTTTCAAGATGAATTGCAGCATGTGTCCAAGTTTCCTTCCTTTTTAAGGCTGAGTAATATTCCACCATGTGGATGGACCGTATTTTGTTTATCCATTCATTCTTTAATGTACTTTGGGGTTGTTTCCACCTTCTGGCATTGGGAATAGCAATGCTGTGAACATGGGTGTTCTTTTTAAAATGCAAAGTTGGTGTGCTCTCCCCTTCTTAAAAGTCTTAGTGGCCTCCAGGTGCCCTTAAAATCAAACAGAAATTTCTATTTTCTGTTCTTAATTCTGAATCCTAATTCTAGAATCCCTGATGATCTGGCCTCTGACCTCACCTTGTGCCACTCTGCCCTTAATGGTCTGGTCATGTGTCCCCCCTTCTGTTACATAAATGCAGTGCTCACGCCCCTTGCACCCAAGTGTGATTCTTCTGCCCAGGGAATGCTCACCCCTTTTCTTTGAGGTCTGGCTTCTTCTCACCCTTTAGGTCTTAGCTTCCCCATCTGGACCACCATCATTTTGATCCCTGGCTATGGAGACTGGCCACTGAATTGGTCTTCCCATCTACCCAAGAGGCCTTTCCTTACCAGTCCACCAAAGTCAGCCTCCTGTTACACTCCATGACTGCACTTTCTTTGTTTCCTGGTTCGATTTCTAGCAATCTGTGCATCTGTTTGCGTATTGTATGTCTTCCCGACCTCACCATAAGCTCACTGGAGGCTGAAAACCATGTCTGTTTCCGTCACTTCTATATCCTCAGCGGTTGCCAAGAGCCTGGCATTTACAAGGTGTAGAGCACGTTCTTGTTGAATAAATAAATACCATCAGCTCGACTTTACAGGTGGAGAAACCTAAATCAGAAGGAGCTAATGACTTCAAGTTGAAATATTAACTACAGAGCAGAGGTTTGAATGCAGGTGTCTTACTTCAAAATCTAGTCTTTCCACCACATAGCGCTCCCTCTTTCGGCTGAGGTTGGATGCATTTTATTTACAGAAGATCACATATTGTATTCCTTCATTCATTCAACATCCAAATAATGCTTTCAGTGCTTATGACATGCCAGGTGCTGCGTTAGATGCTGGATAATTGACCAAAGTATGGTTTGCAGACAAATAGCTTACTTTTTAGTTTCTTGGACTCAACAACATGGGCATTTGGCCTGGGATCATTCTTTGCTGTCAGGGGCTTTCCTGTGTGTTGGTAGGATGTCTACCAGCATCCCTGGCCCTGACTCACCAGAAGCCAAAAGCACTTGCCAAGTTACGTCAATCAAACTGACTCCAGACATTGCCAGATGTCCACTGGCAAAGTTGTCTCTTTTGAGAACAAATGCTTTGATGTGAGAGAGTCCCTAGTAAGTCGAAGATTTCATTATGGCGGCCAAGTGCCCATGGTGACAAACGGTTTGCAGAATGCACAATGAATGGATAAGTAATTAGATTGTGAAGGGAAGTGAGCCTTGGGGCTGATGCTTGGACCAAGTTTTAGATGAAAAGTCAGAGTTATTTAGGTAAAAGAAGGGGCGAAGATTTTCCTGGGTACAGGTCACGGCATATGCAATGGTGTGGAAGGGTGAGTGTCAGGGAACTGAGCAGAGTTGACCATGGGTGGAGTGACCCAAGGCAGGAGCCCAGGGCAAAGGCTGTCTCTGCCAGGCCAAATTTTACTTCTTTACTTTTCTGTCTCCAGTCTATTTCCAGTTTTACAATTCACGTTTGAAAATTGTTTGTCTGCACTTGATAAATCAGGGGCCCTGGCTACCAAAAAAAAAATCGGATGTCAGCTCCAAGGAAAGCTTTGCTTGCAAGACATGTAGAACCCTCCAAGCACAAGGCCTCAGTGATGTGCTAGAAATCCATATGGAGAAGGGCAGAAATGGGACTGGGTTTCGGGGGTGAACTTTGTCTGACATCTGATTATCCTCTGGGGTCTTGGATTTTGAGCTTCACAATTAACAAGTAAGCTGATCACCCGCTTTGCTGGAGGAAGAATTCCATAAGCCTCTTAGGTGTGATGGCTGGGAGTAATTCAGATCTGAGGTTTATAACTTGTGCCTGACGCCCCTGGGTTCCTAACACCCTTGGAATCTCTCTCTCATAAACCGTCCTCTGCGACCACGGCATGTCGCGTAAACATAGCCGAAGCAATTCAGACTCTTCGAGTTTGCAATGAAGCACTGAAATGCCGAACAGGCAAATCCTAAATCCCAGCACAGATAGAACCAAGAGGGCCCTGTCATTAACTTCCTAACTCCCCGGGCGGTTATGCTGAGATTTGCAGTCAGGACAGAGCGGCTAAGGTTACTTTTGTCTTGCTTAGTTGATCTGGAATTAAGCTCCACATAAACTTATATCCTGCTGAGGTCAAGTTCAGTGACAAAGGTGAGTGTGTGAGACCGGCATTAGGAAGCACTGTAAAATAATATATAAATCCCCAGAACTTATCTCAGTTCATTTAAATTAAAAAAAAACACTTATTTTGTGGCTCAGGAAATTTTATCCATCCTTTACACACATGCCGCTAGCCCTCTCCTGCTTCTGCAGGAAGAGGATTATTAACCAAGATAATGGTGACAGCCAGCATTTGCTGAAGGCTTCTCCAATCCTCATTCCAGAAGTGGGCTAAGGGCTTTCCACACATCCCCTCATTTAACTCTCAGAAAGCCCTGAGCGCAGCGAGGGCTGACATCACCGTGCGTGTGAGGAGCTGGGGCCAGAGAGAGTGACTTCTGTGTCCTCGGTCACGTGTTCCTCAGGACCTAACCCCTCAGGGCTGGGATTTCCCCAAAGGTCATGATTTTCACGGCCACCCTCAACTTGGGGATGTGCTGGGGAAGGGCGGGTCGGTGGCTCAAAGATAACCAGGCCGAGTCTTTGCTTTGCTGGGATTGCACGTTACAGTGTGTGGGGGGGACTGGGGTGGAGAGCAGACGTGGAAACATACGGTCTGCACAGAGTGCGTGAGTGTGACAAAGAAAACTGCAGCATGTCTTTGGAAGACATGCGCAGCCCCTGATTTCTGGGGACGGGGGGAAGGGATGCTGAGGCTGTTGTAAAGTCGAGAGCGATGAGGTGGGCTGAGAAGGCAGGGCTCATGGCAGCTGGAGAGCTGGGCATGCAGGTGGGAACTCGGGGCTGGCAGAGGCTTGGTGCACATGGAAGGACACATCCTCTGGGTGATCTAGCAAGACACAGGAGGCAGGGGCCAAGAAGAAGCAGACCTGAGGAGAGACTGTCCTAACGTCCCCTTTCTACTGAACTCAAGGGTAGGAAAGCCTTCTTTCTGTTCAGTCGACTTCCTGCCTTGTGCAGGACTTCTAGCCCATGGACCCTGATACTGTTCTCTGTCCTAGCAGTCGTTCTTCTAGAACTGGTCGGGAAAGCCACTCTGAAAATGTTGTTTTTGGCGCAGGGAGGATAAAGCCATCGGAGTACTAGATTTTTCCGGAATGTACTCTGGGCAGGTTATTCGTGTAATGATGCTGGGTGGGGGAGAATAGTTCAGAGGGAGCCAGGAGTAATGCCTGCCCATCCACACGTTCATTCCCTTATTTATTAACCACATACGTCCTAGTGCCTTCTCTGTGCCAGGCTGAAGGCAGGGAACGTTCCAGATGTTATCATGTGTAATGTCTGCAGACCTCTACACAGCAGGTGCTTTAGGCCCGCTGACCGTTCAGGCCCCAGTGCTCAGAGAGTATGGGGCACCTGCTCTGCAGGGGGAGGGTTCCACCCGCCTCCACGGCTCCAGCACCCGCGACCTCCCCACTGCACCTCACCACAGATGCCAGCAGCTTCTGGCAGGAAGCACGTGGCTGCAATCACCCGACAACGCTCCTTAGAAAGACTAAATCAGCTCGGGCCAATGCAGAGCAGCTTCCACAGCCCATATTCATCAGCTCACCCATTCATTCCACAAGCACGTGGTGCACTACTATGTGCCAAGCCCTGTGTGGGGTAACGAGAGGAAGCCACTGAGTCGAGAGTGTCTCGATGTATGAAAACTCGCCGCGTGGCTTTTCTCTGGTATGTTCCATCCAAAGAGGGCCTTGTTCCTCATGCCCCAGGGTTGAAAAATAGAGGAAAGAAGTTAATATTTATAGAGCACCTAGTGTGTGCCAGGCTTTATGCCAAATCCTTGGCAAACATCATCTCCTTGCAACTGGGTGAAGTGGAGAGTGGTCCCCCCTATTTTAAAGGTGAGGGACCTGCGGCTCAGAAAGTACACGGATTTGCCCAAGGTCAGCTGCATGGCCAGGGGTGGACCTGGACACAAATTCTGTGCCGGGGCTATTTTATGTTGGACTGACTAGCATTTTTTTTGTGCCAAGAACACTTTTGGCCGTGTGATGAAGCCCAGGGACCCTTTCTCAGAATCACAATCTTGAATTCACATGTAAAACGCCTAAGGTTACGAAAGAAAGTGATTGTATTGATAACTATCAAAACATTGAAACATTTGAGATGCAGTTGTATGTGGGCTTCTCCGTGATGGATTTAAGGACAAGACCCGTGGCCGGTCAGAATACCACCATCATTTGGAAACAGCTATGAGCACAGCAATCCCCAGAGATAACCGGATCTAAAATGCCTTGTGATTTCTATTGTGGAAGACATAGGATAAGACTGGGACTTGAGGGTATTACTAGGGTTTATTACCTACATTCCTCATTGAAAGTTATGCTAATTTCCGTTAGAGGTTAGTCAAGTAAAGAGGCAATGTTTTTCCCATCCAAGCTCAGGGACCGCCTCCCCTCCAAGTTCAATCCATGGCCCCTATCTATCCGCAGACATCCGGGTTAGGGTACCTGCTTTCTGTAATTTATGTCATTCGAGTCTGTTCGAGGAACATTTGAAAGGCTTCTTCTGTGAGAGCTGCTTGCTGGGCACCATGGAGTGGTACAAAGGAAGTTATTGAGGAGACGGGACAGGGGAAGGCAGGAAGCTTGGCCACCTGCCACTGGGAGCTAGGCATCAGATGTCCTCTCTGCCATTTGAGCTCCATGTAAGCATTGGAGAAAAGACAAATGCAGAGAGGTTAAGAAACGTGCCCACCATGTCCTAGCTGGTAAACCGCCGAGCCCTGTCCCAGTCCAAGCTGCTAAATCAGCTTTAGTACTGAGGGCACGGCTCCCCTGGTCACATGCGGAGGTCAATGTGTGAGTCTTTATGGAGAGGGACGGGTAATTACGAAAGCCTGCACTCAAGGAGGAAAATTGTTCACTTTTGCTTATTTTGTAGCCAAAAGCTGGGTCTCTTGGATCGGGTTCGCCTTTCTAATCCTCGTGGTAGCAATACTAAAGGAAAGCTATTTACCCCTCTGAATGTAGATGCCATAGAAGAAAGTCCTTCTAAAGAACCAAAGCCTGTGGGCTTAAACAATAAAGAACGTTTCCGCACCGCCTTCCGCATGAAAGCCTACGCTTTCTGGCAGAGCTCCGAAGGTGAGACCTTTCTCGTCCCTTGCTCTGTCCCCTCCACTTCTCCCTGCCCCCCCTCACCTCCCCATCCTCCCTCCCCTATAGAAGACCTGCCCCATCTGTAGAGCAGCCCATCCCCATCTTCCTGAACCAACTTCGTGCTTCATCCCATGCACCTGCTGGCTGGGGACCCCTGCAATGCTCCCCACAGTGCGGGGAGTGGGGGGCTCCCGAGTTAGCTGTTCTCCGGGCCGGGATCGCCACACTCATCTGTGCAGACGCCTCCAGGGAGCCTTGGGACTCACGGCCTTGGTTCCTAAGTGTGGTCACATGGAGGTTCACTGCCTTGGAGGTCAACTTGAAGGACAGAGAGGGCCAGGTGCAGAGGGATCTGGAGACCCAGGGGCCTCAGCACCCCCAGGGGGCAGTGGGAGCAATACCTCCGTGTGTCCCTTTTACTTGTGACAAAGGAGGACAGGCAGGGCTCAGAATGTGACCCCACAAGGTCATCAGAGTAGTGACTGACAGCAGGAATCTGGACTCGGGTGTCTGACAACACCACCCACGTGGATGCCCTTTGCTGCCTCTGAGAGGTCACTCAGGAACCCCAAAACTCACATCCCCGCCTTGCTAGCCTTCTCCCCAGTCAACAGTCCTGAACTGCGGGCACCTCTAACTCATGTCTGGAGAATAGGAGGACCTGCTAAGAAGGCCTGAACGGCGTCACAACTAAAGCACACCATATTGTTTCACAAAGTGGGAGCAAAGACTCTGGCGGTTGAGCCTCGAAGGCTCTGACCGAATGGAGTCCCCAAGCCTTCCCAAGTGCTATGGCCTACTGTTTGATATGTGTGTCTCCCTCCCAGATGCTGGGACAGGTGATCCCATGGTGGAAGACAGGGCCTACGGGAATGACTTCCTCATCGAAGAGATGATCCCCACCCTGAAGGCCGCCATCCGAGCCGTCAGGTGAGGCCCCCTCCGCCCCACCGAGGGCCTACCCAGACCCCAGTTCAGCTCCCACAGGATATTGGCGTTGGGAAGGTGGGTGGGAAGCCCCATCATGTAACTCGTGAGTCAGGTCCCAGAGTATGGCAATACTGGAACGTGTAGCTGCCTGAAGAAAAATGACGTCTACGTTAGCAGGGCATCATGGGTAACTCTTGTTCCCTGGTTTATGAAAATGCTCCCACAGGCTCCTGACAGTATTAAC
Source organism: Ailuropoda melanoleuca (assembly GCF_002007445.2). Taxonomy (NCBI): domain Eukaryota; kingdom Metazoa; phylum Chordata; class Mammalia; order Carnivora; family Ursidae; genus Ailuropoda; species Ailuropoda melanoleuca. The sequence goes on along the minus strand of NC_048226.1, from coordinate 94,670,969 downwards.
AATTGTCATGCTCTTGTCTGGCCTTGGCCACCGTTTATTTCACGGGGCTGGGATTGGAGGGTATATTGACGTGGAGTTTTCTTCCTTTACAGACTTCTTACCCATAATAGATCTTATATGTCTCCATCCACCTAGCTCTTTTCAATTAGCATTTTCAGCAACATAGTCAGTTATAGGATTGTGCGTGTGTGTGTCAGATGAGACGATAATCTACCCTGGCTATTTTTGTTTTGCTTCAGAATTCCACAGGAAAATAAAAATAGGCTTACTAACAGGAAACCTGGATCAGAAGATGGGCTTATGAGCACTCTACAGCAGTGGCGGTGAATTCTAGAAACTAAGCTGGATTCTCCAAGAACTAGTTGTGACATTTTCAGCAAGATTCCTAGGCTAATCATTGATCAGGGAAGCACAAGAGGGTTATAATATGTGAACCTCAGCAGAGCCGTGGACCTGGTTTCTCATGACACCACCCGTGCAATGTGACAGAAGTACGGTGGGGTGAAGCATTACTACTAAGATTCGTAACTGCTTCAAAGATCTGATTCAAAGAAACAGCGAATGTGAGGGACGCCTGGGTGGCTCAGCCGGTTAGGTGTCCGACTCTTGATTTTGGCTCAGGTTGTGATCTCAGGGTCCTGGGTTCGAGCCCCTCGTTGGGCTCCATGCTCAGCAGGGAGTCTGCTTGAGGTTCTCTCTCTCCCTCTGCCCCTCCCCCTGTTTGTGCACACACTCTCTCTCCCCTCCCCCCCTCAAATAATACGTATATAAAATCTTTAAAAAAAAAGTAAAAAGAAAAGAAAACCAGTGAATGAATCTGTGCCAACCTGCAGGGAGGTCTGTGTTGTGACGATCTATGGTCTGGCTTCTGCCTTGTTCTTTTTAGAATTTTTTTATTGATGCCTTAGTTCAGGGTTTGGCGAACTTTTTCTGTAAAGAGCCAGATAGTCTTTCAGGCTTTGTGGTCCACAGGTGTCTGTTCAAGTACTCAGCTCTGACTCTGCAGTACAAAAGCAGCCCTAGACGGTACATACATGAATGGGGGTGGGCGTGTTCCAACTTTACTTTCAAAAACAGGCAGTAGGCCAGATTTGGCCTGTGAGCCACCCGCTGCTGACACCTACCTTAGAGAGAGCTGCAGCAAGGGCAGGCTTAGAAAATGGCACCCAGTTGGAAAGGATGGCACCTGAATTAGATGGCATAATCGATAAGCCAGAATAGTGTTGAGAAGCTGGACCTGGGCAATGACAAATGGAATGAACTCTGAATACACTACAAAAATTGACCCGCACAAGTAGGAGAAGGGAGGGCCTGAGGTAGGCCATGTATCCCAGCGCTGGCCTGTGATTGGAGGTTTTAACTGATACCATGCTCGGGGGAGGGGGTTGACCCCGTGATGGGCTTTTCAAGGAACATTAGCCATCTGGGGTGCCTTTATAGATTCCCGGGACGATGGAGGGGAGGCTTTGGCATCTACGAGTTCTGGATGCTCCCCTTTACTAAAAAGCTGAGAAAACTCAAGGAACTGAAGCTAGCTTCTCTTTTCTAGGCACTTAGAAGGCAAATAATTCAAGAGGCCGTTGACGAAGAGCTATGTCAGCTGTCCTCAAAGAGAAAGCAGTGTGGCATAGTGATTAAGGGCTGGGCCTTGTCGGCATACAAACCTGGGTTTGAGGACAGCTTTGACATTATTAGCCAGGTGGCCCTGGGAAGATGCTGGAGCTCTCTGGACCACAGTCTTATCATCTATGAGTTGATCTATCAGCTGGTTGTTCATAAAGCACGTAGCTCTGTGTCTAACCTGCAATGAATGCCCAATAAGTGTTAGCTTCATTGTTACTATGATTTCATTATTATTCAAATGATTGAAGAGAGATAGTCATGAAGAAGAGGCACTAGCCAGTCTAACTCTGTGTGGCTCAAAGGGGTGGAACCAGAACCATGAGTTGGAACTTCTCCTGCCCTGCCCCGCCAAGTCATTTTCTCTTTGGTTCTTTTCTCTCCCTGCCCCTGAGTGTGCTAGGCTTGAATTACGGTTTCCTTTACTCTCTACTCATGAAGCACACGTCTCTATTTCGCCTTGCAGAATTCTACAATTCCGTCTCTATAAAAAAAAATTTAAGGAGACTTTGAGGCCTTACGACGTGAAGGATGTGATTGAGCAGTATTCTGCAGGACATCTCGACATGCTTTCCAGGATAAAGTACCTTCAGACCAGGTAAGACAGTTGCATCCGGAGGAACTCTTCTCTCCTGACCATGAAGGAGCCAAAGCCCGATGAACCTAGCTAGAGCTCAGGGCGAAAGCCATTCAGAAATGGTCCAGAATGCTGGGGAGAAACTTTAAGAACAAAAACATTCATCAGGCTTGTGGATGTGAAGGCCAACAAGCACCGAACAGGCTGTGAAGAAGCTCTATGACTTTGACCTTAGCCAAGGTCAACACTCGGATCAGTCCTCATGGAGAAAAGGCATATGACTGACCAGCCCCTGACTTTGATGCTTTGGATGTTGCCACCCAGATTGAGATGATTATCAACTGAGTCCAAATGTCCAATGCTAAATATAAATTCTTCCCCATATTAAAAAATATTTTCATCAGGTATTGTTTATAATAGTGAAAATAATGGAAACAGCATCAATGCCAACTGGTAAGTGCCACCATTTTTGCTAAGCAGCTGGGTGCTCAGCATACGTATGTCTGTCTAATCCCTCATAACCTCACGCAGCACTGCATTGGGGACGTCCTCTTACAGACCATGAAACCCAAGCTCAAGGGGCACTGAACTTACCCAAAATTAATCAGTGGCAGAGCTGGAAGCCACACCGGATCCAACTGGCTGCACAACTCCTGTTCCGTCCTACGCACCACGTTCCACTTCTTCAATTATATTACATAGCGATTAAGAAAAAAAAATGTTCCCACTCTCATTAAAAAGTTATGCAACCATCAAATGACCCTTAAAAAATGTATATAATGAGGGGCACTGGGTGGCTCAGTCGGTTTAGCGTCCCACTCTTGATTTTGGCTCAGGTCATGATCTCAGGGTCGTGGGATGGAGCCTGCATCAGGCTCTGAGCATGGAGCCTGCTTCAGATGCTGTCCCTCTGCCCCTCCCCCACTCCCCCCACTCACACCCTCTCTCTCTCAAAAAAAGTATGCACAATGAGATAAAAAAATTATGCAATCATTGAATATATATATTCACAATATGATTACCAATAATACAGTCAGACGTATATGTATACACTTACACCTGCATGTGTCCATATACTTACATGTATACAAATGATTATATTCCTATATAGTTTCTGCATCGATCTTGGGAGGTTAATAATATATACATGTGGTATGGTTACAAAAACTATGCACATATGTTTACCTAGAAACAGACACACGCACTCCCATATAGGGAACCTGCCGAAACGGAGTAGATCTTCCCCCAAGGGATGGCAGTGGTGATCCTGAAGTGATGAGTCCACGTGTGATTTTTTTTCCACTTTTTAAATTTATCAAATCTTTAATGAATTGTAAAAATTTCCTTTTAAAACAAAACAAAAAAACATTTTAAAAAACCCCAAAGGGCAATATGAGATGAAGGCATAGAACTGACCTCAGGAAACCAGAGCCCTACGTGGGGCTCGTCCTCTGGTCTGTGTGAGATTTCAAGTGGACACAAGTCCCGTCAAGTCCTGTCTGGACCTCGGTTTCCTCCTCTGAACCGTGTTGCAGGGCCGGGGTGTCCTGCAGAGTGAACAGGACCATCGAGATGAAAGAGTAGGAAGTGAACCATGATGTCGGGTTGGGGGAACGCTTATTTGTGACCTGGACTTACCCATAAATGGAATATTGACTACTGGTGGGCATAGCGGCAGGCATACAGTCGGCACTCCATGCCTGCGTCATAACAGGATGTGCTAATGAGTTCTGAGCTGAACACGCTGTTACAGAGGCACATATGGTTCTGTCCGAGGTGAAGGGAGCGTGATGTCTAGGACATACCGATCAAAAATATTGGCCCATCTTAATGCACGCCGAGTGGACCTTCCTGCAGTCATTGCCTTCGGTATGTATTAGGCACATGCATTTCAAAGAGTCACCGCTGGAGGCTGGCCACCTGATAGCTGACTGCGTATCCCCAGCCACGCTGATAGGGTGGTGGGCCCGAGAGGAAGGAAGGGCGACTGAGGATATGGTGGTGTCCATGGGGAAGCCGCCCGGTCTGCAGAGAAACCGAGTGGTCCTTGGCCACTTTTGTGCGCACGGTCTTAGCAGGCCTGGGCCTGTAAGGAGCCTTCAGGGTTGCTCCCACACCCTGCCCCAGCCCTGCGGGGCAGTGGGGGCGTCTGTCTGCGGTTGTGCTCAGCGCCAAATGGACGGGGAGCTGGCGCCGCATGCAGACAAGGAAGCAAGGTGCAGGAGCAGGTGCGAGGCCACCCCCCAGTGGCCAGGAAGCCTGAAGAGCCGCAGAGATCCGCACAGCTGCAAATGAAGCCTAGGGTTTTACAGGAAAACTCCCTAATCAGATATTTGGGGAAAGAATACAAATGCTGAAAGACCAGATAGGCTTCCACATGGCCTTTCCTATGAGAACCAACAAGATGTGCTCCTCACCCTGTCTCTGGTTTAGGGGCTTCTCTCCCCTGGGTTGGGGAGATATGCTCGCTACTACTGCACAAAAGTAATAATAATAATAATATATAGCGATTATAAATTCTCTCTCCTTCACTCCCTCTTTCTCCCTTCTCCCCTCCCCCCCTTTCCCTTCTGTTATATTATTTCAGACCCTGCCTGGCTGAAGAGAGAAGAGAAGGAATCGCTCTCCTCTCTTTACCTGTAAAGCTCTTTGTGATGTAATCCCCTCCTTGTGTGTCTCTTTCAGAATAGACATGATTTTCACCCCAGGACCTCCATCTACCCCAAAACATAAGAAGTCTCAGAGAGGGGCAGCATTTACCTACCCATCCCAGCAATCTCCCAGGTGGGGCGTGGGAACATGGACTGAGGCCGCATGGCCCGTCCCCATCTCCAAATCTCAGCTCGCTTCCTTTATGGTTGGGGGTGGCAGGGTGGGGGGGGGGGGGGGGTTTTTTTTTTTTTTTTTTTTTTTTTTTTTTTTTTTTTTTGGGAGGTTGCCATTCCTCTCAGTAAAATGAAACAAAGAGCTTGAAGCTTATTCCCGTTTTGTAAGGTTTCCATACTAAAGACTTATTGCCCCTCTTCCCAGACTGTGTGGGTGACACTCCTTCTGTGGTTATTGAAAATAAACATAACCATCAATGGGTTATTAAAGAAGAGGGGCCCTGCAAGTTCATTGGAACACAAAGAATACCTCGTCCGAACAAAGTGGAAGCCATTTGGCTTTTCCTGCATCATTAGCCCTACGTTGACCGAACCCCCTCACAGAGAAGGAAATCAGGCGTCAGGCCTCTGACAGCACAGTCACAGGCAGAGAGCTCTGTCCCTCACCGGGGCAGTCCTGCTGTCCCCATACAAAGTGTTTGGAATTGTTCCTTGTCCAGGCCTCCAGTGAACCAGGCGCAGCAGTCCTGGAGAAGGTCTGCTGCCCAAATTTATATGTTCTTAATTCCCAGAGGTCTTCAGGGCAGGAAGCATGAATGAGGAAAGGGAGTCAGGCTTAAGGAAGAACTCCCATGAACCTTATAGCGATAACCACTTTATGAAAAACAAAGCAAGAGCATAAGCGGGCTGACTTAAAGACATCTGACCTTCAACCTCGGGCCAGGGGATGGAATAGGGAGTGGTGGACCCTGGGGTCCTGGAGGACACGTGCCCCAGCCAAAGGGGATTATCGTCCCCCTGCTCTGCTGTTGTTAATTTTAGGAATCGCTACCCTCTGGTTCTGGAAAGTCTCATTTTTCAAGAAAACCTGAACATCCAGATGTCATATGAAATTCCTTATTTTTGAAATGGCTTACATGTTTATAAAACTGGGCAAGCTAAGGAAAACGGTGAGCTGGAATGAGTACACGGGCCATGTCTGCTTTAATTCAAGACTGCTCAGCCAGAGACAGGCCAGGGACTGAGCAGCAGTCAGGAGCGTGTGAGAGAGAAAAACCAACTACGTCCAGAGTGCCTGACACGATGCTTTTGAGCCATAGCCAGGCTCCCTGCAGGTTCTCTTCCACTTAGAACATAACCTGCACCACCAAGGAACCATCCCAATGCCATTCCCCACCTGTTTCCCCGCCTTAACCAAATGGAACCAATGAGATACGGCCACCGTCTAGAATTTCAGAGATTAGCCAACCCCTAGTCCCACCCAGCCTACCCCCCACACACTTACATGAGAAGCTCTCAACCGCAGTTCAACACTGAAGGCCAAAAGAACGCTATTTAAAGGCACCGAACCTTCTAGGCACAGCGAGGTGATTTGTTACCTTTGACCCAAAGCCTCCTAAACACAGCTGAATATTTGGCTTCAACTATTGCTGCAAAGAAGGGTAAGACCCCGGGGCTGCAGGCAAGGAAATCCCAGCCTTTCCTGCCTCACTCGTGCCTCCAGAGCTGAGTGGGCCTCTTCCAGACCGCATAAGCGTGAGCATGGGGATGATAGCCCCAGGGCCGATGGCCCGCTTCGCTGAGCCAGCCTGGCACAGCAAACATAGGTACGATGAGCTTAAAGACTCGTTGGCTCTTTCCTAGGAATGAACCGTACGTCGCCAGAGCGTCCACCTCGGAAACTGAAGACCAAAGCATGATGGGCAAGTTCGTGAAAGTCGAAAGACAGGTAGATCTTTCCTTTCCCTCACCCAAAAACAAGCCGTAGAAGGTTTATTTTTAAATGTCCTTTTTTTTTTTCATAGGGAGATAAGAGTTGAGTCTGACCACTCAGAAAAAGGATGTGGAAATTCCATCCTGAGTTAGCACATACTGGCTCCGGGACCACATGCAAGTTCATTCGTTGTCCTGAGCCGCAGTGTCCTCATCTGTAAAATGGGGACTCTAACACCTCATAAGGGGACTAGGAGCATTGAATGAGTTGGTACACGTTTCGAATCGTGTGGAAAGTCACTGGCACGCAGTAGACGCTTAATAGACATAGCTGCTGGTCGCACGTGCTCGAGGTGCTGCTCCCTGAAGAAATGCTCGTCCCCTTCCCCACATTCCCTGTGTCCCTAGTCTTCCAGCCCCCAGAGAACAGGTCAGTGGGTAGCCCTGCACGAAGGGCCCTGGAGCAGGGCAGGCTCTCTGTGGCTTCGGTCAGGGCAGAAAGAGAAGCTGTTCCCACCCAGCACCCCATGCAGCTCACGTCTCACTGTCTCTGAAGGGGCCTCTGTGAGAGCCAAGTCCACTCAGCTGCGCACCGGACAGACGGCTCTGTCAGATCCCACCAGGATCCCTCCCAGCCCTCTTACGTTATTCATGACCCCACATGGGATCTGCGTGAGAGAGGCAAGAGGAAACTTGAAGGATTACTCTCTCTTGGCCTATCAGCAATATCATTTTTCACTTTTAAATTTTAATTTGTAGTCTCACCTCTTCCGTTTCCCAGCTCTGTGACCTTTGACAAACTGTTTTCTCTCTCTGCCTCTGTTTCCTCACCTATAAAAGAGAGAGAACACAGTCTTCACCTCCCTGGGCGGTTGGGAAATGAAAGGAGTCAACATCTGTAAGGGGCATCGAGCAGGGTCCGGCACTTCCTAGGTGTTCTAAGTAGTAATTACCGGTAAGGCTTGGATACTGTCCCAGCCTCTACGTGGTACTGGCCTACCTGGCCTCACCTGGAAGAGGGGGTGCTACTCCTGCCTGCAGGGCCTTCTGGGGAGTTGTGACTTGTTGGGGAGAGAACACCACACACGCACACATGCACGGGCACACACACACGCACACCGTGTGTTTGCACTCACAAAGATTAAATCAGTTCCCAGGTTTTGCAGGTAGGAGCAGATACTGTTTACCCGAGTGCACCTCCCACTCCAAGGCCCCTGGCTGGGACCTCAGTTCTAAGAGGTACAGCTCTTGCTCCCCACTGCCCTTGTGTCTGGGAGGCTTACACAGCCCATAGGAGGAACAGACGCTAACCCACAGGCTTCTGTCTAAGCAAATGTTCTCAAATCAAGAACTCCTGCTCCTTGACCCAAAGGCAGGGGCTCCTGGGGTACCAGTTGTCTTCAGATCCCTCTCAGGTCCCAGCTTTCGCTTCCCAGAAAGCCCTTGCTGGGTTGTTTCTATATTAGCACGAACACATGCACGGGGCTCCAAGGTAGGAAGTGCGAAATAACCCGTAGTTGTTCAGATGGTGATTTGCAGGAACCCTCCTGCTTTCCCGTGGTATTTCCTGCCGACCGGAAAGAGCCACCCCCGCCCTGGAAAAGCAGTGACACTCACTTGCTTGTATCTCCAGGTGCACGACATGGGGAAGAAACTGGACTTCCTGGTGGATATGCACCTGCAGCACATGGAACGGCTGCAGGTGCGCGTCACGGACTACTACCCGACCAAGGGGGCATCCTCGCCAGCCGAGGTAGAAAAGCTGGAGGACCACAGAGATTCCGATCTGAGAACCATCATCTGCAATTATTCTGAGACGGGCCCCCCAGAGGCCCCCTACAGCTTCCACCAGCTGCCCCTCGACAAAGTAGGCCCCTATGGATTTTTTGCCCACGACCCAGTGAACCTGCCCCGAGGAGGACCCAGTTCTGGAAAGGTTCAAGCGACGCTTTCCTCCTCGGCAGCGACATATGTGGAAAGGCCCACCGTCCTGCCTATCTTGACTCTGCTCGACTCCCGAGTAAGCTACCACTCCCAGGCTGAACTGCACGGCCCCTGCTCGGACCGAGTCTCCCCCCGGCAGAGACGGAGCATCACGCGGGACAGTGACACGCCCCTGTCCCTGATGTCAGTCAACCACGAGGAGCTGGAGCGGTCTCCAAGTGGCTTCAGCATCTCCCAAGACAGAGACGATTACATGTTTGGCCCAAACGGGGGGTCGAGCTGGATGAGGGAGAAACGTTACCTCGCCGAGGGTGAGACAGACACGGACACGGACCCCTTCACCCCCAGTGGCTCCATGCCTCTGTCCTCCACAGGGGACGGGATTTCTGATTCAATATGGACCCCTCCCAACAAGCCCATTTAGAAGGGGTCGTGGGCTGAGTCCTCCTTGTAATGTAGACAGACTTTGTACAGCTCACTTGCTCTCACACCCGACACTTGACGGTGAGACCACCAGTGGCTGATTCAAACACATGCATGTGCGTGGCGGCCCCCCACCGGGCAGGGGCTTTTCATGGCCTTCCTCCTCCCCAGGTCACCACAGTGAAGCCGCTTCCTTTTAAGCATGGTTTGCATGACTTTACAATATATAAATGGTACCGCTAATCTCTTCTAGGATACACATTTATCTGCTGTTCTTACTTTAAGTCATGATTGGACCAGGACGGGGAGAAATTAGTGACGAGCTGTGCTATCTGTCCGTTTGGTTGGCTGCTTTGGATTTTGGTTTGGTAAGCAGGGAATGTTCTTTAAGTTCTTTCTCGAACCCCTGCCCCTTTGTGTAAAGCAAATAGTTGGCGAACAAAAATGCATTGCCTATCAATGAGGTGGCCGACTGAGCTACAACGCTACGAAAGGAACGAGACGGTCATCACCTACCCAAAACCACGAATTTTTTTAAATTGTTTTTTTCAGAAAAAGCTAGCAAAACCATCTAAAAGCTCTCGAAGGGATCTCACTTGGTCTGCCATTGTCTGTATCCTGCCTGTTCCCTCATCCCTGGTAATCCCAAGTGTAGCATTTTGAGGGAGTTATGAATTGGTGGGGAGAAAACACACACACAGGTTCAAATAGTTTCCAATGTATGTAGCCAAAGATAATGAAATTTGTCAGAAGTAGGGTGCCCCTCTGGGCAGGAGCTAAGATCAGTGCCTTCAAAATGAGGTTTCAACTCACATTCCTCCCCATGGTACTTGTACAAAATATCCATCTCAAATGAAAATTAGAAATCAGAAATTATCTGGTCCAAGCTCTCCTTTGTAAAAATGAGAAACCTTTGGCTCAGGTAGAGACAAGCCCAGGGTCACCTCATCATCCCCTGGAGAGCTGGGACTCAAAGCCCAGTCAGCTGACTCACTCCATGCCCTGGTCTCCTCCTACCACACTACTCTGCCCTTTATACAGTGGGACCCAGAAATTGCACCAAGATACCTGGACTCTGTCGTGTGGCAAGCACCCACAACAAAATTTATCCAGCCAGAGGGGGCTGTTTGCTTTTACTGCAAAACGTGCTTGCTTGGTGCATTACATTTTGGATCTAGGGGAATAAAGCAAACACTTCAAGCAAGCAAGCGTCAACATTTATTATTAGGCAAATGGGCAAAATTTTCAGAACCATCCAGTTTTACTCCTCCAGATTTTTTAAACCACACGTAGCCATAAGATTAGCCCAAGTGTAAGCGGACCCCCTGGAGAGCACTGCCCTAGTGAATAAGTATTAATATTAAGCCCAAGCCATCCTCTGGCCTCTTATGGGGTGTCACTACTTTCTGAAACACTTCAATGGAAAAGGTTCCTGCTAGGCTTAGGCAGGATTAGCTAAATTACAACGCCAGACTATCACTGGCTCGCTCTTATCCTGCACCTAAGCACTGGTTGTGGGTGGTTGCCATGGTGACCGTCAAGCTGATCAAAGGGCCTAACCATCTACACGCAAATGGCGCGGATGTTCTCCTCACAGTCTTATCAAGAGCTATGGCAGCTTGGCAGACATCTGGTTGCTGGTTTCATCACGACTTGACGCAGGAACCTTGTACTTTGTTGGAGGGAAGAACTACTTTCTCAGATCTTGGTTACTTTCAACCCACATGTCAACAAGTACTGTGCAAAAGGCTCAGAGTACAATGGTGATGAAGGTGTGGTCCCCGGCTTCAGAAATGCACACCCAAAGCCTGCTGTCTCTGGCCCAGGGCAGGCATCTTGAGAGGAAGATGGCATTTTACATGGAGAATCTCACAAATAGAGAGGTGTTGGCATTGCAGTCTAAGGTGGGAAATACACAAGAATGATCACACAATTCAGACCTGAACCCGCCTCCCCTGTGGTTTGCCATTTGACCTTCTAGCAATCTGAAGGGCAAAGGGAATAGATCATATGCATGAAAGTACCATTGGAGTTAATGACCTAAGAAACCCTATGTCCCTTCCTTAGGGCTCGGTCCTTGCTTCTGACCCTCCTAGAATCTTTTACTACAAGTGATTGAGCTACCTATCATCTAACACGTTACTATGTTTTTTTTTTTATGTACATGAGTTATTTGGGACAAAACAAAAAAATGGAGAATGAATCAAACTCTCCACATATGCACCAAGTGTTTTTACCTACCTTACTAATATGCTTGCAGAACTGACTGGCCTCGGTATCTTACCAACAGACGCATTTTCCAGGAACTCAGTGGCGTTCTCAGGTGGGCAAGTGAGACTTTCTCATCCTCAAGCTAAACATAGTTTCCGTGGATCCAAAGTTAGAGGGCTTCCTTAGGTTCTTTGAAAAACCTACAAAGGATAAGAGCTTGTATTATTTCTTAAACCATTAAGAGGGCAGTCTAGCCTCCCTTGCTGGATCATAAGGCCAGGATGACAGGGATTGATTGGGTTTATGTCAATTACCATCATGTCTCCAACAGGTAGTAAGCTGTCATTATCAGTGTAGACAAAGACAAAATCCGTGATCATGAGTAACTAAATGATAAGACTTTTTAAAAGCTGTTCTTTCCCATTGAAGAAAAAGAGAAAAATGACCTTCTGGAATATTCTGCTTTGATACCCTTAAAAAAAAAATAAAAGCCCATTCCAGAAAAGCAAGCCAAACCTGTTCAAGTCACCTGCTCACAGACAACATCATCATGTGGCTGGCATTGATGAAGCAGAAACTCAAGGTGTAGGATTGAACTTAAGTTACAGGGAGAAACAATGTGTGTTTCCACAAAGATCTTTCTGTCAGCCAAAAGAACAGCGTGATGGAGAAATCCAAGAGGACTGGTTAATAATGTGACCCACGAACATTCTACTTCAGATATACCAGTGGTCCTGAAGCTGGCAGGGGAAACTACAGTAATTTTAGCAGAATCCCATGGAATCATGACAAATTAATTCCATTGTAAAAGCTAGTTTTTATGGTTTCCTCAAATGGAAGCGTAATCCCATTATAGGTGTTCGGTCTCTGTGTATCACAGTATGATACAGGAAAACTTGAAGAGGTCATTTTTTAGGAAGATCAAAATGAATGAGACAAAGCTATCTTCTAAATATTAGGTGAGAGGTGATCCTGCTGGGCTGAGAAGAACGTACTCGAGATCAAGTGTGTGTTTTGACCATCAAACACCAGCACGCAAGCAAACATGAAAAGTTTAAGAAAAAAATCGTGGGAGGAAAAGAAAAAAAAAACACATCAAATTGAGAAAGTTCTATTCACTGACTACACTTTTTCTGGGAACTGAGAGCTTGGACTTAGTAGATACAACAATGATATGAAGAAGCTCTAGTTTCAGTGAAAGAATCTCGAAAACCCCAAGATATACTGTAGTTCAAAATGAGCTCATTAGTCAATAATGAATGCATTATGCCTTGCCTGTTTTGTGCTGGGCAATTCCTAGACACTGTAAGTTGAAAGAATAATTACTTGTAGGAAATCCTAATATAGGATCTACTCGTAATTTGCAAGACCATTCTTCTAAATCCATGCCACTCTACTGAGAATGTAATAAAAACATTCGTTTGTTTATTCATTTATGAGATTTACTAAGCACCACTGTCTGCAAGGCACTGTGTCACACCCTGGAAATTCAGAGTTACGAAAACCACAGTTCCTGCCATGAAAAACATCAGATTCTGGCGGCCTGACATATTGGAGGTCCCTTCAAACTATGTCTACCAGGAATGGAAAGTATCAGATTTTATCCCTGAAGACAACTACGCAAGCTATTCCTCACTGAGGATCCATGGGAGATTGAGCATGGAGGAAAGTGAGAGTAAGAATTCTCCATCAAAATGGTAAGAACCCATCAGCTGAGGAAAGACTGAGTGGTTGAAAGAGGTCTTTGAGTTTGGGTTCAGTACTTTGGGCTTTATAGCTCCAAATATGCTGTGTACAAAGGAGGTTCTAGAATATCTGAGAAGGTTCTTCGGGGAAAAAACTAGCTTTCTTCTCCTCTCCAAATCCCTGCAATGACTGAGTCCAGACAAGAAGCTGGGTTACTTCCATTTCATAGTGTTGACCTAGAGGGGCTTATGGTACAAGCCAAGACACAACATCTATTTCAAGAGAAAGGTGTCACTCTGCCTATAGGACTCTGCTAATCAAATTCTCCTGGAGCAAGAGAAGAAATCTGCAGTGGTCTAAAAAGTTGACTGCACTTTGGATAGTACTGACAAGCATACCCCCAGCTTTCCCCAGAAGATGCCACGCAGCTGGCCTTTGTTTTCTGTGAATATGCTCCCACGGCATTTAGGACCATATGGATTTTCTTTGCTTTCTGAACCCCAGGCGTCTTTAGGAATTTACCTCATGTCCTCACTTGTCCTTGAAGTCTTGCTTATTTGGAGGTGAACTTTTTAAAAGACTAGAAGTCCTTTCTTTGTATCCAAATCACTCAACATTCCTGTGTTACTGATATTACACTATTCAAAACACAGCCAACAGTCCCCTGAACAAATTCCCTAACCTGATGCCCAGGTGAGACCATGTTAGGGACCAAGCTAGCTCCATAGCTTTAGTGTTTTGGGAAACCAGCAGTGGGAATCTCAAGAGACAGGAAGGATATAGACATGACCTGGATGAAAATTTGAGTTTCAGGGCACTCGCAAGTGTTTGACTTTCCTGGTCTGTTTTTGATTTTCAAATGAGACAATTGGTATATGTAAAGACCCCAGTACAGTGGTGGCTGGACACTGCCACACGTGTTCTTTTTTAATACTGTGTGTGGACACCACTGCCTCAGTTCTCGGTATCATTTATGAACTCCAAATTTACCCCCAGAAAATTCTTTTCTTAGAAAAAAGAGGTGGAAATGCCATCCTGATTCCAGCACTTTTATGGGGGCTGTTTTTTCAAAAAGTGCATCTCTAAAAATGAAACAAGGAAGGGCAGGAATGCTTGGAATGAAAGTGGCAGGACTGTTGGGTTGCTGTGGCTGGGTTGTGGCAGTTCCACTGGACCCACAAGACCGCATGTTGCAGCATTCTCTCAAAGGAAGATCTGTAGGAGGCAAAGCTAAGTAGCAGGAACCATGAAATATGAAGGGACTAGTGGTTGCAGCGAGGAAAGTTAACTGTGCCATGATGTCTGTCAGACAACACCCTAGCAATGAATGGAGAACTTCCAGAAGAAAGAGCTCAAGCTCGTGCAAACTCTCCCTAGGGGTATTAATTCCCAGCCTCCAACAACCTCAGCTTTGTTGTCCCTGTAGGAAAATTGTGACTAGTAGCTTGCTTCATTGTCCTAGATGCAGGAAGATACAATTTCATTGATTCCTAGATGCTCAGAGCAAGAAGAAACCTTGATCACCAAAAACAACCACCTCTCTTCTTAGATCAGGAAGCAGAGGCTCAGCGTAAAGGGAATCACACTAGTCACCCAGTGGCTGAATGAGTGCTTGGGTGGCAGAGTGAATCAAGAACCCAGGTCTCCTAATTCCTGGTCCAGATATTGGAGATCAAAAACTGACAGTCACATAGCAACCAAGAAGAAAACATTGTGTGTCAGCCCAGGAGATGAAGGAGGACTTCCTGGCCCACTCGAGAAACTGCTAAACAGACACATTGGATGGAACTTATTCCCGTCTCTGAAATATGATTGATCTCATGCCTTGAAAGACAGTGTTCATTCTCCCCAAATCCTGTTGACCTCCAAAGGCCTGGCACAACCACTGCTGCCATGGGCAGGTGAGAAAAGGATTGAAGAACAACCTCATGGCCATACAGGCACTCCTCTCCACTTCTCTGACCTTGCTACTTTGTCCCCTCCTGTCCCACCAAGTCTGGACTGGTTCAGTTCTTTGGCCCATCACTTGGACTTATTCAGCTCCAGAGCCATGCCTCGGATGGTATCCTCATCTACATGCCAATCCTTTCACAGGATTTTGCCTTGGAAGAAAAGTTAGTGGGTTTGATTTTAGGAAATGGGATGGGATTTTGGGGGAGCTCAATATGACCCCAAGGTGTTATTTCAACTAAGGTGTCCCTTCGCAGTGGGATCTCTGGGTCTCACACCTTGCTTCTCCTGCTTTGTCCAAGAGAATGCCCATCTTGGCTGGGTCACAACTGGTACTCTAGGGTTGTCACCGAAAGCTACAGAGAAGCAGACAGGATTCAGCTTAAGACACCTTATGTTTGTGTAACTGGGAAATTATTTTAGAAAGTAAACAGGCCTCCCCGTTGGCTCCAATGAGGATTAACATAGTTGGTTTCCACTTACGTTGTGCTTGGGACAGATTTGTCAGAATCTGGCAGGGCTCCCCAGTCGCCCTTGCTAAACCCCGTAGAAGGATGTGCAGATCTTCTGAGTCGGACTGAACCAGAAACTTCTAAGGCAAAGTCAGAAAGATGGCAGTCATTTTAGACTGTCATTCTACCTGTCTTCTTAGCCTCTAAATAGCCCTGTTCTGGGGAAATAAGTCAAACATGGACTCTATACAAGAGTAACCTGAGTGTGACTTGTAATTAACCAGTCAAAAGCCTGGCCTAGTGCTCAGGAATATATTTGTAATTCCTCTTCGATGTGTCAAATGGACTACAGTCTGATGCCTGAGAGGAGTGAACAATGGGAACATGTTTTCTTCCCATGTCCTACTCTGCCCACAAGACAGGTCTGGGAAGGGGAGAGAAACTTACCCTAAGCTGTCTTTGTGAGTTGCATGGTATGTGATGGTTCTGTCTCTTGACTTCCTGCGGTCCTCACCACAATCCTGTGTGGGTGGTATTAATGTCTCCATCATAGAGTTGAAGAAACTGAACCTGAGGAGGGAAATGCCTCGCCAAAGGCCAGGCATTCTAGAAGTGGAGCTGGGATTGTAACCAAAGCTCATGTACCTTCAAAGATTATTCTCCCCCTACGGTGTCTCCCAGGTCAATGGAAATGCTCCCACATCACACCCATGCCTTGCCCTCCTATGCCCAGCGGACTTTATAGTAAAACAATCAGACCCATTGGTTTCCCAGAGGGGACCAACGTCAGCTGCTCCATTCAGCCAACCAGTGGGTCCTAGCTGTCCCTTTGAGTGGGTTCACAATCCAGCTGTCAGTGGCAGAAAATAATGCCACATAAATTTTTCACCTTGTTCATGGTGGAATCCATTAGGTCTGGGAACTTGGTGTGGCTGCGGATAATCCCATTAAGTGCCAATTGTTCTCCGCCCAGCACCCACCAACCCTGCCACCAGGATCTCCTGTCATTGATTTATCCAAACAAATTCAAATGTGGTTCCTGACTCTGGTCTTCTGTCTCTAGACTGGACCCTTATTTCAGGCCTTGGAAATCCTGCAAAGGCAGGTGAGTCTGCAAAAACATTCTTTGGGAGGCCAAACGCTCACAACAGTTGTGTTTCTCTTTCTCAATATTAAAAAGATCACAATTCTCCAGTGAGAAGTCAACCTGATCTGGTAATTGGGCCCTATTTCCCCTCTGAATACTTTTTCAAGGGAAGGGAGAACAGCTCCACCCTCCATGTGCCTGTGAGGGTTAAGAATCCACGTGGGAGGACAACGTCCAAGATCGGTGGCAGCCGTGTTCCACGCATCAGAGATCTTACTGCTGGAGACACGAGGCAGGCTCTGCCCATGTTAAAAATCACATTAGAAAGATGGGCCTACTTCATCAGATCTGTCAATCATTTCCTGTTTTAAAGAGAAAAATGCTCTCCACGTTGCTTTCAATGGGATATGGCTATTCTTCCTTTTCTTTTGTTCTTTCTTTCTAATGTAGCAGCGATGGAAAACACCAGTCTCTGCCGAGCAGATTGAGATTTCCAGTGACATGAATCCATTGTATTTGATTTTGGATTGTATTTTCTTTAACCCCCTTTAACGGCATAGAATTCTGGTGCCTTGCTCCCTGAATTTGTCTCCATGCTACAAGTAGGCTTCCTTCACATTCTGGCTTACACGGGAACACAACTCTTCCACAAGTGGCCTTTAGTGCTCTTTATAATATGATTTCCTGTAATTTTTAAACTGTATGTGTAATTTCTATTCTGGCTCTGTCCAATATTTGAACAACTTTACTAGGTTGATTTCCATATATATTATGCAAACACTTCTTACCTGATTTTTTATGTTCTATCTTAAAACAAATACTGCACCACTTATTAATAAATAGACATTTCAATGATCATGGGGCAGAGTGATGTTTGCTTCATGGACGACATGGAGTGACAAGGCGGTCTGTTACTGGTTGTGGGAGGGAGCGAAAGAGGAGATGTGAGCATATTAATAAATGTGAGAAAAGAAGCAATTGAGTGGGAGAGGTGGAAGAGAATAAAGGCACAAGAAAGAAACTGTGATTGACGGAGTAAAGAGTGAAACTCATAACCATGAAAAGTACATGATGTGGGTTGCACTCCTCCTCAGAAACAGCCACTATGCACAGGCTGGAAGTATAGCATTTAGTGAAACATTGTCCAATCATCACAGTTTTAAGACATGATTACTCCCACTTTATAGATGAGGAACTTGAAGTCCAGAAACAGAAAGAGACCTGGCCAAGGTCAGACACTAAACAGTGGAAGAGTCACAATTAGAACCCAGGACCATCTACCCCCAACCCCAAGCCTCTTGCTACTTCCTTTGTAGAAGCTTCACCTCCTAAGCCAGGTGGGAGGAAGAACAAATGGGTGGCTCAGAGAGACCGTGGGGGAGGAAGTCAGGAAAGCTCACATCAGATTGCCTCTCTCTAGTGTCAGTAAGTAGGAAGGGATGTTTTCTCATGAGGAAGGAGTTGGCATGGGAAACCCTGGGGAATTACTGAATCTTTTGATGCCTTAGTTCATTATCTGGAAAGTGGGGAGTTTGAGTTGATGTCTGTAGGGAAGTCAGCAAAGGATCTAACACAGTAAGTGTTCAGTGAGTGACAGTTTTTTACTTTATCCTGTGCCCGCATGCCAGGTTGCCTTAATTTGAGTTCCCAGAAGAATAGAGATAAGATGGTGGGTACAGGGAGTTTATTTGGAAAGTAATCCCAGAAAACACAACTGAGAGTTTGGATTATGGAACAGGGAGGGAGACAAGCCAATGAAGAATGAGTTAATCCCTGGGCAACTCGGCTCACTTCCACCAGGAACCCTATGAGAACCTGTGTAAAATGTACCAAAGGACTATTCCATCTTGGGACAGGAATCTGGGGCATTCATCCACTGACATGCATTCTTCCTTGGTGGAGGGTTGCCTCGTGGGGTGCCTAATCCCCTACTCTGTCAGGTTTCCCTGTGCTACAGCAGAGCAAGCCCCAAAATGCCAAAACCCTAAGGCAGAGGAGCAGAGAGACATGGCCAATGGAGCTGCCTGCCGGCTGCAACCTGTTTAGCACAATAGCAGGTAAACTCAGAGGTGAGCAGAGGGGACACAGGGTGGGCTGACAGAAGCATCTGGTATATGAGCCTGCTTGAAAACAGTACATACACAAAGGCAAGCTAGGTTGCCACAATTCAATCTGTAAGTCAAAGGACAAAGTTGGCCAACACTGGGCAAGCTGATCATGGTGTCCATGAACGTGATTCATTGTTAAAGTCACACCTGTAGCCTCCAGGAACCAGGGTAGGTAACTGCTTTTCTTCTAGGTTATCACCCAGTTCCAAGGTCCACATCTGTCATCAGAAAGTCCTGTGGCTGACTTCACAGTCATGAGAAGAGCCTCCACTCTCCAAGGACCTAGTCCTCCCCCAACAAAACTTAGCCACCTCCAGTCTCACTCAGCTGTACGACAGAGAAAGAGCATGAAAATTATATCCCTGAGAAAATCTCTTTCATTCTACACAAATGGAGCAATGGCCCATTCATAGCCCAGCATCCCAGATACTCCTGGGAGCCAGGTATCATTCCTACTAATGTCAGCTCGCAACAATGAGCTTGGCCATCCAATTGTCATGGGACCCAGTGGCTTCCCCTCATTGAAGCCGTGTAAGGTGTCCCCCGTGAGAAAAGTCCAATTGTCCTTGGATTCTGCTTCCACATCAAGTATGAAAACATTCCCAGCAGTTCATCTTCTGGTTCTGGGCAAGTCAGTGTCAGGCCAGTGGAGGGCAAAGGAATTAGCAGAGGAAACAGGAGTAAGAGATGAAATTAGAGAAGCAGCAAGTCAGGTCATGAATGGCCTCCTGGGCATTATAAGGACATTTGCTTTCATTCAGAGTCAGATGGGAAGTCACTGCAGGGGTCTGAGTAGAGAGGTGACTAGACCTGGTTTACGCTAACAAGAGATTCTTCGGCCACTATAGTGAGAATCCGCTAACAGAAGCAAGGGCAGAAGCAGGGAGGTTAATCAGAGGCCACATCGCATTAGTAATAATCCAGGTGAGAGCCAGGAGTGGCTTGGACCAGAGAGGCAGTGCCGGAAGTGGTAAGAAGTGTTTAGAATCTGGACGTATTTGAAGAGTCGAAAAGGCGAGGTCTGCTGATGGATTGAAAGTTAAGTGTGAAAGAAGCAGAAGTCTCCAGGGTGATCGTAAAATTCTGTACTGAACACCTGGAAGAATGACGGCATCATCAACTGAGAGAGGAGTAGATTAAGGAAGGCGCTGGTTTTGCAAGAAGGACATGAATTTGTTTTTCTTTAAGTAGGCTCCATACCCAGCGTGGAGCCCAATGAGGGGCTTGCACTCACAACCCTGAGTTCAAGACCCAAACTGAGATCGAGAGTAGGACACTTAACCAATTGAGCCACCTAGGCGCTCCGAATTTGGCTTTTTACATGTTAAATTTGAGATGCACGTGGGGCATCTAGTGGAAACATTTTGTACATGGTTGAGTGTGTGGTTAGGGAGATTCTTAGGGGCTGAGGCTGCATCTCTGTATCTGTCATCTTCTATTGATCAATTGACCAACAACATATAGATAACACGAGGCAAGATGACATCTCCAAGTGAGCAAGTGTAGAGAGAAGAAAGAAGACATCCAAGGACTGTACCCGGCAAGGTCCAGCAGTCAGGGAGATGAGGGGTCCAAGCAGGGGAGGCTGAGCAGAGCAGTTGAAGAGAGAAGAAAAACAGGACGATGTGATGCTGGGGATGCCAAGAGCAGACCTGGTCTCAAGGAGCAAGGGGTCAACTGGTGGCTCCAAGTGCTACTGAAAAGTTGATTGAGAGAAGGAATTGGCCATGTGGGGGTCATGGTGACCTTGACAAGGTCAGTCCTCCTGGGATGCTGGTCTGATGCCTGATGGGAGTGGCTTTGAGAGAGAGGAGGGGAACAGGGGCTTTGAGTAGAGACAGGCCACGGTGACCATTTCAGGAGTGCTGTTCCGTGCATCCTGTACGTTCACACTGTTGGGCAGCCATCCCCCCATCTGCCTCCAGAACTCTTTCCATCTTGTAAAACGGAAACTCTGTCCCCATTAAACACTAACTCCCCATACCCCTTCCCCAGTCTGGCAATCCCCATTCTAACTTTCTGTCTCTGTGATTGTGACCAGTCTAGAGACCTCATGTAAGCGGAATCATGCACTATTTGTCTTTTTTGTAATGTGTTTTTAAGTATCTGAAAATGAGGCTCAGAGAGGTTAAGCAGCTGACCAAGGCCACACAGCTTGCAAATCACAGAAGCCAGATCAGGGTTGTGGCTTTCGTTCCCCTGCCTCACCCAGAAGTGTTATTGTGAGCACAACAGGCATGTCTCACGGCAATCAGCCAAAAGTGTGGAAATGCAATCTTTCCAGGCAGATAATGGTACAATGATCAAATGTTTGCCAGCAACCAGGTGCTGTAAGCTCTTTCCTTGTGACCCTTCAATCCCGATAACCTTCCGCGGAGGCTGCTGTCACGATCTCCGTTTCACAGATGAAGAAAGTGACTTGGAGCTAACTGATCTCCCCAGACTGAAATGTACAAGCCTGGAGAGCAAGCGATCTCCACCCGGTTATTCAGAGCTGGGTCACAACATGTGTTACTCCTGTAGGCAGGATTTCGCCTCATCCTTCTCCAACAACATCCCCCACCTCTCCCACCTCCTGAGAGGGTTCCAGCCAGCCTGAACCACCTGCCTTTTCTACTTGTTCCCAGGCTGTGCTAACGTCCACGGTCTCTGTGCAGCTTCTGTCTCTGGCCACCACATCAGCAGCACCTGGGGGCTCATCAGAAATGCAAATTCTCTGGTCCCAGTCAGACTAGACTGAAACTCTGGGACCACGCCCAGCAATCTGGATTTTAATAAGCCCTCCAGAAGATTCTTTTTTTTTTTTTAAAGATTTTATCTCTTGGTTGGTTGGTTAGTTGGTTTTAGAGATGGAGGGAGGAGCAGAGGGAGAGGGACAAGCAGACTCCACGCTGAGCAAAGGCCCAACACGGGGCTCGATCCCACGACCCTGAGATCATGACCTGAGCTGAAATCAAGAGTCAGGTCACTTAAACCACTGAGCCACACAGGCGCCCCCTCCAGAAGATTCTAATACACATCAAAGTCTGCAGAATCACTACTTTCCCCCACCCTTTAACTCTGAAATATTTATCCTGCAAGTGTCATTTAAAATCTTGGCCCTTCAGAAAGTTTTCCTTGACACACTTTAGATCAAGTGTGGTGGACTCTCTGGTGCTGTCACACTCCTGTGTGTCCCTGCTCATGCTGCGTTGTAATCATCCATGACGCACAGACAGTGAGCTCCCTGGGGGTGAGGACCGAGAACTCTCCACCGCTGTGCCCACAGTCCTTAGCATGACACCTGCCCTGAGGAGGAGCTCAAGGAACGCTGAGTGAGAAAGAGAAACCCAGTGAGTCCCTTCCAGCATCTACATTCCAGGATTCATCTGAGATGCAGATTGAATAGGGCAGAGTAATAAATAAAAAGTGATAGGCCCAGAAAATAAAAAGGCTACTAGTAGGAGTCCTCTGAGAGCTAAATGAAAGACCAAGGGCAGAAAACAAACACTCGTGCGCTCAGTCGTCAAAGTGCTGGGTGTCCCGTGTCTGTCAGACTCCAGAGTGGGGACTGAGGGTGCAGGACATTTGAAGTACAGGGGACCTGCCGTGAAGGTATGCACAGCCTCCTGAGGGGGACAGACAAGCAAACAGATCACCCCGTACAGCAGGCTAAGACAACAACAATGCACTACCCTTAATGGGATGGGAGGGCATCCAAGAAGGCTTCCTGGTAGAGGGGATGTTAGAGGTGAAGATAAAGAGGATGAAGTGAGGCTCGATCCCAGAACCCCAAGATTAGCTCAGCGGGGAGTCTGCTTGTCCCTCTCTCTCTCTCTCCCTCTGCCCCTCCCCCTGCTGGCTCATGCTCTCTCTCTCTCTCTCTCANAAGCAGGGGAGGCTGAGCAGAGCAGTTGAAGAGAGAAGAAAAACAGGACGATGTGATGCTGGGGATGCCAAGAGCAGACCTGGTCTCAAGGAGCAAGGGGTCAACTGGTGGCTCCAAGTGCTACTGAAAAGTTGATTGAGAGAAGGAATTGGCCATGTGGGGGTCATGGTGACCTTGACAAGGTCAGTCCTCCTGGGATGCTGGTCTGATGCCTGATGGGAGTGGCTTTGAGAGAGAGGAGGGGAACAGGGGCTTTGAGTAGAGACAGGCCACGGTGACCATTTCAGGAGTGCTGTTCCGTGCATCCTGTACGTTCACACTGTTGGGCAGCCATCCCCCCATCTGCCTCCAGAACTCTTTCCATCTTGTAAAACGGAAACTCTGTCCCCATTAAACACTAACTCCCCATACCCCTTCCCCAGTCTGGCAATCCCCATTCTACTTTCTGTCTCTGTGATTGTGACCAGTCTAGAGACCTCATGTAAGCGGAATCATGCACTATTTGTCTTTTTTGTAATGTGTTTTTAAGTATCTGAAAATGAGGCTCAGAGAGGTTAAGCAGCTGACCAAGGCCACACAGCTTGCAAATCACAGAAGCCAGATCAGGGTTGTGGCTTTCGTTCCCCTGCCTCACCCAGAAGTGTTATTGTGAGCACAACAGGCATGTCTCACGGCAATCAGCCAAAAGTGTGGAAATGCAATCTTTCCAGGCAGATAATGGTACAATGATCAAATGTTTGCCAGCAACCAGGTGCTGTAAGCTCTTTCCTTGTGACCCTTCAATCCCGATAACCTTCCGCGGAGGCTGCTGTCACGATCTCCGTTTCACAGATGAAGAAAGTGACTTGGAGCTAACTGATCTCCCCAGACTGAAATGTACAAGCCTGGAGAGCAAGCGATCTCCACCCGGTTATTCAGAGCTGGGTCACAACATGTGTTACTCCTGTAGGCAGGATTTCGCCTCATCCTTCTCCAACAACATCCCCCACCTCTCCCACCTCCTGAGAGGGTTCCAGCCAGCCTGAACCACCTGCCTTTTCTACTTGTTCCCAAGCTGTGCTAACGTCCACGGTCTCTGTGCAGCTTCTGTCTCTGGCCACCACATCAGCAGCACCTGGGGGCTCATCAGAAATGCAAATTCTCTGGTCCCAGTCAGACTAGACTGAAACTCTGGGACCACGCCCAGCAATCTGGATTTTAATAAGCCCTCCAGAAGATTCTTTTTTTTTTTTTAAAGATTTTATCTCTTGGTTGGTTGGTTAGTTGGTTTTAGAGATGGAGGGAGGAGCAGAGGGAGAGGGACAAGCAGACTCCACGCTGAGCAAAGGCCCAACACGGGGCTCGATCCCACGACCCTGAGATCATGACCTGAGCTGAAATCAAGAGTCAGGTCACTTAAACCACTGAGCCACACAGGCGCCCCCTCCAGAAGATTCTAATACACATCAAAGTCTGCAGAATCACTACTTTCCCCCACCCTTTAACTCTGAAATATTTATCCTGCAAGTGTCATTTAAAATCTTGGCCCTTCAGAAAGTTTTCCTTGACACACTTTAGATCAAGTGTGGTGGACTCTCTGGTGCTGTCACACTCCTGTGTGTCCCTGCTCATGCTGCGTTGTAATCATCCATGACGCACAGACAGTGAGCTCCCTGGGGGTGAGGACCGAGAACTCTCCACCGCTGTGCCCACAGTCCTTAGCATGACACCTGCCCTGAGGAGGAGCTCAAGGAACGCTGAGTGAGAAAGAGAAACCCAGTGAGTCCCTTCCAGCATCTACATTCCAGGATTCATCTGAGATGCAGATTGAATAGGGCAGAGTAATAAATAAAAAGTGATAGGCCCAGAAAATAAAAAGGCTACTAGCAGGAGTCCTCTGAGAGCTAAATGAAAGACCAAGGGCAGAAAACAAACACTCGTGCGCTCAGTCGTCAAAGTGCTGGGTGTCCCGTGTCTGTCAGACTCCAGAGTGGGGACTGAGGGTGCAGGACATTTGAAGTACAGGGGACCTGCCGTGAAGGTATGCACAGCCTCCTGAGGGGGACAGACAAGCAAACAGATCACCCCGTACAGCAGGCTAAGACAACAACAATGCACTACCCTTAATGGGATGGGAGGGCATCCAAGAAGGCTTCCTGGTAGAGGGGATGTTAGAGGTGAAGATAAAGAGGATGAAGTGAGGCTCGATCCCAGAACCCCAAGATTAGCTCAGCGGGGAGTCTGCTTGTCCCTCTCTCTCTCTCTCCCTCTGCCCCTCCCCCTGCTGGCTCATGCTCTCTCTCTCTCTCTCTCATATAGATNGAGGGGAACAGGGGCTTTGAGTAGAGACAGGCCACGGTGACCATTTCAGGAGTGCTGTTCCGTGCATCCTGTACGTTCACACTGTTGGGCAGCCATCCCCCCATCTGCCTCCAGAACTCTTTCCATCTTGTAAAACGGAAACTCTGTCCCCATTAAACACTAACTCCCCATACCCCTTCCCCAGTCTGGCAATCCCCATTCTACTTTCTGTCTCTGTGATTGTGACCAGTCTAGAGACCTCATGTAAGCGGAATCATGCACTATTTGTCTTTTTTGTAATGTGTTTTTAAGTATCTGAAAATGAGGCTCAGAGAGGTTAAGCAGCTGACCAAGGCCACACAGCTTGCAAATCACAGAAGCCAGATCAGGGTTGTGGCTTTCGTTCCCCTGCCTCACCCAGAAGTGTTATTGTGAGCACAACAGGCATGTCTCACGGCAATCAGCCAAAAGTGTGGAAATGCAATCTTTCCAGGCAGATAATGGTACAATGATCAAATGTTTGCCAGCAACCAGGTGCTGTAAGCTCTTTCCTTGTGACCCTTCAATCCCGATAACCTTCCGCGGAGGCTGCTGTCACGATCTCCGTTTCACAGATGAAGAAAGTGACTTGGAGCTAACTGATCTCCCCAGACTGAAATGTACAAGCCTGGAGAGCAAGCGATCTCCACCCGGTTATTCAGAGCTGGGTCACAACATGTGTTACTCCTGTAGGCAGGATTTCGCCTCATCCTTCTCCAACAACATCCCCCACCTCTCCCACCTCCTGAGAGGGTTCCAGCCAGCCTGAACCACCTGCCTTTTCTACTTGTTCCCAAGCTGTGCTAACGTCCACGGTCTCTGTGCAGCTTCTGTCTCTGGCCACCACATCAGCAGCACCTGGGGGCTCATCAGAAATGCAAATTCTCTGGTCCCAGTCAGACTAGACTGAAACTCTGGGACCACGCCCAGCAATCTGGATTTTAATAAGCCCTCCAGAAGATTCTTTTTTTTTTTTTAAAGATTTTATCTCTTGGTTGGTTGGTTAGTTGGTTTTAGAGATGGAGGGAGGAGCAGAGGGAGAGGGACAAGCAGACTCCACGCTGAGCAAAGGCCCAACACGGGGCTCGATCCCACGACCCTGAGATCATGACCTGAGCTGAAATCAAGAGTCAGGTCACTTAAACCACTGAGCCACACAGGCGCCCCCTCCAGAAGATTCTAATACACATCAAAGTCTGCAGAATCACTACTTTCCCCCACCCTTTAACTCTGAAATATTTATCCTGCAAGTGTCATTTAAAATCTTGGCCCTTCAGAAAGTTTTCCTTGACACACTTTAGATCAAGTGTGGTGGACTCTCTGGTGCTGTCACACTCCTGTGTGTCCCTGCTCATGCTGCGTTGTAATCATCCATGACGCACAGACAGTGAGCTCCCTGGGGGTGAGGACCGAGAACTCTCCACCGCTGTGCCCACAGTCCTTAGCATGACACCTGCCCTGAGGAGGAGCTCAAGGAACGCTGAGTGAGAAAGAGAAACCCAGTGAGTCCCTTCCAGCATCTACATTCCAGGATTCATCTGAGATGCAGATTGAATAGGGCAGAGTAATAAATAAAAAGTGATAGGCCCAGAAAATAAAAAGGCTACTAGCAGGAGTCCTCTGAGAGCTAAATGAAAGACCAAGGGCAGAAAACAAACACTCGTGCGCTCAGTCGTCAAAGTGCTGGGTGTCCCGTGTCTGTCAGACTCCAGAGTGGGGACTGAGGGTGCAGGACATTTGAAGTACAGGGGACCTGCCGTGAAGGTATGCACAGCCTCCTGAGGGGGACAGACAAGCAAACAGATCACCCCGTACAGCAGGCTAAGACAACAACAATGCACTACCCTTAATGGGATGGGAGGGCATCCAAGAAGGCTTCCTGGTAGAGGGGATGTTAGAGGTGAAGATAAAGAGGATGAAGTGAGGCTCGATCCCAGAACCCCAAGATTAGCTCAGCGGGGAGTCTGCTTGTCCCTCTCTCTCTCTCTCCCTCTGCCCCTCCCCCTGCTGGCTCATGCTCTCTCTCTCTCTCTCTCATATAGATAATAAAATCTTTGAAAAAAAGAAGAAAAAAGAGAAGGGGGAAAAAGGATGAGGTGAAGATTGGGGTGTGGGTAGATGAAAGGAGCAAGTAGCAGCAAAGGCCTATTTTAAAAGCATGAATTAGATCATGTCTCTCTTTTGCTGAAACCCTCCCACAGCTGTTTCCAGCAGCTAAATTAAATCCCTGTCCCTTACCCTGGCCCCTAGGGCTTCCTAATTCTCTACTAATATCTCACGCTGCTTTCTCCTTTGCTCCTAGCCTTCCAGCAAGAGCAAGACCCACAGGAAGGGGAGTGGCAAGAACGTGGCCAGAGTAAGAAGGCCAGGCTGTCTGCTGTTGGTGGAGCAGAACATCCAGGGGTGACAGAAGATAGGGGAGGGAGGGGGCAGTGTCTGATCTTGGGGAACTCTGAGGGGGCCAGACTAGCACACCCAGGCTTCATCTGAGAGGGGATGAGGTGCTAGTGAAGGGGGAGTGACGTGGTCAGTCTTGTGGTCTGGGAAAATCACTCTGATTTTCGACGGTGGCATTGCCCAACATGGTAGCCGCCAGCCGTGGGTGACTATTGAGTGTTTAAAATAAGACGGGTCCAAATTGAGAGATGCTGTAGGTGCAATTTACACCCCAGCTTTTGAAGACTTAGNACGGTGGCATTGCCCAACATGATAGCCGCCAGCCGTGGGTGACTATTGAGCGTTTAAAATAAGACGGGTCCAAATTGAGAGATGCTGTAGGTGCAATTTACACCCCAGCTTTTGAAGACTTAGTACAGAAAAATCTTATTAATTTTCATGATTGATTTTAAAGTTGAGATACTGTTTTAGAGATATTNTTGTAAAACGGAAACTCTGTCCCCATTAAACACTAACTCCCCATACCCCTTCCCCAGTCTGGCAATCCCCATTCTACTTTCTGTCTCTGTGATTGTGACCAGTCTAGAGACCTCATGTAAGCGGAATCATGCACTATTTGTCTTTTTTGTAATGTGTTTTTAAGTATCTGAAAATGAGGCTCAGAGAGGTTAAGCAGCTGACCAAGGCCACACAGCTTGCAAATCACAGAAGCCAGATCAGGGTTGTGGCTTTCGTTCCCCTGCCTCACCCAGAAGTGTTATTGTGAGCACAACAGGCATGTCTCACGGCAATCAGCCAAAAGTGTGGAAATGCAATCTTTCCAGGCAGATAATGGTACAATGATCAAATGTTTGCCAGCAACCAGGTGCTGTAAGCTCTTTCCTTGTGACCCTTCAATCCCGATAACCTTCCGCGGAGGCTGCTGTCACGATCTCCGTTTCACAGATGAAGAAAGTGACTTGGAGCTAACTGATCTCCCCAGACTGAAATGTACAAGCCTGGAGAGCAAGCGATCTCCACCCGGTTATTCAGAGCTGGGTCACAACATGTGTTACTCCTGTAGGCAGGATTTCGCCTCATCCTTCTCCAACAACATCCCCCACCTCTCCCACCTCCTGAGAGGGTTCCAGCCAGCCTGAACCACCTGCCTTTTCTACTTGTTCCCAGGCTGTGCTAACGTCCACGGTCTCTGTGCAGCTTCTGTCTCTGGCCACCACATCAGCAGCACCTGGGGGCTCATCAGAAATGCAAATTCTCTGGTCCCAGTCAGACTAGACTGAAACTCTGGGACCACGCCCAGCAATCTGGATTTTAATAAGCCCTCCAGAAGATTCTTTTTTTTTTTTTAAAGATTTTATCTCTTGGTTGGTTGGTTAGTTGGTTTTAGAGATGGAGGGAGGAGCAGAGGGAGAGGGACAAGCAGACTCCACGCTGAGCAAAGGCCCAACACGGGGCTCGATCCCACGACCCTGAGATCATGACCTGAGCTGAAATCAAGAGTCAGGTCACTTAAACCACTGAGCCACACAGGCGCCCCCTCCAGAAGATTCTAATACACATCAAAGTCTGCAGAATCACTACTTTCCCCCACCCTTTAACTCTGAAATATTTATCCTGCAAGTGTCATTTAAAATCTTGGCCCTTCAGAAAGTTTTCCTTGACACACTTTAGATCAAGTGTGGTGGCCTCTCTGGTGCTGTCACGCTCCTGTGTGTCCCTGCTCATGCTGCGTTGTAATCATCCATGACTCACAGACAGTGAGCTCCCTGGGGGTGAGGACTGAGAACTCTCCACCGCTGTGCGCACAGTCCTTAGCATGACACCTGCCCTGAGGAGGAGCTCAAGGAACGCTGAGTGAGAAAGAGAAACCCAGTGAGTCCCTTCCAGCATCTACATTCCAGGATTCATCTGAGATGCAGATTGAATAGGGCAGAGTAATAAATAAAAAGTGATAGGCCCAGAAAATAAAAAGGCTACTAGTAGGAGTCCTCTGAGAGCTAAATGAAAGACCAAGGGCAGAAAACAAACACTCGTGCGCTCAGTCGTCAAAGTGCTGGGTGTCCCGTGTCTGTCAGACTCCAGAGTGGGGACTGAGGGTGCAGGACATTTGAAGTACAGGGGACCTGCCGTGAAGGTATGCACAGCCTCCTGAGGGGGACAGACAAGCAAACAGATCACCCCGTACAGCAGGCTAAGACAACAACAATGCACTACCCTTAATGGGATGGGAGGGCATCCAAGAAGGCTTCCTGGTAGAGGGGATGTTAGAGGTGAAGATAAAGAGGATGAAGTGAGGCTCGATCCCAGAACCCCAAGATTAGCTCAGCGGGGAGTCTGCTTGTCCCTCTCTCTCTCTCTCCCTCTGCCCCTCCCCCTGCTGGCTCATGCTCTCTCTCTCTCTCTCTCATATAGATAATAAAATCTTTGAAAAAAAGAAGAAAAAAGAGAAGGGGGAAAAAGGATGAGGTGAAGATTGGGGTGTGGGTAGATGAAAGGAGCAAGTAGCAGCAAAGGCCTATTTTAAAAGCATGAATTAGATCATGTCTCTCTTTTTGCTGAAACCCTCCCACAGCTGTTTCCAGCAGCTAAATTAAATCCCTGTCCCTTACCCTGGCCCCTAGGGCTTCCTAATTCTCTACTAATATCTCACGCTGCTTTCTCCGTTGCTCCTAGCCTTCCAGCAAGAGCAAGACCCACAGGAAGGGGAGTGGCAAGAACGTGGCCAGAGTAAGAAGGCCAGGCTGTCTGCTGTTGGTGGAGCAGAACATCCAGGGGTGACAGAAGATAGGGGAGGGAGGGGGCAGTGTCTGATCTTGGGGAACTCTGAGGGGGCCAGACTAGCACACCCAGGCTTCATCTGAGAGGGGATGAGGTGCTAGTGAAGGGGGAGTGACGTGGTCAGTCTTGTGGTCTGGGAAAATCACTCTGATTTTCGACGGTGGCATTGCCCAACATGGTAGCCGCCAGCCGTGGGTGACTATTGAGTGTTTAAAATAAGACGGGTCCAAATTGAGAGATGCTGTAGGTGCAATTTACACCCCAGCTTTTGAAGACTTAGTACAGAAAAATCTTATTAATTTTCATGATTGATTTTAAAGTTGAGATACTGTTTTAGAGATATTGTGTTAACTAAAATACATTCTTGAAATTCATTTCCCCTGATTCATTTTTACTTTTTAAATGTGGCTATTAGAAGATTGTAAATTGCATGTATAGTTTGCATTATGTTTCTGCTGGACAGAAATAGGGAGGATGGATCAAAAAGGAGAAAGACCGGTAAGGACGTTTTATCAAAGGTCTAGCTGAATAATAACTGATTTATTCACTCCTTCGACGAATATTTATGTCAAGCATCGCACTAGATCCTGGAACACAGTGGTGAATATGACACAGGAGGGCCCGGATCCCATGAATCTGACAACTCTGCAGGGAAACAGACCATCATCAAGCTAATAAATACACAGAATAATTAGAATTTATAATGATAAGCAGAGTGATTACAAGAGCATCCTTTGGTGACATACACTCCATGGTAGGCAGTATTCACACTGAAAACTGAAGGCTAGGAAGGAGCCAGACCTTAGAGAAGGCCGGGGAAGAGCATTCTAATCAGAGGGAACAGCCAGGGAGAAGTATCGGGGGCTGGCACGCCAACGCTATGAACAAGGGAAAAAACACTGTGACATGCAGCTAAAGACTTAGGAAGAGGGGAGCCTTGTGAGCCTTTGTGGGCCAGGGTAAAGATGTGGAATTCTATTCTAGGGACTATGGGACTAGGGACTATGGGAGAATTTTAAGCAAGATTGTGACCTGATCCGATTCATGCTTTAGAAAGATTTCTCTGATCACGTATTTGTTATTCTATGGAAATGAAATGCCCAGGAAAGTCCAGTCTATAGGAATGAAAAGTAAGCGGTTGCCTGCACCTGCGGAAGGGGTAGGAGGATTAACCATAAATGGGCACAAAGATCTTACTGGGGTGACAAATATATTCTGGGTGTTATACGCAAGTAATGAATCATGGAAATTTACATCAAAAACTAGGGATGTACGGTATGGTGACTAACATAATATAATAAAAATATTATTATAAAAAAATCTAGATTGTGGTCATGTTAGACAACTTGTTAAACTATCTAGAAGCCATTGAACTGTACACTGAAAAATGGGTGGATTTAAAAGTATGTAAATTGTACCTCAGTGAAGTTGTTTAAAACAAGGTCTCTCTGGCTGATATAAGGGAAATGCGTTCAGAGAAGCAAGGGTGGTACAGCAAGGTGACAACTTAACAGGAAAGCCAGCAGCCTGGAGAAGAAAAATCAACCTTGAACTTGGGTGGTCAGAGTGAGAACCTGACTCTGCAGGTGCCTCCAGGCCTGAGGTCAGCAAACATTTCCTGTAAAGGGCCAGATGGTCAATATTTCAGGCTGGGTGGGCCATACATCTCTGCCGTCACTCCTCAACTCCGTCCCTTTCAGCACAAATGCAGCTGCACACAGCACGTAAATGAATACGCGTCACAATGTGCCAATAAAACTTTATTTGTGGACACCAACATGTGAATTTCCTATCATTGTTACAGGTCAAGAAATACACTCTACTTTTTTTTTTAATCATTTAAAACTGTAACACCATTTTAGGCCTTACAAAAACTTGCAGTGGGGCAAGGCTTGCCTGCCCTGCTCCGGGCACCTGCTAAAATTGACCGACAGTACTAGCCATTTCTTCAGAAGACTTCCGCCGGCCCGCATGCCAGGTGATGCCTGGCTAACAGACCTTTACAACAGGAAGGGAAAATCATCACCTAGTGATCCTGTTCTGCGCCTTCAGTACACGTAATTACTTTCAGAAGAGGCTTCCCATCCCATGCTGAATCGGTGCATTGTGGTTCTGCTCACGGAGTCTATTCAGCCCCTTAGCAAAGTCATTTTTTTTCCAACAGAGTTGATCCTGTTTCACTGCCCTGAGTTCTTGGTAGGATTATTATTTCTTCTTCTTTTTTTTTTTTTCCGAAGGATTTAAAGCAAAGTTATCAACCCTTTCCCCACTCCCACCCTCTCTGTCTTTCACTAAGAACTCATATAAACCCCACAGCTCTGACTTAGCTGTTAATCTTTCTGGCTGCTTAAATTCTTTGAAGTCATTTATCCTGCTCAGGAGACAGGTAAGTCATACATTGTAGATGCTTTAAAACCCTTTGGTTTCCTCTCTTCCCCAAAGCACAAAACCAGATAAGGGATGCCTCTGCTCTAATTCCCCAGCCCTGGGCTCCTGGTTGCCGAATGATAGGAGAGAAGTTTCTATCATCCACTATCTACATTGCACTTAAGCTAAGACTTCACCCCTTGATCACAGGTCTCTTTCTGGCTTTTTTCCCTTAAGCTGTTGATTAGAATCTTAATGCAGTCATTCGCTGGGGGGACCGCTCATCCTCACATCTATGATAAAGGAAACATCATCTTTAATCCAAAAAAATTGAAATGGGGATAAAAGAATGCCCTAAAAACTGGCTGATAGCAAAGCAACAGCTAAAAATTATCCATTCTTAGTTGGTGGCCAACGAATCACAGACTAGGGTGGCAAAACAGACAGGCGGTTTTTAGTCCTGGCTGTGTTCTGTTGGGCTAGTCGCTGGTTTGAGCCTTCGTCTCCTCAAACATATCAGACAGTCAACAAATGCGAGATTCTTCACTTCTTTTTCTGCATTAACTCTTCTTAAAGAGGCAGAAGCTCGCCTTCCGGGGTTGTCTCCCGGGCCTTAGAGCCGACTGCCTGTCCGGGTGTGAAGCCAGGTGCCACTCAGCAATTTAAGGAGCTTGGGCAAGCTGTCTGGCAACCCCCAGCCTCGGGGTCCTGCGCAGGAAGAGAGAGCTGATCGATGCGTGGAAGGTTGCCGAGGGAACGGATCATAAGGTACTGAGAACCCTGAGGCTCTTGCTGGGGCCGCCCCACACGAGGTGGGGCTTCTGTGTGAGTTTTCGCCTCTCCATGGAGCAGGGCCATTGGTCTGTATCTCATTGGGCATCTTTTGGCTGCAAAGTACGGTGTGGAAGGTAGGTTTACTTGGCCGGCCAAACGAACCTTGGTGGATCTGTAATCTTTGTTAATTGGAAGCAACACAATGTTTAATTAAAGCCCCAGCAGCTTTGCTTCCTCCATTCACGTTTCCAGCTCCAGGGGTATTGCCAGTAAAATGCAGACATATTGTGAATTCACTTGACAAGACTCTTGGGCAGATTCTTGGCTCATCGGGTGTAACAGCACTTCTCGTCCCTTCTCCCAGGAGCGTGATTGGATTTCTAACCCCTTCTGCCCACCAAAACACTTTGAAATGATCAGTTCTGTTTGTTTACAATATCAAGCCTTTCGTGGCACTCGTGGCACTCCAGGGTTATGTAGAAGGGGAAGGGGGTAGAGGGGAGCATGGCGAAAAAGGAAACAGACTTTCATGTCTGAGAGACTGTGGTTCAAACCCAGTGCTCCCACTTAGTGGCTGGGCGACCATGAGCAGGGGATTCCACCTCTGATCCCTGGGTCCTGCTCTCCTATGATGGAAATATCCGTGCCCTTCCCAAGAGATGCTTACGAAGGTAAAATACCAGACACAATGCCCCAAAATGCAGGTTCCATAAGTTATACTGTTGGCGAGGGAAAAACACGGTTTCTGTGCCATCTCTTAGGTTCAGGGACTGGGGCCGTGCAGACTGAACTGACAAAAGACATATTAACAGGAGAAAAGGTTTATGTCATATGCATATGGCGGACCTCCCAGAAATGAAATGAAAAGATCTGGTCAGGCCTGAGGCTTACCTATCATTTTAACAGAAGGATGATAAATTTGTGGGGAAGTGACAAGGACAGAAAAAGGGTTTTGAGCTCCCAGGGTGCTAAATTGGGGAAAGATAAAGATATGGGGAAACTAATGGAAGATAGGGATTATTTCGGTGTAAGATAGTGTTTGTGTGTACAGACCCATTTTGGTGTGACTTCCCAAGAAGAGGGGATTTATAACAGTCCTCATTTTCAGAAGTTTCTGGTCTTGGGGCACCTGGGTGGCTCAGTTGGTCTGCCTTCTGCTCAGGTCATGATCCCAGGGTCCTGGGATCAAGCCCTGTGCAGGGAGCCTGCTTCTCCCTCTGTCTGCTGCTCCCCCTGCTTGTGCTTTCTCACGCTCTCTCTCAAATAAATAAATAAAATCTTAAAAAAAAAAGTTTCTGGTCTTAATCAGGTAAGAGAGGCTCTGGGAAGGTTTGTTTCTGCCTCCGTTCATTCTCATTGGTCTTCGATGGCATACTGGGGGCAGCATAGTCTGACCCTCGTCAACACATTATTATTATTGTCACATTGTCATATGACTAGCTCTTCTGCCAATGTCACTGAAGAAAACAATGATTCGTGAATAATTATCCAATAAGAGCCACGGGGAATGCACTGAAATGATAACTTAGTTTGAGGCTAAATTTTTGGACATCTGATGCAGTCTTTGTAAGATAGAACTTGGAGGACTGTATTTCTGTCGGAATGAGGAATAGGGTCTGTCTTGCTTACT
The DNA here is from genome assembly GCF_002007445.2 of Ailuropoda melanoleuca. Taxonomy (NCBI): domain Eukaryota; kingdom Metazoa; phylum Chordata; class Mammalia; order Carnivora; family Ursidae; genus Ailuropoda; species Ailuropoda melanoleuca. The sequence goes on along the minus strand of NC_048226.1, from coordinate 94,636,240 downwards.
ACCGAAGGGCCAATGTCTTTTAAGTATGTTTACTGGTTAAACATGTATATGGTACTTGCTCTGTGCCAGCTGCTGTTTACTGTATTTTACAAATAACATGTTTTAGTCCTCAGGAGAGTGTTGGGTGGAAACTGAGGCACAGAGAGGCTCAGTGATTTGCGCAGCAAGTGAATGGCAGGGTCAGAAAGCAAACCCATGCAGTCGGGCTCCAGGGTCATGCTGGTAATGCCCTGAACTCAACTGTTTTTAACCAAATGAAGGTCAAGTGCCTTGATCTAGACAGCAACGGTCAATGGCCAACTCTAGATTAAAATCAAGTGTCTCTGACCTAACCCCAGCCTCTCCTCCTGCCCTAGCGGACTAGGCTCCCCAGGGGTCATCGAGGGACGCCTGACCTCCTTAGTTTGGCTGACAGGCAAAATCCAGCCCGTTCTGCTTGTCTAAGCTGCGGGGTGGACAGAGCCTCCCCGGCCCCACAAACCACTGTACACAGCCTACATCTCTCTCCATCTTCTCATTGCTCCTTTCTGGGGTCCAATGGGGCTAAAAGCAAACAGCAGCTTAGATGGGGCACTCAGTAATGTGGAAATGCTTGAACAAGGAGAGAGAGCTCTCTGAAGGCTAGAGGGTGGGACGCTCACAGTTCTCAGCTCATGTGTTCAACCCGCAAATTCTGTTCAGTGAAGCAGAGACTTCCCCAAGCAATACTTCTGGGTCGGGCCACCTCCAGACTGTGGTAAAAGGAGTTCTCTTTAATAAAATTCTCTCATTTTCCAAACTAGGGTAGTTCCAAATACCACTTGAGATATATTAAGGAAATTACTCGTTGTTTATCTCAAATTCAAATGTAACTGGGTGTCCTGTCTTTTCATTTGCTCAATTTTGCAACCCCACTCCAAATACATAGTTGATTGAGCCAATGGCCAAAAATAAAAAACTAGACAGAGGAAAAATGCATTTTTCTCCAAGAAAAAAAATCAATAAAAAATGCATTCTTAAGGTAATAAGTGTTAACGTGTTTCCTCTTTGTAAATGGAAGACTGGTTCACACAGTGAAGCAGGAGTCAAAAAAGGGAAATGCATCCATTCTATCGATGTGGATAATTATTTTTCAACTATGTATTTGTACCTGTTCATGCCTCTGCTATGATGTGGGGGCCCCAGGATGGAGATGGAGGGGGGGGGAAGAAGAGAAAAGAGAAAAAGAAAACAAGAAAGGAATTAAGATTCCTAAGTATCTACCCTAGTCCAGAGATTGTGCGAGGTGCTTTATTTCTGGATCTCATTTAATCTTCACGAAATACCTTCAAGGTCGCCAAGACTCTGTCCATTTTACACACGAGGCTCAGAAAGGTGAGGTGATGTTTCCATAGCAGCCAAGGTGCCAGAGGAAAGAATCCTCGTGCAGTTTGCCTTGTCGCCTGCCCGCCTCACCCTGTATCCCTTTGCTGGAGAGTGTGCTAAGTCCTGGACTCACCAGTCTGTCTGTCTGTCTCTCTCATCCCCATTGTAAATCTCTCTATGGAGAATGCAGCTCACTTGGCCTTGAGTGTGAATTAATGGCTCGTGTGTCCATCTCCTCTAAGATATAGACCAGCTTGAAGAAAGGGCACGTCCGATCTGTCCCTGTGTTACCAGCCAACACACAATGACTGGTGTATGTATTGAGCACCTACTGTGTGACAGACCCTGGGTAAATGCTTTGGACTCATTAGCTTAAATCCTCACAAAGACCCAGTGAGCTAAGTTTCTTATCCCCATTTTGCAGAGGAGGAAAGCAGATTCAGAGAGTAAACAGATTTATGAGAATAAGAGAACTCCAAGAAAGCCTTAGCCTCTTGCCCCCCAGTAAGGCCAGTTTCAGTCCAGGGTGGCATTTAGAAGAAACCCCATTCCAGTATCTACCCATAATTCAAAAGCAATTTAAATGTTTACCATGATATTTCAAGAAAATTCCAAAGGCGGTTCCATTGCGAATGGACAGCAAAACTTCTTAAAATATGTTTTGCCACAAAGACGCTCAGCTCCTGAGACATTTTCCCAACCCCAGGTCACTTTCTCTTAACTTCTCTCCTCCTCTACAAGGTCTATTACATTCTCTACCAATTGCAAATTTCTGTTCTTTTCTTTTAAAAAGAAAAAAAAAAGAATTTACTTATTTGAGAGAGAGTGAGTGAGACAGAGAGAGGAAGGGAGGGGCAGAGAGAGAGAGAGAGAGAGAGATAGAATCTCAAACAGACTCTTGGGGCTCGATCCCACAACCCTGAGATCGTGACCTGAGCTGAAATCAAGAGTCAGATGCTTAACCAATGGAACCACCCAGGTGCCCAAAATTTCTGCTCTCTTCAAAGCAAGCCTGTGCAGTCCACATGTGACATGGGCATCACATGATTATTACCCGTGCAGATATGGCAATGACTAAGTGATAACCTCACCTGCATTGGGCAGTATTCTGTGCCTGGCACGTAGAAAGCACTCAATAACTTTTCATCATTATTTGTACTAGTCTCAGATTTGCAGCTTGAACTATCATGCTGGTCCTGCAGAGCCAGTGACTGGCACACCATGCTGCAGATGAGGAAGGAATGTGAACTCTCCCATACACTCGGATATTATCTCCCTATTTATAAGCAGCAGTGATGCTGAATTTGGAGGGTATTTCCCAGCTAAACAGCCACAAAACCCATGGAAGAGACACTGATGGTGTGTGACTATGCTTGTGTCCCCCTCCCAGATTCTCAGATTTCTGCAGTGATGCCAGGGCCACAGGAGGAATTCTGGTATGGGCTATAAATAAAAGTGAGCAGGGCACTTCCTGCCAGAGTGTATAAGAGGGATGCATAATCCTCCAGTTCTGTCCCTTCCACAGCCACAGTGAACCAATGACGAAGGAGCCCACAGGGACCAGAAGGAGAACTACAAGGCAGTGACGCTCCGTTAATCTAGTCGCTGAGTGACTGTGGGGAGCAGGTTCCCCACCAATTTGCAGCAAGTATTGATATAAACAAGGAATCAACTTCTGCTGTTGAATTAAGCCAATGAGATGATGGAGTTAATTTGTTACTTCAGCATAACCTAACCTATCCTAACTATTGAAAGTTTGTATTTCCAACGACTCAAGGATTGTCTGCATCAATGCCCCTAGTAATCCAACCTCTTTCCTCCAAGCGCTTGCTTGCTTGCTTCCAGGTGGGCCAGAGTATCACAGACATGCCGGGCTTCCTGGTACCTGGTCCTCCCGTGAGGCTATGTGTGGGTCTTACGTGTGTCCTGTCCCTTTGGAACACAGGTGGGTCCACTCGGAGTTCAAGAAGTGTCTGTTGTATATGCAGAGTTTGGGTTTTCATTGGGCTTCAGAGAATGGCAGCAGCCAGTGTCTCAGGCCAGAATCCTAAATGAGTTTGATCAAAATGGCAATACGAATTCCCCATTTCTGGTTTTGTCCTCTGACTTTTTGAACTGAGTCCCATTTCTGCAACAGAATTATCTTCACCTCCACTGTTACAACTCTTGCTCAAATCTCTATGTTCTCTTTTCTGGACCACTAAGAGAGCTTCCTAAATCAGCCCCTGTGTCTCCTCTTCCCTCTCCATGACCTATAGTCCCCTCACCAGCCTGGGTGATCTTTTCACACATCTCAGTAGGAAACCTCCCAGGCTTCTCCCTCATTCCACCCACCCCAAATTATGCAGTGACTTCCTACTTCTCTTTGGACGGCATCCCAACTCATTCACATGCTGTACACGACCCTCCCCCCCTCGCCATCACCAGTTCCTACGATACCCCGTCTCCTCCATTCTTTGTGCTCTATGACTGTTGCCCTTTGCTCACAGTAGTAACTGTGCCCACCTGAGTCCCTGGGCTCACACTGTCATCCACACTCTGAATACCCCCGGCCAGTTATATCCTACTCAGGTGGTATTTGTTCTCCAGATCTCGACAGCACATCACCCCCCCCCCAGGGAAAGCTTTCAGACCACTGAAATGAACCAAGCCCCCTGTTACACACCTTCCAAGTGCCCTTTAAAATATTCAACATATTTTGTAATAATATTCTTGGGTCTTCTTTTCTTCCACATCTGCCTTCCTGACTTGACTTAAGCTGCATAAGGATGGAATCTGTGCCCACTTGCTCAACATGGTATCCCCAGCACCTAACATGCACAATGCTTATTAAACTCCAGCTGCCGAACAACACTGTCAATCATTAGTGTTGTTATCGTTGATCAATAAATATTCGATGACTGAATTGAATGAACAAACTACATGTGGGATTTTAAACAAGACATGTCACTATTTCAGATCATAACTTTCTCATCGTTAAAATGAGTATTTTGAATTAAATACCTTCTGATGTCAAATCTGGGTTATAATTCTCTGACGAACACTTTCTTATTTCAGTGTCTGCTGTTAAAGGAGAAGCCAAGAAGGAAAAGCCCATGACCTTCCTTCCTACCACAGGTAAAGGGGCAGGTGCTCCTGCCGAGCTCATTCTCTCTTGGACAAGCTCTGTGACTGCCCCCAGTCTCTTCTTCTGTCTGTAAGCAGGAGATTGCACGCTCAAGCTCTGTCGCAGGAAGAGTTCCTGGGAGTTGCTCTTGCACTTTTTTTTTTTATGATGCCAGTCACCGTACAGTACTTCATTAGTTTTTGATGTCGTGTTCCATGGTTCGTTGTTCGCTTTACGGTTCATGACACACCTGGATTCTCATGATCTTATTAAATCCGCAAAGATCATGACATTCTATGAGTCATGGAAGATTTCATAATGGGAGGCATTGTCACGTGCCATCATCACCTTTGCAATAATTTCATCTTTCTTTGTCTTTTCTTTTTTCTTTTTGATGGTATGAAATTGGCTCTATAGCAAGACAGTGAATGCATTGCAACAAAAGGAACACATCCAGGGGTCTAATTGCTTTTCCTAACTTGTTAGTAAACAAGCAGGATAATGAGGGGTGGGGTTGGGGGGATTACTCTTCAGTTTTAAATTTTTTTTTTAATAGAGAGAGCACTTGAGAGAGAGCATGAGTGGTGGAGAGAGGCAAAGGGAGAGAGAGAGAGAGACTCTTTAACAGGCTCCCTGACCAGGGCAGAGCCCAACTTGGGGCCCAACAGGGAGCTCAATCTCACGACCCCAAGATCATGACCTGAGCTGAAATCAAGAGCCAGATGCTCAATTGACTGAGCCACCCAGGCGCCCCTCATTTTTATTTATTTTTAATTAGTATATTCATGTAGTTCAAAATGCAAAAGGTACGCAAGTGTATAAAGTTAAAATAGTCCCCAGCCAACCCCTTCCCTTCCCCAGAAGACACCAGTTGTACAATTTCTTACGTATGAGCAGCTTAATTTTCAATAAATATTTCCCTTATTTGAGTTTTCAACTTCCTCCTCCTTAAATGGGAACAATTTCTGCTCCACAGGTAATCATAAAGGATGAAAGGTAATTACAATAGGAAGCCCAAAAAAGTATAAAAAGTAGCAACACCTTCTATCTTTAAGATGCTACTACGGTGGTCTTTTTATCCAAAAAGAGAACAATAGTTTTATATTATCCGTCTGGTAATTTATTTGAAAACTGCTTCTGTATGGCATCCCATTCTGAAATTTCTGCTTCAGGGCTGTTCAGTTCACGCTTTAAATATCATTAGCAAAACCCACCCACAGGTTTGCAATTATAAAAAGGCCTGGTGGAAATGATGTTTTCCTGGTGGAGGGAGCCGTGCTCAAGAACAGTTCTTGGTTAGGAAGATTGCACAGGGCCACCAACCTGGCTTTGCAGGTGCAGGAGTCCTGCAGCCCTCGTAGCCTAGGGCACCCCTGTAGCCTGGAGCTCCTGAGCCCACCTGACCCCAATCCCTCACCCGGATGGAGGTCTCTCCTTCCTGGCAGGGTCACAGGCGGGGTCGGTGTTTGCCACAAATGTCACTGGGGCTGCATCACGTGGACCACTCAGGTAGAGGGCCCCTCAGAGCACCGGACGGGAGAGCAGGCTGGGTACGGCTTTGCACCTGCTTGATCACAAACACCTGTCTCAGAGTTCCTGCTGCTGTCACATAACCCACTTCCTCCAGCAACCGTGTGTCAGGAAGCAGAACCACAGACCCCACCTACCTCTGACTCCAAAGCTCCAGCATTTAACCAGGAAGCTTGATACCCACTGAAAGGGCAAACTGGCTTAAGCAGGCAGAGGTTCTCTGGATCAAAGTTCCCACAAGCTGCTGGAAAAGCCAGGAACACCCTAAATCTCCATCCCCCAGATGAATGGATAAAGAGAACGTGGTGTGTACAGACAGTGAGGTAACGTTCGGCCTTAGAAAGGAAAGGAAGACAATCGGGACACCTGGGTGGCTCAGGTCATGATCCCAGGGCCCAGGGATCGAGTCCTGCATCAGGCTCCTTTCTCAGCGGGGAGCCTGCTTCTCCCTCTGCCTGCTGCTCCCCCTGCCCGTTCTCTCTCTCTGACAAATAAATAAGTAAAAAAGAAAGAAGAAAGAAAGAAAGAAAGAAAGAAAGAAAGAAAGAAAGAAAGAAAGAAAGAAAGAAAATNGTCTCTGACAAATAAATAAGTAAAAAAGAAAGAAAGAAAGAAAGAAAGAAAGAAAGAAAGAAAGAAAGAAAGAAAGAAAGAAAGAAAATCTTGCTGTACAGAACGGCATGGATGGAGCTGGAGGACATTAAGCAAAGGGCAACAAGCCAGTCACAGAAGGATGAATACGATACGACACCACTTCTAGGAAGTATCCAAACTGATCAAATTCTTAGAAGCAGAAAGTAGAAAGGTGACTACCGGGGACTCCAGGGAGGGGACAGGGCCACCCCCTGGATACGGGATGTAGGCACATCACTTCGCTTTCCTGGGCCTCAATGTCCTCATCCTTCAAAGGGAATGCTGGACAAGGTGACTTGTAAGGATGTTATAAATTGTGCGAGGCCGTGCTTGCACGATGCTGTTTTATTCATGAGAACTTTTATTTCAGTGTCTGGAAACAGAGACGTTAAAAAGGAAAAAGA
>NC_048226.1:94623071-94629123 GCF_002007445.2 Ailuropoda melanoleuca | reverse complement strand
GGATTTTGATTTTCACTCTGAATAAGAAGGAAGCCAAGGTGATTGTCCACACAGAGGAGTGATATGATTTAACTTATATTTTAAAAGGCTTTCTTTGGCTTTTCCTTTAAAAAAAAAAGATTGTAAGAGAAGTAAGGAGTGAAGGTGGAAGGTCTTTTTCTCCCTTGACCCAACCTTAAAAATATTTTCCAGGATATTACAAAGTCTGCAAACATTTGTAATGACTACATAACCTGTAAACATCAGCATTTTCTTAGCCATATGCTGTTGACTTTTGGATGGATTCTAGGTTTTTCTTAACATAAAAAATCCCGTATTGGACATCTTGGTGCATAAAACGTTTCCCTTTTCCAGATTACTTTCAAAGGACAGATTCCTTGAAGTGAAATTTCTGGAACAAATATTGTGAACATTTTAAAGAGAGTAATTAGTAATTTTAATGAGTACTGTTTGCAAGACGCTGAAGCAAGTACCTCACAGCCATTATCTTGTTTAACTGGCCCTTCAAATCTTATCAACCAATTATACGTGGGTGGATACGTGTTGTCCATATCCACAGCTTCCTCAGCCTCTCATCAGCCCCTGCTGGGGGCCAGCTTAGTGCGGGCACTGAGCCCCTGCCCTAATTGTATAAAAGATAAAAATAAAATGGAAAAAATGAAGTCACATCTGCAGGAAAAGAGTTCCTAATTTCAGTCGGTGAGCCAAAGCATATTTCTGCACCTTTGAAACGATTATTTGAAAAGAATTGATCCATGGATCGTTACCACCAATAAAATAGTGTGCTGCTCCCCAGTTAAGCCACAACAATTTTTTAATGAGGTTGACGATGGACACGTCACAACGCGCTGGTGTCCATTCCCCTCAGATCACTGCCAAGAAAGGCAGTACACAGGCGAACATCTTGCCATTGCTCAGGTCGTGGGGGAAGATGTACTTGTGGGTACTCTTCTGACCTGGATCATTTTCACTTGAATATTCTCAACTCTGACTTAAAACCCCCCCTGTGAGGGTGTTTGCATATTTTTAATTTTTCTAGATGAAAGTAGCTTAAATTTTCTTGATTTTAAAAAATAATGTACTATGATGTCGACACATCATATGACGGGGACAGTGTAATCAAAAAAAATCAGAAATACCTGAAATCCCAACATCCATAGGTCATCACATCACCCAAGGCGGTCTAAGCCACCTCTCTAATCTACCTACCTAAGCCATCTGTCAACTAGTTATCTAACCTACCTATCTACCTTCCCACCTACCCCTTCAATCTGCCCATCTATCTACCCATCCCACTCTGTATTCTCTATATTTTTTAGAATACAAACCAGGTTAATATGACAAAAGACCCCAAAATAAGGCACCTGGCAGAGGGTAGAGGTAAGAGCTTTCATGTGTGACCATCTGGGTAAACATAGCAGGGCTGCTCTGTGTGATGGTTTAGGGGGCCCGGGATCCTTCTAGCTTGTTGCTCTGCCTCCCATGATGCATCGCCCTTGTTCCTATAGTCCAGGATGATTTCCCACCACATCCACGTTCCAGCCACATGGAAGGGGAGAAAGTCGCTGAGGACATTCCCACTCACTATATAAACACAGTCTGGAAACCTTCCACAGGGCTTCTTCTCACACTCTATCACCCAGAATTTAGTCCTAGGGCTGCACCCACCTGCAAACAGGCTCAAAAATGTAGTTTTATGTTCAATCACCATATGCCCAACTGAAATTTCATGTTCTCTTACTAAAGGAAGGTGGGAGAATGGATAGTGAGAGACAACCATCCTTATCTACCAAGTTGTCCATGCAGCTTTGTAATCCACCTTTAAACTAATCAGTACATCTTAAAGCCATTCTAGTCCAATGAATATAAATATGTCTCACACTTCATATGAATTCATAGTATTCGTGGAAAGAATGTACCATAATGTATTTAATTTGTTTCTTCTTGATGGAAACTTCGTTTATCCCCAGTGTTGTTATAATTATGAGCAATACTGTGATGAATACCTGTATTCTTGGAGTACTTGGAGTACTGGCCTATTTATGCTGTAGGATACAGTCCTTGAAATGGAATTGCTGTGTGACGGGAAACAATTTTGTGGTGATTCAAATTGCTAAAATTTCCTCTAAGACATCTTGCATAAGTTTGCACTTCTACCAATGATGTTGGAGAGCACATGTTTTTCCACAGCCTTGTCAATACAAAGTACTAAGACACATTCGTAAACCATTACCAAGTGGATAGGCAAAAAGGCTTTTCCCCCCTATTTTCTATGTATATATAAAGTAGTCAGAAATCACTCATCTATCACGTATTGCTAGTAAATTAGATTCAAATTTTCATCAAAACAAAGAATGTCTCTGAGATAATGATAATGGGTTTTCTTCCAAGCCTCACCGAGAGATTGTAAAAGTCATTCTGAAGGGAGAGTTCACACAGCGTGTTGAGTAAAACGTTGCTTGAGTAGTAGCAGGAATATTGGGACGAGTGGGAGATTTTGGTCCAACGTAGACGGTTCAAATTCAAGCTCCACCACAACCACTGGGACCTTGGGAAAGGTCCATCATCTCTCTACAACTGGGACACAACCTGGACTCCATCTTGGTGTTCTGCCTCCAANTCCGCCTCCAGAGCCACAGTCTTGGCCTCTGTGCAGTGTTAATGGAAGATTACAGTTTCCTGGTCTGCTCATGAGTCTCCCTCTCTCCCACTAATCTCAGCTTCCGGTGGGCAGAGATGGTGTCTCACACGACCCTCCAGTACCAAGCAGGTGTCTGGTGCCCTGTAAACACTCAATGAATGTTTACTACATAAATGGATTAATGAACAAAAAAAATTGAGAAGTAGGAAGAAAATAAATGGAAGAAATAATGATATACTACCCTTCCTCAGTTTCCACAATGTGAGCAAGGACAGACTGGTCTAAAGAGACATGGAAAGGAGGCACCCAAGCTGGCGTCCCTTCTGCATGGCTAGGTGTCCATATCTGCATGACTGTTCTACCACGCCTCCTCTCCTGGAGATCGACCGTGTGTCCATGCAGGTGTGATAAGATGGCACCATGGCTCTAGTTCATGTAAAGAAGTGTCCCCTTCCTGTTGGCCTCACGTGCTGCACATTCCATTGGTTGTCATATGACATTTTCCTGCCTTTCTGCACTCTGCATTTTCAATCCTCTGTGTTCTGTATTTTCAAGTCAGCTTGCCCTCTACCTGAGCTTATAATCCCATTGAGTAAAAGAAGTGTTTTTATAAAGCACAACAGGAAATTATCTGGATGACACCAGAAGCTTCTTCCTTACTGTTTGGGGCTCCTAGAATTCATATCCCTTGTTCTGGAAGCCAAAAACATGTTGGATCCTGGAAAACCATAAATGAACAGAGGCAAAGGTAACAGCTTTTTGCCTGGAAGTATGTTGGAGCTTTCATTGGTCAATAGCACCCACCATGTCAAGCAATGGCCCTTAGTCAAACCCTGCTCAGAGAGAAAGTTCACAAAGATTCAATAGCCTGAAATGTGAAATTCTCCCAATCACCACCCATCAGCCTTCTTAACAAGGTGGACAGGAGCAGGGGTTCCTGGTTCTGTTTTGTGTAGGGTTCTAGTCTCTATAACTCACCACTAACATTGACATCACATCTTGAAAATCCAAAACTCTGTAAATTCATGTTGCCTAACTGTGAGGCTGCTTCCTGTGAGATGGACTTGGTATTCCAAAGCAATTAGAGGAAATAACAGGGGACAATAAATGAGAAAAACCATTAATTAGTAATGTGGCTTTTCACAGCCATTTGCTGTTGGCCCAAAGGGATTTGGAGGGAGAGGGCAATGGGAAGAGGAAGGGGATTATGATGGTGGATCCAGAAGTTTTCTCCCTGCCTGGAAATAAGACATCTTTATAACTAGTAATATTTCTCTACATGATCTTTAACATTCCTCAACACACTGAATGAAATCAAACGTGTAAAATCTACTCTGAAAAGTCCAAATACATGATACTTTTCCCCTCAAGTCTCTGGATCAGAAATTTAAACCTTCTCAATCCTTCTCGCAGATTTCACGGCCCTGCTGGTGGACATCATTGGAAATTCTACCAGCTACCTCACAGAGATTTTTAAGTCAACGTCCATCCTCTCAGGTGTGTTCATCTTGAAAATGCGGGGGAAATTGGAGATTTGGCAAATTTGCAAAATTTAATCAAAATATAATCAAAACTAGAATTTGCATCCACCATGGGTATGTAATCAAAGTTAGTGGACGCTCCCCACCCCAAGCCCTGCCACAGGTGGGCTGCCAGGAACCTCTGTGTAAGTTTTATTTAGACAATCAGTGTGGTCCAATTTCAACCACTAGTATTTGAAGGCTCCATCCTCCAATCAGCTATTCCTGGTTAGGAGGAAGAATCCAAGGCTCAGAGTTAGGGGAATCTAGGCAGACTCAGGAAAACAGATTCTACTAGACAGCTATACTCCCATTTTAAAGAAGAAAAACTGAGATTTGGAGAGGTTGCCTATTTTGCTCAAGGTCAGCTCAGAATTTAGTATCAGATCTAGACGCAGCCCAAGCCCATGTCCGCCATACTGTTGAGAAAGAACTGCCTCGTTTACAAGGTGGCTTCATATAACCCCCAAGCAGGTCGTGTTCCCCCAGGGACCCACTTTGCAAAGCACAGATCTAGTCAATTGCCCACACATGGCCTCATCAGAAAGGCCAGGGTGTTGCACCATGGAGCAACTACTGTGTTAGAAACAGGGAAGGGAGAAAGAGAAATAACAGTAGATATCACCAGGGGCTGTCCATCTATTCCCTTATTGAATCCTCACTATAACCTTTGGAGTAATTACATATTTATCCCCATGTTACAGGTAAGGAAACCATGGCCCAGAGAGGTCAAGTAACTTGTCCAAGGTTATTCTGCAGAAATGGCATTCTAACCCAGGTGATCTAGCTCTGAAGTCCATGTTCTTGCTCACTATGCTAATATATATGTAATAACAGGACCACATTCACAGTGAGAATTATTGTTATTATGACTATTTACTGAGCTCTTCTATCTGCCAGTCACCATACACATTATCTCATTGGATCACCATAGCCACCCTTTGAAGGACGTGCAAGGAAATGTCCACATTGCTTTGGGCAGCATCTTTCAAAAAAAAAATTTTTTTTTGAGAGAGAGAGCATGGTGCAAGCAGAGGGGGAGAGACTGAAGGACAGGGAGAGAGAGAATCTTAAGCAGGCTCCACGCTCAGCACAGTGCCGGATGTGGAGCTCGATCTCATGACCCTGAGATCATGACCTGAGCCAAAACCAAGAGTTGGAAGCTTAACCCTGCTTTGGGCAAGGCATCCCGCTTTGGGCAGCATCGTAAGGGATGAGTACATTTAGGAATTCACTCATTTTCAGAATTTGCAGGTGTAATAGGGCATCTATGCCATACGTGATAAAACACTTCCAGCAGCCTCCGGGGCAGCATGCTGTGATCATACACGCTCTCATTCATTTAGCAACCAGGCCCTTTACGCTACACAAAACAGACAAAGGCTGTAATTAGCTTCCTATCTGTCAAGTCAGGTTTGCCACCAAATAAGTTTTGGTGCCAAACTCACACAAAACCTCCCATCTTTCAGTGATTTCGGGATTTGGGAATCTCTAATGAGGGACTGTGGAATTCGAATGTTCACCATTTTAAAGATGGGTAAAGTGGGTCCTAGAGATGTCAAGCAGTTCACTCACGGCCACATAGCTAGTAAACGGCAGAGCAGATGTTGTAACGCTGGCCGCTGACCCCAGGGGCTGTGCCCTTTGCCGTTACATTATACAGTACCCCCCCCCAAAAAAAAAACCCAGAAAATCAGGGCTGCCTTAAAAGGAAAGTGTTAGCCTTATTTTCCTACAACATATTCAGCTAGGGATTTCCGGCTTAATTTTCATTTCAGCAAAAGACCCACAGCTTCCAATCCATCGCTAAGTCTTATGTACTGGTTTGTCTTCCAGTGAGTCAAACGAATGAATCCGACTGCACCTTCATCTGTGTGATGACAGGAAAGTC
>NC_048226.1:94388834-94622971 GCF_002007445.2 Ailuropoda melanoleuca | reverse complement strand
CATATAACCCCCAAGCAGGTCGTGTTCCCCCAGGGACCCACTTTGCAAAGCACAGATCTAGTCAATTGCCCCCACATGGCCTCATCAGAAAGGCCAGGGTGTTGCACCATGGAGAAACTACTGTGTTAGAAACAGGGAAGGGAGAAAGAGAAATAGTAGTAGATATCACCAGGGGCTGTCCATCTATTCCCTCATTGAATCCTCACTATAACCTTTGGAGTAATTACATATTTATCCCCATGTTACAGGTAAGGAAACCATGGCCCAGAGAGGTCAAGTAACTTGCCCAAGGTTATTCTGCAGAAATGGCATTCTAACCCAGGTGATCTGGCTCTGAAGTCCATGTTCTTGCTCACTATACTAATATATATATAATAACAGGACCACATTCACAGTGAGAATTATTGTTATTATGACTATTTACTGAGCTCTTCTATCTGCCAGTCACCATACACATTATCTCATTGGATCACCATAGCCACCCCTTGAAGGATGTGCAAGCAAATGTCCACATTGCTTTGGGCAGCATCTTTTAAAAAAAAAATTTTTTTTTTGAGAGAGAGAGAGCATGGTGCAAGCAGAGGGGGAGAGACTGAAGGACAGGGAGAGAGAGAATCTTAAGCAGGCTCCACGCTCAGCACAGTGCCGGATGTGGAGCTCGATCTCATGACCCTGAGATCATGACCTGAGCCAAAACCAAGAGTTGGAAGCTTAACCCTGCTTTGGGCAAGGCATCCCGCTTTGGGCAGCATCGTAAGGGATGAGTACATTTAGGAATTCACTCATTTTCAGAATTTGCAGGTGTAATAGGGCATCTATGCCATACGTGATAAAACACTTCCAGCAGCCTCCGGGGCAGCATGCTGTGATCATACACGCTCTCATTCATTTAGCAACCAGGCCCTTTACGCTACACAAAACAGACAAAGGCTGTAATTAGCTTCCTATCTGTCAAGTCAGGTTTGCCACCAAATAAGTTTTGGTGCCAAACTCACACAAAACCTCCCATCTTTCAGTGATTTCGGGATTTGGGAATCTCTAATGAGGGACTGTGGAATTCGAATGTTCACCATTTTAAAGATGGGTAAAGTGGGTCCTAGAGATGTCAAGCAGTTCACTCACGGCCACATAGCTAGTAAACGGCAGAGCAGATGTTGTAACGCTGGCCGCTGACCCCAGGGGCTGTGCCCTTTGCCGTTACATTATACAGTACCCCCCCCCAAAAAAAAAACCCAGAAAATCAGGGCTGCCTTAAAAGGAAAGTGTTAGCCTTATTTTCCTACAACATATTCAGCTAGGGATTTCCGGCTTAATTTTCATTTCAGCAAAAGACCCACAGCTTCCAATCCATCGCTAAGTCTTATGTGCTGGTTTGTCTTCCAGTGAGTCAAACGAATGAATCCGACTGCACCTTCATCTGTGTGATGACAGGAAAGTCAGGTGAGCCACCAGCCATTCTTTGACAAGCTCTCTGAGCTGAGAATCAAACAGAACCCACTAGCAGCTGAGCCCAAGATTCGATCCTGTTGGTGTGGTTTTTGTAGGAAGGAATCTTTCTGACTTCTGGGATATGGCAGAGAAATCTCCTGTGATAAACTACACATTCACCAGCAGCACGTCTGGTGTTCCAGGTGAGTGTAGATGTCCCCCACGCCGGTCCTACTATCGTCTCCAGACCCGGGTCCCAGCTAGCAGACTGAAGACCGAAGCTGCCCTCGGGTGTTTTATTTAGCTACACGGCGCTAAAATCAAAGGATTTCACCATTAAAGAAAATTAATCTCTGGATTCTCTTACAAGAAAAGATCTGGTTACTCAACTGGAGTTGAACGGCCCTGTCCCCATCCCTCTCATTAGGAGGGACACCTTCCTCCTCTTTTTCATAGCCCTTTCTGCTCCCTAACGCCTGGCACTTTTTTCTCATTTTAGCCACTTGGCTTTTGGAAGTAACTGAATGGTGACCCTGTTGTAGACATTGCCACCCTCTAATACCCAGCCCCTATCCCACCATCCTCTACCCCTCCGCACACACTCCTACCCAACTGCTTGCCTTTCCCTTGGCACGAGTGGCATTTTTGGAAACACCTTTAAGCCCGCTTTCACCCCTACACTTAACTGTCACTTTAAGCTGAGTAAAGTTTCTGGAATCTGGCTGGTCCTCCAAGATTACCTGCTGCTGCTGTGATTACCTTAGTTGCAGTCCTTGTCGTCTGCCTTTGACCTGAGATAGCCTCTGAACTAGTCTGCCTTTACCCAGTTTCATATTTCTTAAAAATATCCATCCATTGCTGCAAGAACCATAGTCTTAAAATACAACTGGGTTTTGTCTCCCCGCTGCAGGAGCAGAGGGTCCAAAGCCCTTAGCCTGGAGTATACATTGCCTGTCAGCATGCCCAGCCTCGTCTGCTCTCTTTTTCCTTGAATTTCCTGCTAAAATAACATTGAAACTCCTGCTTCTTCTTGCAGATGGCACTTCTCTGCACGCCTGTGCCGTTTTGCTCGGCCTGGAACTCCTTCCCTACTTTTCCATATTTCAGAGCCCCAGTTTGCCTGTCAATCACCAGCTCAGCTGCTGCCTCCTTTTTCCTAAAAATCCCCCAATCAAAATTTGTCCTCTGTCGTCTACGACTCTATATTACAACACTCATTCATCATTTGGACTCGGTGTTACTCCAGGTTGGAACACAGGTGACTTTCCATGCGTGTCTCCTCACTGAATGGTCCTTGAAGGCAGACACCGAAACACCTTCAGCCCCACGACCTGCTTCCCCCTGGTGTTTGCAGGGTACCACGTCGATATGATAGTTTCTTCATCAGCATTTCATGGGGAGAAATGAAATTTACAATAAATCTCCAATTCTGCTGCCTTGATTTGCATTTGTTGAAGTTATGTGAATTTATCTTAGTTACTCTGAGGAAGGAACCTCAACTTCCGTGCAACGAGGCTGCTTGATAAGGAGATGAAATGGGCATTTGGTGGGTTCCCTTCACCTACTTGATTCTGAGGACAGATCCGAAGATTGGGTCAATTTCACTTCTTTAGAGAGTCCTCCCATGACCCTCCCAGGCCAGTCTCAAGCGTCGATCCCCTTGGTGCTCCTTTATGAAGCACAGATGCTTGGGAAGAGAGACCATGTTCACAAGTGGACACATATTCGCAAGGCTGATGTCCTTGGTAGCCAGTCACCTGGCTGAGTGACGGTTTAATTGGGAGACATTTAGCCCTGTGTCCAATTGACCTGGAAACAAGCACCAGACCTCTGGTGTGTGTGGGTTTTACTGATCCCAGAAGTAAAGCAGGAGAGAAGAGGTGAGGCTGCAGGACGATGACTGGTACAGGCTGTGCCGTGCACAGTGACCTGCCAAAGGGGCAAGTGGGGGCTGAAATCCACCGGTCTGCAGGCCGGCCTTAGTCAACCCAGAAGAAGGGGCCCGTGGGCTCGTGGGAGCCTGTCATCCTAACATGCAGCCCCCACCACCAAAGGCTGCCCAAAGGGAGCTAGAAGCTCAAATGAACACTTGAGCCTCTTCCTCCCTATATTCCAAGGAGCATCCAAGGAAACCGGCTAGATCTCCCTCCGAATTGAGCCTTCCTGCTACCTCATTGGGGACCTGTCTTTGAAGCAGCTTCTGATGTCCCCAAATTCTGCCTCTGCTCTCTGGCTGCACGCACGGGACACATGGAGCAAGCCTGTCCCTCTTCCAGGAAAAAGTGCCAGAGCCATCGAGGGGCTGAGGGCTGTGAGGTGGGCGAAGGGCTCTGACGGATTCGGGTTCTGTCAGGAAACATGTCGAATGTCTGATACTTTGCGGTCTGACAGCTTTGCATTCTGTTCACAGAGCTTTGCCGCATAGTGATTTTGGAAATTGATATTTTCGCTTCCTTTGCCATTCCAAAAGAAACACTCCTCTTTGGTGACATATGGTATTGTTCCAAGTAAGGTTTGCATCTCTGCGTTCAGAACGTTTGCTGTCCAACAATCTTTCAGTGGCTTGACGATTTTGTGCTCAAAGTGTCAAGCATATAAAAGCTGCCATTGACCGTCTCCCTGAATGTACAGCTCCCGGGGGCACGGCCGTGACTTCCAAGCTCACACCCACGGGCCAGCAGACACAACGGAGGACAAGCCGCCTGCATGGAACCCAGAACACCAGGGCACCTGCTCCGAGAACCTCTCCCTGGACAGAGACAACTCCTGCAGAGGGCGAGCAGCCTGTGAGCACAGACAGGATTCCGGAGCTCCATGCCAGGGCCACAGCCACAGCCACGCAGGGCAGCTCCTCCCCCACCCTCCCAGCCTTGGGTAAGAAGCTTTCTCGCCCTTTCCCCTCCCGTCCTGTTCCTCCCTCCTGTTCCCCCTGGGCTCACATAAATAAATGAAATCCTTCCTTTATCCCCTCCCTATCGATCCCTTACTTCTTCAGCAACCCTGAAATAAGAGATCGACATGAGCTCGTGTGAGTTTGATACAGACAAGCAAAGGCAGCGAGCATCATTGGCATAAAAGTCCTGCCAACATATATTTGTATGACTTTTTTATTTTGAAATAATTTAAGACTCACAAGACATGGCAAAAATAGTACAGAGAGTTCCCTGATCCCCTTCACCCAGCATCCCCCAATAAGAATGTCTTACATAAGTGAAGTGTATTGTACCATGATGTGTTCCTATTTCAGCAAAGCATTTAGCAAAGTATCTCCTGAAATGAACACTATGTGGCAGAATGAGGTCAACATTTTATGGCAGGGTTAGGCTTATTTGTAGCTGGATGGACAATGTTGCCAAGACCATGTTAATGACTTGAAGCCAGCACGGAAAGCTGCCACACGTGGTGGGCCAGACAGAGAGTTCCTCCTTCCCCACCATCTTCGTGAACGCCATCAGTGGTGTTATCACAGAAGATGAAAAGACATGCTCATGCTATATGGAAATAAGATACAACGGAGATAACGCTCTCATTAAAAGCCAGTACTGTCTCAATGAGTTCCGACAAGGGACCAGAGCCATAGAATTCATTCATTCATTCTCTCATCAGACATGTATTTAATACCAGACTCCAGGCTAGCTGCTAAAAGCACAGCTCTCTCAACATTCCCTTTCGTTCCTGAGCATGCAGACCAGGGAGGGAGACACGGACAAAGGAACTGTTATGGTCTAGCCTACAAAGAGCTATTGTCCTGGAGAGCCCAGCGAGGGGGCTTCCTGGAGGAGGTGAGAACTGATGGGAGTCAGACAAACAAGAAAACAAGAATGAGGAAAAGCAATCAAGTTCACTAATCAGAAAGTCCTTAGTATGCTAGCCATTATCATGACAATTCCACATAATTAGAAAATTTCCTAGAATAATATGAAAAAAAAAAAGATGTGATTGCTAGCGGCAAGAAAAATCATAATATACTTAGCTATAAGCCTAGCAGGAAAAGTGCTGGGTTTCATATAAGAAAAACTATAAAACTTCAGTGAGAGTAATAAGGGCATATTTAAATTATTAAAGTGATATACCACGTTCTGGATGAGAAATCTATTTTAAAGATGGCAGTCATTCCCAACTTAACTTATAGATTTAAAATTTTCCAAGGGGTTAGTTTTAAAAATTTGAAAAAAAATTATTTTCATGCCTACCATGGAAATGAACGAGAGAATCTATAGAATTGTTTAAAAGACTAGCGTGGGAAGCTAGGTCTTTGTCACAATGCTGTGATATTGTATTATCATTATTAGTATTATGATCATCCCCATTTTAATGATAAAGCTAAAAAAAATGAAATCACTTGCCCTTAATGTTACAACATGGGGGGGAGGTCAGGAATGGTTTCCCCTCCGGTATCCTCATCTCAAACCCCATAACCTTTTCACTGGGTCATGCAATGAGAAATGTGCTCTGAACTTTGAGAGAGCCCGCCGTTTGGATGTCCAAGGAATTTAGATTTCTTCCTTAAAATTAGTAGTTAGGAAAATAAAGTTTACTTTGGTCCATTTATTCCAGTTCAAGGTAGAGCTTAAGTCCCTGACTTCCCTGTTTTATGCATGCACATTGCATTTGCCCTTTGATAACATTTCAATGTTTTAGTAATTTTATATCTGAATCAAAACAGTCAAGAATGTAAGTGGCCTGTTACTGTCCCATGTGCAGCTACCAGGATGGTGGCCAAGACCCCACGGGTGACGACCAGCACTCAGGCATGGAATCCCACACTATCTATGCCCTGGGCACCTGCAGGGCCTCCCTGGAAAACACTGACCTCCACGCCGACAACTGCTACAGAGGCCGAGGCCATGAGGAGCCTGTCCGGGCCTCCTGCTAGGACAGCGGCCACACATGGCAACTCCTCCCAGGTTCGCCCAACCTCAGGTAAGAGAGGATGCTCACTCCCACCTCTCCCATTTTTTAACTAAATTTAGCACTGTCTGTCTTTAAAACATTTTCTAAATTTTTGAAATATAATGCATAGGAAAGTAATAAAACCCAAGTTAACGCCATAATTAATAATCATAAAGTGAACTCTCTCTCCCTTTTCTTTACTCCAACCCTTTGCTTCCCACCTTGAATGAATGAATGAATGAATGAATGAATGAAAATTCCCTCTTTGTAGGAATCTCCCACACCCTCTCTCTTTTATGTGCCCAATTTAGAAATTTCCAATTTCTTCTTTTCCCTTTTTCACTGTCCATGAAACAAGTGACCACTAGGAGCCAATACTGTTCCCTCCAGACTACCTTTTCGGCGTAGTGTTAATATGTATTAATGTTATTACATTAATTACATATACACGATGTATATGCAATGTAGCATACTTGTTAATTACATACACAAATATAATGATATGTACATTGATATGTAATCATGTATTATCAGGAAAGCCTGAGTTATAAAAAGCAAGAAAAAATTGTCAAATGTGATCCCAATTCTACGTATCTATGTGTATTTACGTGTGTGTAATAAACATACACAGAAAATAGAAAGTAAAACAAAGTAAGACTAAAGAGAAGTTCACAACATATTAACCTTGACTACATCTAGGAAGTAGATATGATTTTTATTTTCTTCACCCCACTGTCACGAATTTTCCATATTTTCTACTCATATAATCAAACAAAAAAGTTTTTGCATTTGTTTTTTTGAAATCACTTCCTCTGGTACCTGCAGCCCGAGGCCCTTCTTCCAAGCTCACCGTGGTGGGTAGATCATAAGACTCTTTATTACTGTGCTTAGTGTCCATTAACTTGACCTTCCTCGCTCTGGGCCATGCTCTCCTCAAGGGCTCGAGTCTTTAATCTCCTGTGCCATGAAACATAGCAGGCATTCAGGAAAACGTTTGCTGAGCCACCTAAATTTCTTAAGAAATAGATGGTATAAATGCAAAGTCTTGACTTTAGGCTCAAAATCAATTGCACCAACAGAACTGGGAATGTGATTTTGACAGCTGTGATCGGGGAAATACCTCACGTGATTGCATAGGAAAAATAAAAACTCAACATTTGGGTTTGGCTAATAGGACCTCAGCAGCCAGCACAGCCCTGAGGCTACACGCTCTGGTCTTGATATTCCAGACACGGCAGGGGTTGCAATCCTGACTCACCGATGCTGACCAATGCTGTCTGTCCTTAGGCAGTTCTCTTGACCTCTCCGAGTCCTGGTTTTTTCATCTTCAAAAACGGAGGAGGTGATACCTACTTTCAGAGTGGCTGTGAGGATTGAATCAGGTGGCTTCAGGAAGGTGTTCGGTTCAGTCCATGGCAACGCCAACGAACCCATCCCACTGCGCCCACAGCGCAACACGGTGGCCAGCTCCTAGAGACACACTTCGCAAGGACAGTGGCAAACAGGACACCGCCAGAGGAGAGCATGCGTGTGCTTTTGCCCTACGTCCCTTTCCGCTCTAATCATCTGTCATTCTACAGTCTTTTGGTTCAACTGTAAAAACCAACCACAGACAAATAAACTCTTTGTTTGGGTTGTGGTTAAAGCTGGTCAGTTTCTAGAATGACATAGAAACACACCCAGGTAGCAAGCATCCACTGACACCTTCTGTGTTCAGGGGGCTTAAGTCCTGTGCCCTAAGACAACTCCAAAAAAGACACTGATCGCCCCTCTCCCCTCTAAGAAAATGGCAAGATGGCCCCGCGGAGGGATCCTAACCATAGTCGTCTGTACGTGTGTGATGCTGTCTAGCTCTTCGGAACGCGGTGGTCCCCTTGGAGCAAAAGCAGGGTCTAATGTGACCCTGCCACACCCACAGCCTTAGCAGGGGAGCATAAGTAAGGAGCAGCTGCTTCCCCCTCCACGTCATCCCTGATGTAGTTTTGGAATATGGGTGAGGTTCCGTGGGGTGGAGTCTGGAGCCGACGACCAAGAAGGAATTCTTGAGACATCTTTGGTGCAAAAGGTGGTTTATGAAAGCACAGGGACAGGACCTGTGGGCAGAAAGAGCTGCTGCACCCAGGTTGTGAGGGGTGGCTGGTTATATGCTATGGGGTTGGGGAAGGTAAGGAAAAAGGGAGGTTGAGAAGACTCAGGATACCAGAGGTCTTGCCATTGTCAAGTTAAGTTTTTCCCTGTAGCAAGGCATTAACATGAAGATGCCTGGAAACTTCCTGGAGGCTGCAGATTATAAGGACATTTAATCGTATCTACATTCCCTTCCGGAAGCTAGGTTATTGGTAGAAATGCTTCGTTCTTGTAAACTGCTAAGACATTTGTGAACTGAGGGAGACTCAAGTCTTGCAGGATTGTGGTCTCTATAGGTTAACTGTTTCTTTGTCCTTTAGGGCAGCCAGGAGTGCCTAATGACTGTCACACACATCCCATTGTTGGGGGGGGGGGTCAGTTTCTGCTTTGTACTCAGCTTGCCTTCTGTTCCTTCCTCAATCCCCCGGGGTCCAACCATCCAGCCACAGCAAACAAGCTATCGCTCACTTGTCTGGGGCTTTCTTTATGCTCTCTGCTCTGCCTGGGAGGCCCGTTCTCGCTCTCCACTGTGTTTCTTGTCAGAGAAGATGTCATCTGCCCCCAGCCTCTATCTTCTGCCCACGTGCAGGTCAGCCTCACCCCTTTTCTCCTACTTCACCACATGAGTGAAAAGACCTGTCATGTCTCCCTCTCCCTCACCCCCTGTAAGGAGACTGCTGTGCACGGTTTTGCCAGGGACCAGGATCTTGACAGCAAGGATCGTGTCCTCAAGTGGTCCTTAAACCAGGACTTTAGGAACGTGATCAAAAGAATAGCCGAGACGAGCCCATGCTCTATCCTGAAGATGACAGTTTATAAGGGTGGCGATGGCGTGCATGTGCGCACGGACTCAGATGAGGGAAAAGCAGCATTCTCTTCACCCAGGAGCAGCCATGCTCGCACCCTGCCTGCATCACGTTACGACTCTCCCCTGCACTGCATCATCTCATACCAGTATTAGCTGGTTTCCCCTAGCATCCGACATGATGTATCACAGCTGTAGTCGGTACTTGCCCGTTTCCTCCTCCACCCTGGGCAAACCTCCACTGCGAGTTTTAACTCTTACTCAGTTCGGCGTCCTCACTGCCCTGCGGGGTACCTGGCTTAATAACCATCATTGGTTGACCAGGGCAGGACTAGTAGCATGGGGCTTCTTCTCCCCATCGGGCACCCCGAGAAAAAACCCGGGCTCACCCCTCTCTCATTTCAACCCAGGAACCTCCACCCCTGGCACAAGGACCCCGAGTCCAACCAAGGCACCAGCCCCGAAATATCCACAGACAGGTAAGAAGGTTCAGCTGGGAAGAGAAACCCGATACCACAAGGCTTTGGGGTAGGGGCTCCGGGTGGGGGGGGGGGACAGGGGTGCCGGTAGCCTGACTAAGCTGGACATGGTACTTCATTGGTTCTAGCAGGAAAAGAGGCAGGAGAGCTGGTTTACAAGCCTGGCTACATTGTTAATTGCCCTGTGATTTGCATAAAGCTCTCCCTCTTTCTTGGCTACAATTCCCTGTAGATTCCAGAAATCTTTACCCTTAAGGTGCTCTTATTCCCTAGTCCTGTGTATCACCCCAGGCCAGGTCATGCTGACTCTCCTGCCCCTTGCAGGTGACCTCCCTGCAGCAGGGCCATTTATCCCTGGAGAAGAGCCAGCCCCAGGCCTGGGACCCCACCAAGTGTCAAGTACGTACGGCAGCCTGCCACTCTGTTGCTCTTCTTTGTTTGGAACGAGGATGTGTTGTGCAATAAAAAGAGGTTTGTTTGATAAATTTAGATTCAAGGCTGCTGGGATTAAACCCTAGCTCTACCATTTACCAGGGAGGGGGGTCTCAGGCACTCGGCTTCGGGAATTCAGCTTCCTCGATTGGGAAGCGAGAATAATAACAATTATTGTGGGCACTAAAACTGTCTTTATTCCCCCACGGCTTTGTATTGAGTAAGATAATGTGCGTGGAAGTGATTTGGAACTACGGAACTCCGCATAACTTAATCCAATCAACTTTTATCCAGCGAACGCCTATGGAGCGATGCTGTGTGCTTTGCAAACAGAGGCTGTTCTTTTCCTGAGCCTCCTGTCAACAGAGGCAGCAGCAGGAGGAATGGAGGACTCCAAAATTCAAGCCCCATTCACTGGGTGCAGTCCACTTTTGTTGCATTTTATTTCTTTTTTTTTTAATTTGAATTTCATTTTTTAAAAAATTTTTTTATTACATTATGTTAGTCACCATACAGTACATCCCTGATTTCCAATGCAAGGTTCGATGATTCACTAGTTGCGTATAACACCCAGTGCCTTTCATTTTTTTACAATAATTTTCTATTATGTTATGTTAGTCACCATACAGTATGTGTGGTGTTCTGATGTCGTGTTCCATGATTCATTATCCAGCAGGGGTAGCGGGAGAGGAAGAAGCAGGCTCCCAGAGGAGGAGCCTGATGCGGGACTCAATCCCAGAACTCTGGGATTATGCCCTGGGCCAAAGGGATCATGCCCTGGGCCAAAGGGACTCAATCCCAGAACTCTGGGATTATGCCCTGGGCCAAAGGGATCATGCCCTGGGCCAAAGGCAGACGCTTAACAACTGAGCCACGCAAGCGCCCCTGATTTTTCTACTGCATTGTATTTCTTATTTTTAAAGATTGTATTTACTTATTTGCAAGAGAAAGAGAGCATGCATGCACCTGAGCTGGGGGGGGAGGGGTGGAGGAGTAGAGGGAGAGGGGTGGAGGAGTGGAGGGAGAAGGGCAGAGGGAGAGGGAGAAGCATGCTCCCTGGAAGCAGGGAACCCATCTCAGGGCTGGATCCCAGGACGCAGGATCATGACTTGAGCCAAAGGCAGACACTTAACTAACTCAGCCACCCAGGCGCCCCTACTTTTGTTGCCTTTTAAAAGACATCCTCTCTTCCCCATCCCTGACACTTAATTTCTATGGAATTCTATAGGGAACCGTGTCCTGGGTTTATGGCTGGGGTTTCGAGACTCTTCCCAGAGGCTCAGTGCTTTAGTTTCTGGGGTTTGTGCTGCATTTTTTTTTCCATTTTGGATGCCTCGCTCTTTTCCTTCCTGTTCCAGAAGACAGAAATTGATAAAAAATTGAGTCCTTCAAAGCTGGTTGACTCCTCAGGCCCCTCCCACTCCTGGATGCCTTTCTATGCTCCTTTCCTGAATGTTCCTAGACTATCCAGGCATATGTCAGCAGGGCATTATTAAATTCCTGGAGACTACACAGTTTCTTTTTTCATACACTGAACGTCTGCCTCAGCCCCACTCCCAACCTGCAGTGAATAGGCCTTTCAGACACAAAGCCTTGATTATACTGCCGTAAGAAATTACAGCCATTTTCTCCCCCAGAGGTTCTAAAAAAACACACTGTTGGTGCAGATGGGGACAGCTGTCAAACAGAGTTTTAGAAAACACGTTGACTATGTAACTATCTGTATCGATATCTACTTATATGGCTCTGTCTGTCTGTCTGTCTATTATCTATCCATCTCTGTCCTTCTTTCGGTCTATCCATCCATCCATCCAATAAGAAATATATAAGTGTAAAATAAAGGGGTTTTGATGACTTCTAGCAAATGATTCTTCCCATTCACAAAAAAGTCGTGCCACAAAGTCCTTTGAGACTGACTCATTCATCCACTCAGTGAATATTTATTGAGCTCCTCCTGTTTCCCAGGCACTGTGCTAAGCCTATTTTTACTCTTTCTTTGCAGTAATTCTGCAAGGTAGGTAATGTTATCTTCATTAAGCCATTTCACTGAGCACTACAGTTAAAAAAGTTACTGAATTTTGAGGCTACATTCGTCTAATTCCAAAGCCTGTGCTCATTCCACCCTTCCATGTTATCTCTCCCAAGATTCTCCATTTGTACAAAATAATTGCAATTTGAGGCAGAAATTTCTTAAGAGAACAATGTGCAGCCAGAGAGGAAGAGATAAGCTCCACCTGGAGGGATTTGGAGGGATTGTTCAAGAGGTTTTCATTGATTAAGAAAGTGGCATCTGAACAGGGTTGCCTCTAAATATACATTTCAAGCAGAGGCACAGCTTATGCAAAGGCACTGAGGCAGGAAAGGATGGCTGTTTCCCAGGAGCTGAGAAACTCCTTGTGGCTGGAATTCTGGAACTACAGAAAAGAGTGATGAGGAGCAAGGGAGCCTAGGCTGGGAAGGTGGGGGGAGGGGATCCCCAGGGCCATGGAAGAAGTGTCTCTTCCAAGACAAGTGGGAGTGACATGGCCATATTTGTGGTGCAGTAAACTTTCTCTGGCTGCAGAGTGGAGACCAAGGAGGGGAGGATAGGAGCAGGGATATTGGCAAGGAGGCTGTTGTACTAACCACAGCCAGAGATGATGGGGGCTGGAACTAGGAATTAGCTGTGTAAGACTTGACCCAATAGGGAGACTTGAGCGGTGTTCGGGAATCAAGAAAGGTGATGGTGGTGGAATGATCACCAGGAAGTAACCAAACATCATGCCCAAGTTGGAACAACTGAGCAGCAAAGTGCCATTTCCTGAGATGGTGAAGCATGGGAGAGGTTGGGAAGGGGAGGGGGCATGGAAATCAAGCCTCAGGAATGTTAAGGATGTTTGAGTAGTAAAGTGTGTTAGTATGAGCTCCAGACTCAGGTCTTGCCAGAGTCACTACCTGCTGTATAACTGATCAAACCACAGAATCACTCAGACCCTCAGTGTCCTCTTCTATAAAATAGATATCTACATTACATGATTTTATGAGAATTAAATGAAATCATGTATGTTAAGAACTTAGAAAAGTACCCGGTAAGTAGCAGGTGTGTAATAAATGCTAAAGTAAAAAGTCTAGCATATTTACAGAAATTAATAAATGTTCTGAAGGGTTTACTATTCTAATTGACTCAGGCTAAAATTCAAAATACATTGCCTTCCTACATTTTTTTAATGAAATTTTTCTCTAACATTATGAGCTCTCTCTCCACTTTAATAAATATATAACTGATAAATGAATGGATAAAGAAGATGTTATATATATATGTATACATATATATATATATCTTCAATGAAATATTAGTCATCGAAAAAAATGAAATATTTCCATTTGCAACGACATGGATGGAGCTAGAGTGTGTTATGCTAAGTGAAATAAGTTGGTCCTAGAAAGACAAATACCATATGATTTCCCTCATATTTGGAATTTAAGAAACAAAACAAACAAACAAAGGGGGAAAAAAGAGACAAACCAAAAAGCATACTCTTAACTATAGAGAATAAGCTGCTGGTTGCCAAAGGAGAGGTGGGTAGGGGCACGGATGAAACAGGTGATAGGGTCGAAGAGTGCACTTGGGTTGATGAGACTGTGTGATGTATGGAAATGTTGAATCACTACATCGTACACCTGAAACTAATATCACACTGTATGTTAACTACACTGGAATTAAAATTTAAAAAAACAATATAAAAATAAATAAATAAGTACATCTAAAACTGCTAAATTATAATTTTCAAAAAGGCAAGAACATGACTCATAAAAATCTGAAATGAACACATGTCAGAGATACTATTCAACCATTAATTAATGAATTAATTAAGATGGGCTCAATGGAGAATTTGAGGAACAGGGATTTTCATAGTCAGTCCTAGGAATTTGGAAATGAATTTACTAACTGATATCCTATAGCAAAAAATTATTTTTTTTCACTAGACAAAAACCAATTGCACCTTTATCAGGCAAAATTCATTTATATATATATATATACACATATATGTATACGCATATATATATATATATTGCTTACAGACTGGAATTATTTGCGTTGCTCTCAGACAGGAGTCATTTACGCTGCTACCAGTTAACCTCTTCAGAGTTGCAAAATCACCTACTCAATTAATCAAAGACACACACCCTTATATAACCAGAAAATTCCCACAGTGTCTGCTAGACAATACCCAGAACGTATTTACAGGTTTTAGATCATTTTTCTTGATAGTAACTAGTGATTCTTTGTTGGAAGATCATTATCAACATCCTAATGGAATCTTCAAATCACTAGAAGTTGCGTTCTCTAAAAGGAAGCCTCTTTTCCTTTTTTTAAACATGTATTCATTTATTTGAGAGAGACAGAGAGCAGGGGGAGGGGCAGAGGGAGAGACCCCAAGCAGACTCCCCACTGAGCAGGGGGAGGGGTGACTCAATCTCAGGACCCTGTGATCATGACCTAAGATGAAATCAAGAGTCCGCCTCTTAACTGACTGAGCCACGCAGGCACTCTGCCTCTTTTCCTTGTGTCTATGAGATGTTGTATCTCTTGTGTCTATGAGCGCCCAGCATGTAGTGAATGCTCAATACATTTTATTGACGTGGGGCAGGGAGGGGCAAAGGGAGAGGGAGAGAGAGAAATCCAAGCAGGCTCCACACTGAGCTGAGCAGGGCTCAGTCCCAGACCCTGAGATCATGACCCAAGTGGAAATCAGGAGTTAGACATTCAACCAATGGAGCCACCCAGGTGTCCTGTTCAATACATTTTTAATAAATCAGTAAAGATAGCTGTTATTTACTGTTTATCCCATAGCAGGAACTTTGCAGTGTGCTTTGTATACATCGCCTCCTTTAATCCTCCCAGTGATCGTCGGGCAGCACACACCCATACACTTGCACACAATTGCACACATGTACATAGATAGGCACGCATACCCATGCAAAACGCATATATCCATGTTTATTGCTTTAGATCCTTTTTTAATATTTGCTCTCAGTGAAACCACGTCTGATTTCCTCCGGGAACTGGACCCCACCTTTTTCCACCTGTCTCTCGGACTCTCACGGGAGCTTTCCCGGGCACTGACAAAGCCATGCTGTCTGCCTCTCAGTCTTAGAGCCGCCTGAGATCGGGGGCAAGACTCTATTCACCAAACACAGCACCCACAGAGGGAAGGTGCTTGCTGAATCCTTGCTGATATCAATGGTCTGGGACTGCATCTTCCAGGGTGTCCTCAGTGGCTCCTCGAAGAGGGGGCCATCACCACCGCTCCCCTCACCCTGGCCATCCAGAAGCTCAACCCTTGCTTGATGGAGCTGTGCCGCTTTTTCCAGCAATGTCTCTGCATGAGCGGGAAGCGAGAGGCCAGGACGGAGGCCATGAGGTAATCTGAACCAGTCGTCCCTCCCCACAGTCCATATTTTGGGGCTGCGTATGCTGTGTGGCTGCTCTGCAGGCCACAGGTGGCCGGGCACAGACAGGTGACAGGGCACAGACAGGTGAAAGGGGTACCTCAAGGAATAGACTCTCCGGCGGGTCTTCTACTAGACCATCACCTCCTTGAGAACCAGGATGGAACCTCATTCATTTCTGGGTCCCCGGAACCCAGGGCAGGGCTGAACACAGCAAGTGTGGCTGAGTCAAGTGGAGGTGAGCTGAGCTGGTGTGAACTGAGTGGAGCTGAATGCCACCTGGTGGAGTGATCACACAGGACTTCCGGTGGTCCTGGAGTGCTCTCGGCTTTAGCCTGGTGAGACTGCCAGAAGTGAATAATCAGATGACTTGTCCTTCTAAATCCCAGCTCTTTCTAAATCCCTAGCAGTCATTTGCTGGCCAAATGAGAAGATTGTAAAATGAAATTTAGAAGGCAGACCCCGCTTCATATTAGAAGTTTTAGGTGTGGACATTTTCTTGTTCTCGAGCGCAGACATCCTCCCCTTCCTTCTGGGGTGTAGTCTTGGCTATCAACCCAGAACCAAACAAACATGGATGACCACTTCTGCTCCAGTGGTCTGGGGCCAATCTCCCAGATCTTTAATGTTCCTTTCCAAGTCTGCTCATGACCTTTCAGCTTTTCAAACCTCCATCATCCCCTGGCTCTGAATCCCCAGTCCAGGTTTGAAGCCTCTTGATCCATTACATCCTGGTCTTGGATCCCTCAATCAGTGTGAATATTTCCTCCCTCCAGAGGGGGAAAGGAGCAAGGTCCGTAGACTCGAGGCGTGAGCAAGCAACGTGGAGGCATTTCCCCACCACGCAGGCTCACCCTAAAGAGGAGATAGTGGGGATCAGCCCACTATCTGACCTCCCAGCAGCTCTTCAAATCAACAACATGAGTTGAGTCTCTCCTAGTCACCTGTTATGCACTGTGCTGAACCACAGCAATTGAGAGGAGAATCAGACATACTCCCAGAAATGGAGAATTTCATAGTTGGGAAGAAGAAATGGTCATAAGCCCAAATTAAAATATGACATAGTAAGGGACAGAACCAAGTCATACCCAAAGGCAGGACCTATTCCTAGCAACCCCTTGAAGAAAAATCACATTTAAAAAATCTGTGTTGCAAATACAGTGTGGAAGGATACAATGGGGAAGGTGGAAGTTTCCAGAGAGGAGTTTTAAGTTAAAATTTAGAGAAACGAAGCATCTAGGAACCTGAGCTTATCCCTTCTTTTTCCCTGTATTTTCACTTAATGGCAAACTGTTCTATAATCTCATACTAACCATTGAGTATAGGCTGAGAATAACAGAGTGGGAGGCTGGCTTTACTCGGTGTAGATGTTAAATCCCACAGCCCCTGTGATCAAAAAATCATGCCTGAGTGGGGAAGCTGGCCACGTAAAGAGAAATTACAAAACAGCATGACAAGCGCTGTAGCAGATCCCACCATGCACCATGGGGCCCCAGGGCAACTGATGGAGGAATAGAAGCATCCTGGGCAGGAAATGGGAGAGGCCACTACAGGCAAAAGGAAGAGCAAGTGCAAACAGGAACAGCGAGAGGCAGCCTGGAATGTCCTAGGTCCACCGAGATAAGCAGTGTGGCTGTAGCAAAGGCGATCGGCCACTGTCCCTGGCCTAGGTCCCTTGCCAGGAAAGTCTTGCTCCTTCAGGCACCTGGCGAGCTCTTGCAAACAAGTTTGGACTTTTCCCCTAGAGCTCCAGCTGCTCCCAGCTGTGCATTTCCTCCTTCATTCGGAACAGATAGAACCCATTCCCCAGGGGCCTTTGATATCCTTTGGAAGTTTTCTAGGCAATTGGTTTGTGGTTGTTGGAAGGACATCTTGTCAAGCTTGCACACTTCAGGCTAATTGAGGGGAGAAGGGGTTGGGTCACAGAACTGGGCTCTCAAAGCTTGTAGGTAGTTTAGTGTACTGTATGGGGGATAGGGTGAAACCGAGCCGACCTGGGTTTAACTTTAGGCTCTGGACTTGCAAGCTCTGTAGACTAGTCACGTAACGTCTCTGAGCCTCGGTTTGTTCTTCTGCAAAATGGGTGTAGCCCTATTAGAATGGCAGTGCATTCTGGCCTGAAGTGGATTACCTGGGAAAAAAATCCAGCACTCTCTCCTGAGAACCGTGAGTCCTTAGGCAAATCAGTTCATCTGTGTGCCCTAGTTTCCTTAACGTCACAGTGTCCGGGAAATGGAGGGTGTTGGAGCCTGGGGACTCTTTACAGCCAGCTTTACTCGAGCATGCAGTTGCTCTCCAGGGAATGCTGGAATCACAGAGTGGTGGAGATGGGAGAGAAATGGGAAGATGTTTAGCCCAACCTCCTCCTGTATCCGGCGAGGGACGGACAGGGCGTTGAATTCCCAGAGTCCCACAGGGAGCAAGCTCTTCTTCCTAATAAGGTGCTCGGTGCTCTTTCACCGAAGCCCTTCCAAGCCATCCCTGCAGCCCCAGCCAAGAGCAGTATATTATTTTGCAAGTATTTGCTGCCTCGTTAACTGTTCTTACCCCACCTGACATGAAAAACAGACCAACGAACATCATCGTTTGCGGAACACCTGTTATGAGCCTGGTCCCGTTCGGGAACTTGGCGCAGGTTAGCTCACAACATGATATCTTCATGATAACCTGTAAGGGTAGGTTCTAGCATTGCCTTTCTGTGTGTATATGAAAAATCTAAGGCCCAGACAAGTGCGTGCTCAGCCTGAAGTCTCACATCCTAGTAAAGAAGGATGCCAGGACTAAAAATACATGGTTCTCACTCAAAGTCTGTGCCTCTCCCTGCTCAGCCTCTTCCCCTGCCTCTCCTCCCACACTCTGTAAAGATGGAGAGGGGGTCCTTGCTGTGAGTAGTTGGCCGCGATGACTTTTTCAATGGCGGTTGTCTTCTGTTAGCCACAAGGGCTGATGATTGCTTTTCGCTCTGATTTTAATCTCTAGGTACTGTCTTGAATACTATGCCTGGTTTCTGAAGAACGCAACACGCGTCTGTCAGAGGGTGGAAAGGGTGCCCCACTCCCACAGTAAGTATACACTTGCCGTGTTGTAACTTGACAATAAATGCCTTCTGTGAAAGGGTTCTAGAACTCCCTGATTGTCCTGCCTTCGTTGGGGGCCAGGAAGAGGAGGGGCAGCTCATGGAGTCCTCATTAATTCTAGATAAAAAGAGTGGAGGGTATTTCTGATTACTCTTCACCTAACAGTTTGATGTTTGCAATTAGGTATAGGAAAAAAAAAAAAAAAAAAAAGCACGAGTCAGCCCGACCAAGCCCTTTTGCTTTTTATATGATCTCGGGCAATTTTCTTATCCTCCCTGACTCCCATAGAAGCTAAAAATACAAATGAACAAAGAAAAATCAAACAAATAGAAACACTCAAATTCCTGACCAAAATAAAATGAGTAGAAATAATCCAACAAAAAGCTTGTTCTTGTTTTGCTTTGTTTTAAGATTTTATTTTTAAGTCATCTTTACACCCAACGTGGGGCTCAAACTCACAACCCCAAGTCACAAGCTCTACTGCCTGAGCCAGCCAGTCTCCCCCAAATAATCCAAGGTAAAGAAGGCAGCCTGAGGTGCTAGAAGTAGGGTATAGGGTACCCTCTTCTGGTCCTGAGGGCACCAAAGCCCCATTTATTCCAGAAAGGCCAGACGTGAACTTTGTTTTTTCTCCCACTCCTGCAGACAGAAGTGGCTGATCTGGTCTAGCTGGTCCCCGAGCCAATGGTCTGGCCATCTACCTGGACTATCCAGTCAAAGGACTCAGACCTCCTAAAAATCATGGAGCTATATGGAACTTACATTACCTTCATTCTGCAGCACAAACCAAGCATTTGGGGGTGTAGGTGTGGGGGGCTCAGTCGTCAAAGACAGATATCCCTTTGCCTGGTATGGGCAGAGGGAGCAGGAAATCTTGCAGGCGACTTATATTTAAAAGGCTCTTCTTTTGTCCTTGGTACATTAAAATCTCCATGCAAACAACAGAGTACATCTACCGAACAACATATTAATGAGGTTAGATCAGCTTTCTGCAAACTGGGGAGATCAGGTAGATGGAACTGGGTATCGGGAAAACATCCCTGGGCAATGAGTGCAGAGCTGAATGCTGTTCTGCTAACTGGGGGGGTCTTGCCCACATCCTTCCCCTTCTCTGACATGGACTGCTGTGTCCCTGTCGCTGATCTGCCACACCCTTGCCCTCCAGAAGAGCCTGCCCCATCCCTGATGCCGCCCGATTTATGTCCCTGTAGCATTTCCTTCTTTCTCGCTACCTTGAATTCCCTCTTCTTTTTTCCTTCCAGCCTTAAAACAAAAATGTCTCCAGAATATCTGCCAGTCGGTGTGAGGCCTTGAAAGAGCGATGGGACCTAACGATACATCGGATGACATCTCTTCCCCCTGGCCCCTGGCCTAAGTGCGCTGTCTTTGCAGATTTCACCAGGCTCCAGCCGATCATCAATCAACTGGAAGAGATTCTTTTTGGAAGTCGCATTTCTTTCACTCCTGTGAATCTGGGAAGGTGGGAGACCAAGTGTCAGAGGTCACACAGAACCGACTCTGCACTCAAGGAACCCCTGTGATGCTTGCAGCAAACCTGAGACTGGAGAGATGGGGTGAGGGGTGTCACACTGGCAGGAACAAACTAAGTCCAGGCTCTGAGACTCTGTCACGATACCCAAAGTGACTTAGACTTGGGATTTTAGGAAGACAATAAAATAAATAGGAAAAGTGGACCCATACTGTGGAGAGATTCACATATGATTTCTCTGTACCATTAACTCCCACTCAGTTATGTACAACTAGTCAACCTTGATGATTATAAGATCCAGGGGTGATGAGAACCTTCCCTCGGAAGAAGCATAGAGAGTTCGTGGTTTTTTTGTTGTTGATGTCTTGCCTTGATTCCTCATCTGTGGGTCCCACTGTATTTGGGGGTCTCCAAGAACATTCTCAGGTTCAGTGACTCGCTAAAAGGACTCATGAAACTCCAAACAGCTGTTATACTCACATTTCCTGCTTTTTACAACAAAAGCTCAAAGGTTAAAGTCAGCAAGTGTAAAAGGGCCAGAGGGCAGGGCACCAGCTTCCGGCTGTCCTCTCCAGTGAAGCTGCAGGGACGGCACTGAATTCTTCCAGCAATGGCACGTGACAACACATATGGGGTATCGTCAACCAGAAAGGCTCATCCGAACCATGGAGTCCAGAGTTTTAACTCGGGATCGGCCTGTAGGCATGAAGTGCCCACCTAGCTGACCTCAGTTACTCAGTCTCCAGGCTCTCCAGAAGTCAAGGTAACATGGTGTGACCCAAGGCCCCCATGACAAGTCACACTGTTACCTTTTGGCGTAGCCCGAAGCCCCAGATGGGCAGACACTCACGTCGGGCAGGAGATTCCAGGGGTTCAGATGTCAGCCCCCAGGAGCTGTTCAAGGGCTAGAATTTTCTTTGGCAGATTCAGGGTTCAAACTCCCCAACCCTGCTGAGTCAACCCTTTCCTGCACACCCACAGGTGTCCCCTTTATCAATTCAGTTCCCTTTAAACTTTTTCCAAGCCCGCAGCTGCTCCAACAGCCCTGTGAATGCCAAGTCTCCCTGCAGAGCCTTCCTGAGCCGGCCTGCTCTTCCCAGTGGCCCTCTGTGCACCCCCTCGCTCCTCACTGCTGTGCCTGGAGTTCCGGGTCCGCTTTCTAGCATTAGTAGGCTGCCTGGCCATCCGTTCCCCACCTTTGTGATCTATGCCTCTCCCAAAGTGAGAACACTCACTTTCCATTTACAGTCCAAGTCGAACCGATTTCCCCTCATTGGAAGACACTTGAGTGCCCTTGCTCTGACTCCCTGTGAAAAACGACGCTCTTGGAAAGGTAGACCTTGAACTTTGGAGAGAGAAGCGACAGGACACTTCCCTCTCTGATTGCACACAGATTAATTTTTAATCTCCAGAACACTTGAGAGACCCTCAAAATTAGGCAAATGTCAAGCTCATGAATACGGGTTGTCGTGACTCTTGGAACCCACAGAGGGTCCTTTAGTTTGCCAAGCTGAGGAGGACACAGGACATCGCCTGGGACAAAGGGACCCATATCTGGCTAGGAATCAAGAAAACAGCACCATTCATCAGGGGTGGGTTAATCTAACTAGACCTTCTCTAATGGATAACGTTGATATTAATGAAGGATCTTTGGTGGAAAAGAATCCCAAAGATTCCCCAAACGGTAATGTATCATCAGGGAAGGTGGGACAAATGACTTGGTCCCAACACCCTGGCTATTCCCTTGTGGGGAAAGCCTTGGGGATAACTGCTGAGCATGGCTAATTTTTAAAAGGCCATGTGTGGAGGACCTCGGAAGCCCATGCAGCGATCTGACCTTGTAGCAAAGACAAAGGCTCAGAGGACTACACAGGACCAATTTTCTAGGGTCACACCATCTGTCACAATAGCAGCTGTGGCAGGAGGAAAACAGGACCCAAGAGCAAACTGGCCAGAGCCTGGAGTTCACGGTCTGCTGGAGGTCAAGGCGAGGTGTGACCCCTTGTAAGCTGAATAAATTGCAATTTGGGCGGTGCTTAGGGCAAGGAGCACACCTCAGGGGGTGCTGCTGCATGAGAGTCCTTGGTGGTGTGTGGCCATCATAGGGTGGTTCACTGATGTGAAAAAAGATGGGACAGTTACTGCCTGCCAGCTGATGGCGGGGACTGTGCCTTTACACGTGTAACGTCACCAAACAGGATTCTTCCCAGACACAAAGGCACAGGTGCATTTCTGTCTGTTTCACTGATGCCCAAAATACAAGCTAAACTTGCAGGAGCGAGGGAAGCAGGGAGGGAGTGGGGGCGGGGGAAAGCAGGAATTCTGGCACGGAGCCATACAGCCTGATGACCTAACCATTTAGAGGTGAGGGGTCTTCTGTGCTGGTGGGTGAGGACTGGGGCAGCTTAGTTCCCTTCATCATCCGTGCTCACGAGACGCTGAACAATGACTAATGATCTATGAACAAAAGCTTCAACGCACAAGGGCAACGAATTATTTGCAGAAGCTGCTGGTGGATTCTGCAAAGGCTCGGCTTCCCCAGATTAATCGTCGGATGAGCCCGTGCGCTCCCACAGGCGGGTGGCGGGTGAAGCACGCGGAGCGCTAGCAGCCGGGCAAACCTGTCAGCTGGGAACGATCCCACCACCGCGGGCTCGGACAGACGCCCGCACCTCGGCACCGGCTGTCCTGACTGTCCCAAGGGTAGGATCGGCAGGGCAGCTGTGGTGGTGCAGCTGCGGGGACGAGAGGGACACAATCCCGTAAAAACATGTGTGGCACCGCATAGCGCTCAGCAGATGTTCGCTCTCCTTAAGATCTGGAAAGGAGGCCTGAAATTCTGGAGGCTCTGGGATCACAAGCCGCACCGCGCACCGCACCCCCTCGCCGTGTTTGCACAGTCCCCTTGGGGTCATCCCACGAAATGGGCGCGGGAGCCAAGCCTGAGCGGCGACAGGCCAGCGTCCCACTGCTAGTAAGTGGCCAGGGCTGGCACCTGATCCTCGCATGCCTGACAATAAAGCCCCACCTCACCCCACCCCACAGCTGGGACAGGAAACCCCTAAAGGAAAGAGGCATCGAATTCCCAGGCCCGAGGCCAGGAACATATAAGAACACCGCCGAGATCCTCTTGCTGAAGACTGAACTAGACCAGACAAAGCCAGCCCTTCTCCTTGTGGGAGAGCCCGTGTGACTTTCATCGGTCTTTCATCCCGCAAAGTTCCCCTGATGACCCAGAGACACAATCCCTGGGCCTCCTAGCCTTTGAGGTGAGGTGGGGGTGGGGAACAGGGGAGCCATTGTTCTCTGATTAGAGCCTGGGTCTCCTCTGAGGTGCAAGAGGGGCCTCTTAATATGGAGCCTCACCTGCTCCAAGTCATAGCATTATGACGTCCTCCTCCCCCTCAGAGGCCTCCCACCTGCCAACCTGCACAAAAGGCCATCCTCTCCATGTGAGGAGGGAGAGGGGGATCATGTGACTAAGGGTCTTCCCTTGGGGTATAAAGGGCTCAGCCACCACCTTGTTCAAAGCCGAGCATCGTTCTTCCAAGTGGGACCTTCACGGTAGGCGCCCCCTTTCTTCTGACAGGTAGGGAGCCAAAGGGGGCAGGAGAGAGGGAAGGAGGGAGGGAGAGAGACAGGGAGGGAAGGATGGAGGGATGGAGGAAGGAAGCTATGGATGGCAGAAGAGAGAGGGAGGGAGGGGGCGCTCTCAGGGGGTGCCTGAGAGCTGGATGTTAGCTAGGCCAGGATGGAACCAGAAACCAAAGGCACTCTGCGCTTACATGTATGAGGAGATGCGGTGCCAGAGGGAAAAACCCACCACGTCACATCAGTGGTCCTGCAGCCCTGTGTGAGCCGATGTCTCTCCCTAGGGCACCTAGTGTGAAAATACAGTAATCATCGGTCATGGGCCGGCCTTCCTGAGTGCTTAGTACACACCGGGCACGGTGCCCCCTTTAATCCTCATGACCGTGATGAAGAACCACCATCCGGGCATTTACCGCCCAGGAAAATGTGTTCCAGGCAACTTTGGTACCTGGCTCAGGGCACTCAGTTCATAAAAGGCCGAGCTCCCACCCCAGGCCGGTCCGCTAGAAAGCCCTTGCTCTTAGACACTTCCCACATTGCCTCGGACTCGCTCATCAGGAGACAGCTTGATCAGCCAGGACCCCAAATAGTGCCTGCAGACCGAGGCAAGGTGGGGGGAGTCCTCATTTCCTCAAGGACAATCAGGTGTCACTGTCAGCCCTGGAGGCCTCCTTGGGTAAATTAGGAAGAGATGGTCCTTCCTCCAGGTGGACACAGCCCCACACCCAAGGGCATCTGGCTTGGCCAACAGACGGCTGCTGGATTTCAGCAGTGGCCCGGGGTCCTCCCAGCTGGAGACTGTAGTGTGGTGTCCCGATTCGGGTCTCCCTTGCGGGTGCGTGGGGCTGAGCCAGTGCTGCCACTTCTGGATGGCACTCGGATCGCCCTCTCTTGGCTCTCAGCTGGGGACTGTCAACTGCATCGTCATGCCACACCCTGGCCCGTGGCTGGCCACTCTGAGGGGCCTCCCAAGCAAACGTTCCTGAAAATCATGAGAGCTGTGCAGTGAATCATTACTAGGCTGCTTGGTGGGGGGGGGGTCAATGATCAGGGTGGCGGTTTCCGGTGG
Source organism: Ailuropoda melanoleuca (assembly GCF_002007445.2). NCBI lineage: Eukaryota > Metazoa > Chordata > Mammalia > Carnivora > Ursidae > Ailuropoda > Ailuropoda melanoleuca. The sequence goes on along the minus strand of NC_048226.1, from coordinate 94,598,148 downwards.
GTACCATATGTAGCCCAAAGACTTAATCGGTCTGGCCTGCACTGTGTCTGGGGCTGCCGTGGCCTTACTGGACATCTCTGAGCCTCAGTTCCCCACACACATGTGCCAGCAAGGGTCCTGACGAGCCCGTCTAAGGCCCATGTTTAGTGGCGCACCTAGCATAAAGAATGATGCCATAAATTCAAGGCAGTGTTTAAAGGAATAAGGTCCTAGAGTGTGTGACTGACCTGGCTTTTAAGGTGGTAAAATACACACTATAAAATGTACCATTTGAACTATTTTTAAGTGTGCAGTTCTGAGCATTAAGTATATGCAAACTCCACCACCATCCATCTCCAGAATCTTCTCATCTTCCTATTGAAGCTCTGTCCCCATTCAGCAATGACCCCCATCCTCCCCCCACTCCGTAACCTACTTTAAAAAAAATACATCAGAGCTGAGTCACTAGTTTGTCTGTCACTTTTGCTCATTTGCCTTCTAATAAATACATGCTTGAAAATCCAAGCAACATCTTTGCCATTCCGACAAGCGTCACCCTCAGCCTGTCTTCTTGGTGCGTCAGGACAACTGGGGGACTGTCTCCCTGGTATGATTGTCCCAGGAGCAAGAGAACAGCATCCACTGCACAAAACTGACCACCCCCTTCATTTCACCAGACACGGGCTTCCTCTCAAACGGGGAATGGGGGCCTTTACTGTAACAGCTGCTGTTTTCTGGAGGCTTCACTGCGTGCCAGACGCTGTGGCTGTAATTCCGACTATTTCTGAGTCACTTCTCTCCGTCAGGCACTGTGGTCAGTGCCCTGGGGGGAGGAGCTCATTCAGTCCTTACAAAGGCCTTGGAAGCGGTGCTATTATCATGAGCTCTGGACATTTGGGAAGCGGGACATTCGCACTGTAAATCGCCAGTCTCTAAGGCTCCGTGAACTCATCTGTAAGATGAGTTTGAACAAGAAGTTTCCAGGGCCTTCTCGGAGCCCCAGTATTCTAGCATTCTCTCACAGCGTGCTGGCGACAATAGCAAACCGGACTTAGTGAGTGCCAGGTGGTGACATGGGTGTGACCCGCTGGAATGCCTTCAGCTGTTCGCCCATGGTGTTTCCAGGACAGCAGCTCTCCATTTGGAGATGTCCCAGAGCTCACCCTGCATTTTCAGTCTGGTTTCGTGGCCTTGAGCAAGAGTCATTCGGATCCAAACCTCTGCAGAACAGAGAGCCTCTCCAACCTTTAATGTTAACCTGCTCTAGGAATTTATGTGGCTACCAGAGGTTAAAGCAGAGGATCCTGCCCATCAGATAATAGCCAGCGTATGAGAAGATGATTGAGCCGAGCGAGAATCTCCGAGAACTCACGCTCTGCCCTCTGCACTCATTCAACGAACGTTTATTTTACAGTCTCCAGAGGTCGTGCCAGGCCCTGGAGAAGGTTCACAGAGTAGTGATCCTACAACCTACAAATGTCTTCTCCTCGGGTCACCTTCCCCAATATCAGTCCCTGCTCAAAAGTTAGGGCCCCCCTGATGCTGGGGACATTGGCAGGGCCACCAGAACATGGGGCAGCCTTTGTCTCCGGGAGAACAAACTGCAGAGTGCTCCTCCCTCCAGGTTGAAGCAGCCCTGCAGAGGGCAAGCCTGGGAGTTGAGCACTCGTTGCATTTCAGCCCGCATGGGCCCCTCTGTGCACAGCTTTGCACAGTGCACAACATGTACAACCCTATGCAGCCATGTGAGTCAACTGGGGTAGCATGACCACACCGTATTATCATTCACCCTTGGTTCCCAAAACCTGCTTTACAGCAGAATATGCACAAGTCAACCATCCATCGGACATTCTTTATGGAGTTATATTCCCAGGGAGCTTAAATTATTCTAAAATTCCTCTGGTCTTGAATGTTTTTCCTTCCCTATGAAATACATGGTTGACCTGCTTGAGTGCATTAAGTGCCTACCGAAGTTAAGTATTTGCTGAGCTGTTCAGATCGCAGGGCAGCGAGGATTGAAAGGTGGTAGGTGCTTGGACCCTGCTCGCTTGCCCCGCCCCCCAGTCCCGGAAGCATTCTCTCTGAACGCTGGGACTGCAACCAAGTATTCAGACTGCTCTGAAGCCAGAGGAACCAAAGGAAGGTGGCGCCCCGGCAGGAAAGCATGGTTTGCTAGCAGGCAGCGCCACCGTGTGGTCGCCAAATTTATTCCTAGGTCAAGTGATGGTAGGATGGTTCCAAGTCAGACTGCCTTTGCACTCCCGGATCCTTGCAATGTGCCAGACACACAATAAGGGACCGAGGGCAAATGAATAACAAAGTGAGACCAGATCTGTGTCCTCAAGGGGCCCCTGATTAAGTTTCCCTTTTCCAGATGGGTGGACTGAATCTCAGAGAGAGAACACGATCTCCTGACAGTCATTAGTTAGTGCTGGTGAGAGGCAAAGCTGGGACAGAAACTCTTTCAGCACTTCTTGTTCCCGCACTGCCCCATGGGACAAAGGGCTCCTGGTGGTTCTCATTTCCAGGATCTCTGAAAGCGTCCTCATCGTGTTCCCCCGACTCCTCTCCCAGAACGCTGTTCCAGCTGAGGCCTCAGCCCCCATCCTCTGCCTTCCCGCCATGATCTTGCTTCTCCTTTTGAGTGTGCTGACGGCCCCGCATGGCGGTGAGTAATGGTATTTAACACCGAATTTCTGGCTTGGTCTATAATGAACATGAACACTGGGGAGGTTTGTCAAGTGTCAGCTGATTTGCTTATCACTACTTTTATTCCCTTGCCTAATGGTAATGATAAGCTATGGGTTTAGTTCAGCTGATATTTTGAGCACCCTATCCAGGGCATGAAGTGTAGGATGGGCGATGAGGTGGAGAGCCGGGGAGAGCTACAGGCAGTAAAGGCACCACTGGGAGGCCAGTTGGCAGCCATCCCTCCCCTCTTCCCTTTGCCCACGGACCACTGTCCCATGTTTCACTGGTTTCCTCGGAGTGAGCGTGTCAGCCTTCTTGACATGCAGCGGCTCCCTTTCCCCTGTGTCGGTGTGTCTGGCAGAGAGGCAAACACTTGCACCCCACATTGTAGGGTCCCTTCCAAACAAAACCTGAAGGCACCCCGAGAAAGCTCTTGGCAGCCAGGGTAGTCGTTTTGAGTGTGCATGGAGTCTTGGCTCCGAATCTGAGACTTCTGGCTCCTTCCTCTTTTCTTTCTTGTTTGCACATTGGTGCAACTCTCAAACACCCCAACTCACTTCTTTCCTTCCTCCAGCTGATATCACTCATTTATCCAAACACTTTCTCCTTCTCTGCTCCTGTTTGGGTCAACTCAGGACCAACACGCTGAGCCTCCCTCTCTACGGCTCCCTTCTAAGTACAATAGCAAGCGTGAGTCCCAGTGAATCCAATATCGTTGACAATTCATCATGACCATGAGCCGAGTTAGTGGATCTGCGAGGTTTACATGTTCCCCAGAAGCTCATGAGCAGAAATGACAGCACTTCACAGAAGACACCAAGTCTTTCCTTCAGGTCCCGGTACTCCCAAACACCATCCCAGATCTTCCCTGCAGGACAGGGGGACACCCACTTCCAGAAAGTGCTTGCTTTCTGTGGGTTATTGAGGTCCTTCATGGATGATGTTTTTCATTATCAAAACCATTTTGTCATAATGTGGGTTCCCAGGGAGAACGCCAATGGCGCTGGTGAGCGGTGGTTCCACCTTTACCAAGACCTCGACTGTCTCGATCAGATTCCAACTGTGGTCTTGACTTGCCTCATTTTTGATGATAAAACTGTGAAATAGTCTACAGCTTTTCAATTTCTTTCCTGTTCTTAAGTGAGATCTCGGGTGCCTGCGTGACTTAGTTGGTAAAGCGTCTGCCTTTGTCTCAGGTCATGATCCTGGGGTCCTGGGATCGAGCCCTGGGTCCATCTCCCTGCTCTCAGGGAGCCTGTTTCTCCCTCTCCTCCCCACTCGTGTGCTCGCACTCTCTCTAATAAACGAACAAACAAATAAATAAAATCTTTTTTTAAAAAGTGAGATCTCACCCACCAAAGCCCATTCTTCTAATTTTTCAAACCTACTCTCTTCTCTAACTGACCTTTTCCTTTTCCAACACAATAAATTTCCCTCTGATCAAAATTACCCCTTCAACACGCCCCAGACACCATTTACACATCTCTTTAAATGTTTTATTTCTCTATAAAATTGAGGCAATGGTCTCCTGTTACTATAAACTGTCACAAGCATTTGTGTGTCTGTCCTAGGAGGTTTTAGTCTTAGACACAAACAGTGAGAGTCCAAAAATTACAGCCGTAGAAAGTTTAGGTGCAAACATACACGTGTCTGTGAGGATTTAAATGTACCCTACCTGCAGCCCCAACTTTGCAGGGCTGAGTGTGTGATTCCTACAGAAATAACACTGCCCACCCAACAAATATACCACGTCTTGGTCCAGGCACTCTGGGGGGCAAGGGCTGTTTCTGAGGCCATGAGATGGCAACCAGGAAGGGGGAGAGATCAGAAGCCATGCCAGCGACGGTCGGGCATCCTTGATCACTGTTGGGTCTGAGGAACACAGGGCAAGGCCACCAGGGAGCAGTTCATCAGAAGAGTCCCTTGTACCCCAGGAAGTGGTCCACTGCGGATTACCCGCTGAGTCACTGGCTGGGAGCCAATGCAAACCCTGCCTGAGGCTTCAGAGCACTCCACTTGCCAAGCTGGAGCTCTGCCAGACACCTCGCAGCTGTGCCCCCCAGGGCTATCTGACTCAGACTTCAAGGCAAGTTTTTGAGCATGTTGACAAAGTAGAGGGTCTCTGTGCTCTACCAGGCCTCTCTCTGGGGGGGCTGCTTTGTCTCTGTGGCAGGAGTGGGAGGGGCCTCTCTGCTTGCTTCCTCAGCACACACCCAGGGTAGGGGCTGCCCTCCCTCCCCTCTTCACTGAGAGATGGCTCATGGCTTCAAAGGGCAGGTTTCGGCCAGTGGGATGTTGGTCAGGTCTGTGCTGGAGAGGGAGATCCCCTCGGACCTTCCACTTACACTGCATGCTCCCTTCTTCGTAGAGGAGAGCTCTGCACGGGCCCACATCACACAGCGAAACTGGCTCTCACTCCCCATTGTTCTCTCCATGTCCGTCTCCCAGAACCTCTGGGAACAGGGGCTGGGCAAAGGTGGATTTTGTACATCCCTGCTTGACCTTCTGGGTAGAACACTTCATACTATGAAATACCACTCATAACCACCAACAGACCTCATCTTTCCACTCTCTCGAGATGACATCTCCTAATTCCGCTTAAATGTTACAAGCCTGGGACTCTATGATTCTTGCGGGCCATCACTTGTTGGCTGATTGGCCATTTGATGGTGTAGCTCGACCACCAGGTGCTCATTCGGTCGTTGAAGAGCTATCTGCTGAACGCGTGTGTTAACGTGTCTGGGTGCTGACCTTCAATACATTCCTCATTTAGTGGGGGAAACGGTCACACCAACAGATCATTGCAACATGGGGTCATAAGTGCAGTGAGAGAGGGATGTCCCCACATTACGGGAGCCAGGGAAGGTGTCCCTACCCCAGCCCACGTTGGGGTTCCGGTAGGGCTTCTCGAACTTTGCATGGAATCCAAAAACATCAGTCAGTAATGCAAAAGGGAGTAGGTCCCCCAGGCTCAGGGCGCAGCACAAGCCAAGCCAGGATGGCAAGAAGTAGTTTGGTGTCTGGAAAATGAAAAGCATGAGGTTCAAAGAGGGAGATGGTTTGGCAGAGCTAGGCAGGGGCAGATGGAGGGAAGCCTCAGGGGCCGGGGCAGGAGAAGCTAGAGCTTCCTCCATCGGTCTTGGCTTCACTCTCGATAAAATGGCAACAGCAGAATGTGCCCCACAGTACCGGGCACAGCACTGGGCTTGAGGGGATGCCTGCAGAACCGAGCCTGGTACGGGACGAATGCTAGCTCCTTTCCCTAGAGCAGCACTCCCGCGGAGCCAGAACTCTCCCATCCCCACAGACCACACCCCCCCAAAATGCCACGCTCTGGATTTTGTGAGCAGCCAACTCAGTCCTCTGGGATCAGCAATTTCCAATCCAGGGAGCTTCTTCCGTTGCTAATGAAATGTGTGGGTGTCGACACCCCGAGAGTATGCTGTGGTGGGGGCAGGGGCACGCACCCTTGTTAACTGTGTCCCAGTGAGCAGACCACCTCCACCTGCCAGGACGCCCAGGAGATACCGGGGAAGTAATTATCGAGGACCAGGTGGTATTTCAAGGTTGCTGCCTAAGGGGGCAGCGGATGTTCTTAGCTGTTGGCTGGTATGCTAATTAAATCGTTTCCTGAGGCGATTACTCCAAATACGGAATGTGCTAGAGCAATTATGCGGGCTCTGTGATAGGGCTCACCTGGAGCTGAAGGCTGTCCTTTGTCTCCCCACCTTCTGAACACCTGCAGGGCACTTCCCCGGGCAGCCCATGGCTCTCGGGCTGGAGGGAATGCGCCTCACTGCGACCATCCCTCTGTGTTTACTAGTGAGAAATCCGGAGGACCAGAAAGGCTGCTCCTTCCCACAGGCACACAGCACATCCGGCTGGGAGGGAGGCTGGCGCTGGACCCCCTTCTTCATGTCCAAGGGCTGGGGTACGGTGCACAGGAGGGCGGCTGCCTCCCCCTCCAACCCTTCCCTGGAGGGCCCGACAGCAGAGGGCCTGGGGGCTGCCTGGACCCAGGGAGAGCCCACAGTGTGCGTAGACTGGGAGGCTGCTCTCCCGCAGAGGAGCACCTGCTAAAGACGTCTGTGTCCCCGAGATAAGTCCGAGGTGATGAGGAGGAAGAAGAGGAGATGAGGCCCAGGGACTGCAAGCCATTTGTCAGTGTGGAGGGGCAAGGGGGCTGCGAGGGAAGAAGTAGGTAATAATCGTCATAATAATGATGAATGGCTGGGGTAACATTGGAGTGTCCGCGACACACCTGTCAGTGCTACTTAATCCACCTTGACCTGCTTCTTTGATCCATGATGTCAGATCTTTTTTTTTCGTAAGATTTTATTTATTTGAGGGAGTGCACGAGAGCGAGAGAGAGAGAGAGAGAGAGAGAGAGAGAGAGAGAGAGAGAGTGCATGATGAGCAGGGGGAGGGGCGGAGGGAGAGGGAGCAGCAGACTCTCCCGGAAAGGACCTCTACAAGGGGCTTGATCCCAGGACCCTGGGATCCCGACCTGAGCAGAAGGCAGACGCTTAACCCACTGAGCCACCCAGGCGCCCCCCATGATGTCAGATCTTGCAGCCTCAAGTTCATCTAATATCACACCATCGCTCCAGCCCCTCCAGATTCCTTGCAGACCCCCTGCTTCATACGGAGCTTTCAAGGCCCCTGGGGACACAGCGCCGCCTAGTGACCAAGTATGGGAAAAGGCCAAATTGCACTGGCTCCCCACCTGAATATCTCACGCAATTCAAAACTTGCATCCCCTCACCACATCTCTGCTGTGGATTAATGCAGGGTAGGGGGCTGCGTCTCAGTGTACGTGGATCCCTAACAGCCGTTGGTCATCTTGCATGCCCATAGTGTGGGAAAGACCCATCCTTGATGATAAGCTCCCTGGGGGCTGGGGGCCTTCCCTTATTTCCACCAATCTTTTGCCTCAAGACACTCCCAACAAACATGCAATCTAAATCAAAATGGTATGCTTCCTAAGCAACAACAGCTTCAAGATGAGTCCCCAAACCTCCTATCCTCCACCAGAAGGCTACTCTTAAGGCCAACCATTTGAAACACTGGAGTCACCTTATTTTCATCAGAGACCCAGCACCCAACAGGTCCTAGAAAAATATACATAGAATTGAATTTACCTGGGGCGCCTGGGTGGCACAGCGGTTAAGCGTCTGCCTTCGGCTCAGGGCGTGATCCCGGCGTTATGGGATCAAGCCCCACATCAGGCTCCTCCGCTATGAGCCTGCTTCTTCCTCTCCCACTCCCCCTGCTTGTGTTCCCTCTCTCGCTGGCTGTCTCTATCTCTGTCGAATAAATAAATAAATAAAATCTTAAAAAAAAAAAGGAATTGAATTTACCTGCATCCCCTCGCCTCCTGGCTGCCCCTCCCAGCAAGAGTCATTGCTCCTGCTAACCCTTCTCTCCTCCTCGATTATAGGGGGCCACCCTCTGGACACCCCACACCTTCCGCAGGAGCTGCCTCCAGGACTCTCAAAAAATACCAGTAAGGATTCTTTGAACTCTTCTTAGGCGACTTCGGTAGAAAGTTTTCTAGGATATTTGCAGGGAGAATGACCCCTTCTAAATATACCACCCACTGCTGGGGTTCTGGTAGGCAAAGTGAGTCAGATAAGGTGCAAAAGCCTCCCCTCCACCGTCTCCCCTGTGTCTGACCCATCACTGCTCTCTCCTTGGAGACAAAGTATTACAGCTTCCGTCAAAGCACGAAGGTCAGCTGAAAGGAGAACAGAGGACAGAAGTGAATGGGCTGATCGTGAAGGTTTTAGAGTCACTATTTTAGCTTCAAATTGAGCTCTGAACCTCCTAGAAGGCCAGACAAAAAGAGAAAGACAGTGTACTCCAGTGCTCTGCTTAGAAAAGAGGACCCACAATTGTTCCTTTGGCAAGGGGAAGTTTTCCTGGTGATAGATTGTCAAGATTTCTCATCTGGGTTCCTAACTGGGGACTGCTCAAGACCGCAACACGTAGTGAACCAGCTGGTAGCATTAGCTCCAGCTAATTGGGGCTACGAATTTCGGGTTCATTTCCCACTTCCCAGAGAGGTAAGCTGAGTCAACCAAGTTCTTTGCCCATGTGCCCATGCAAGCAAAGTGATCAGTTCCACCCAGACCCAAATGACCATCCGACCTCCCTCAAAATGCCATAACTCCCATGGGAAGTGCAACCCCCAGGCCAAAGAGAACTTCTAGTAGATGTTAGGACTCATGGGCCACACTTGGCCTTTGGAACGATCAAGGCCAGGAAGCCCTGTGTGCCATCAAGCCACACCAGTCATTCCTTTTCAACGAGAGTAGGCCTGGGGGTGATCCACACATCTCCCTGGAGCCCCCAGGTAGCAGCTCAGGTACAAGGGAATGGGGCTCACAGGACCTGCCCTGGCCTAGAAGCTTCTGTGTCTATTAGAACTAGTATCTCTAGTAACAGTTTCAGAGGTATCATTTCTGGGATGCCCAGAGAAGATAAGCTTTAGTCGCAAGCGTTATCACACCAAGGGAGCCCCAGACAATGACTTGTCACCAGGCGTTTATAGTTCACCCATGGTCCCTGCCAAGTCCAGATACACCTTATCATCCGGGATCTTTTGTACCACGGAGCAATGTTGCCTGGTAACACAGTTCCCATCTCATCTTCTCAGGTCTCCATGGTAACCCTTGTTACTAGAAAGTGAGTCCAAGGTCAAATCTATCCTTAGAGAAAGAAAGGGTTTTGCTTACTCTTCACAGGGGTGGGTCAGGGTGAGGAGGCAGGGCAGGGGAAGGGGATTACCCACAGCTCTCTGATTTGTTTTCTCTACCTCCCACTTAGATATCACTTCCTTCCCTGGGGTGTTTAAAAATGTGGAAAATGTGGCCGACATTTTTGGTAAGTTAAATACCAAAGTGCTTCTATCCATCAGGTGTCAGAGCATGGGGTGAGTGTGGGAAATCTAAGGGAATTACCAGGGCCTCGGGCTCCCCTGCTCCCGCTGCCCCAGCCCTCTCTGAGCGGTGCGATCCTCTGACGAGAGTAGCGGTGTCTTTTACTGCAGGGTGAGTCACCGAGCTGCCGGGCGCCTTCACAGTCCTTATTTCCTTAGTCCTAACCACAACCTGGCGGGAAGAGAAAGGTACCCCTGTTGCACAGGGAAGGGACTGTGTGTGATGTGCCCAGGTCACAAGGGGGCAGCTCCCCTCTATGTCCAGAGCTTAGTTCCCTCCACCAAAGTTGTTGGATTTTCTTTCCGGAACTACTAACTATACATGATAAAATATACATACATAAAGCCTAAGGATTCCAGGGAGTGTCAAGGATTCCATTTCTCAATTACGTATCTATCATGTGACCAGTGATTGCCAGGCACCAGGATGGTTCCCATCATTGCTTTCTAAAACCCAAAATAAGGCTATCACAGGATGGACATGAGCAAGGAGCGCCGAACTGCTATTGGGTGAGACCATGCTGGCCAGAGGACAGCACTGAAAATACGTAGGTGGCTAAGTGTGGGTGCCCTGTAAGCTTTTGAGTGAAAATGCATATCTATATAAACACACACACACACACACACACACACACACACACACACCCCTTACGGTGGCTTTTTCCTTCAGTACAGAATTATTTCTTCATTTTTCTGATTAGGCTATGTGGAAACAAAACACAGGAAAGGAAGTTTGAATGGGGTAGGAAAAACTAGAACAGTCTGTGTGAAACTGGTCCTCGCAGATCACTCTGGACTTCCCCCAAGTTCCCCTACGTGTGACCGCGTGCGTTAGAATCAGGCCCCGTTAGTGGTTGTCTTCCGGTCCGAAAGTCCGCTAAGTGGGAGGGTGAGCATGCAGCTTAAAGTAAAACAACAACAACAACAACAAAAAACTGGAAATCGTTCTCTTGCCAATGTTGTTTGCAAAAGCATTCTTGTTTAGGGCAAATCCTTACCACTGGTTGCTGCCTCGGGCGGATTTCTGACCCTCAGTTTCTTTATCTGAAACAGAAGTGACAGGATAGCATCAGCATCACAGGATTTACATGAAGTTTATGGGGTGATGGACCGAGAGTGAATGCTTTCTAAAGCATGACTCACTAACAATCTTAACCATTGCACTATTTTAAGCATGTGGCACAGTTTCTGGCACATAGTAGGGCCCCCAAATTATTAGTGTCTGTATTCCTTCTCTTCTTGCACTGGTTTACCATTCCCCAGTGCTGGGACTTTATCATTTGGGATCCATGCAGCAGACTCATAGCGACTTAAATAACAAAGACATTGAATTATCTCACAGAAGCTGAAAGCACCAGGATTGGTGCAGTAACTCAATGCAGGTATCAGGCACCCAGGGGGCTCATTTTTTCTCCACTGCTGTAACAAGCCTACTGGCTTTTTAACTTTAGACTTGGGGCCTCATGGTGGCAAAGTGGTTGCTGCAGTCCCAGCCAGCATATCCTTACCCATACTTAAGGAAGGAGAAAGGTGTAGATCAAAAGGATCTCTTTCCATGACTTTATTCTTTATTATGAAATAAATAATTCCCAGAAGCCTCTAACAGACTTTCCCTTGTTTTGGCCAGATCTGGGTCACCTGCTCAGTCCCAGGTCACCCCCTGCCATGGAAGCTGGGATTAGCATGACCAGCTTGAAGGAGCATGCGTCAAACATCCACAGGGACTTAGGGAGGAGGCTCCCCTCCCCTGAGCCCCTTTCAGCTTTGTTGCTAAGGGAGGAGGATTACATGACTGTTTACTAGGGGGACAACCAACAGGGACCATGGCTTCTAAACCCGCCTCCCTTCAATTGTCCAGAACAGTCGTGAGTACACAGTAGGGGCTTACTAGGTTGCTGAGGTGTGGGAAGTTCCAAGGAAGTCCTTCCTCCACCCTGGTCCCCAGTCCCCACACTGCTGTGCCCTCCCCACTGCCCTCTCCCCTCAGACTGTCTGGGCTCCCGCTTCACCTGGCTGCAGGCTGTCTTCACCAACTTCCCGGAGCTGCTCCAGTTCGTAAGTGGTATGAAGTGTGTGGCAGGCCTCTGCCCCCGGGACTTCGAGGACTACGGCTGTGCCTGCAGGTTTGAGATGGAGGGGCCACCCCTGGACGAGTCTGACAGGTGAGCCCCACCCGCAGGTAAGCGTCGGAGGCCTGGCTGGTACCTGGCCTTTCGGGATGTGTCTTGATTCTCCCATCTGCGGGGTGACTGGTTGCCTCAGCTTGAAATTGCAATGTGTTCTGTGACCTTCTCACATCCTCGGGAATTGTCAAGATCCTAGGTGTGTCTGATATGCAAAATTTCTGTGCAGTGTTTCTCCAAGTTTGGTCCAGCAGTATCCGAACCCCCTGGATGCTTGCTAAAATGCAGATTTCAGGGACCCATCCCAGACGTACGTATTCAAACTACCTTTAGCTAGACCCCGGAAGTCTGGATTTCAAACCAGCCCCCCAGTGACTCTCACACATAAGAGAATTATTCTTTATTCAGACAGTCCGGCCCACCAGGGGTAAAGCAACTACGAAGGTTTCTGTTTAATTTCCCACAAACATGCTTAAATAACATTTGAACACTGTGCTTAATATAAGCAGAATACTTCGAAAAGGCAAACAGCTAGTGGGGAATACAGAGAAGGTGTGAGGTTTCAGGAAAGATGTGTGCCCTCCCTGCACACAGGGAGGGGAAATGAACACAAAATACCCACTTTTACATGTCGGATTGGCAATAAAACTTAAAATCCGAGAAGCATCGCATGTTAGCAAGGATCTGGCAAAGAGACACTGGCAGTGGGAGGGTCAATTCAGAAAACTGGCTAGAATCTGTGTGTTACGGCGTGTTACCTATGACCCTGTAATTCCAGCTCTCTGCTCCTTGCAGATGGGATGACCCCTGGGTGAGTTAGGTCATTTCTTTGTGTTCCAGTTTCTTCCTCTAAAACAGAGGAAGTAATAATACCTTGTTCATAGATTTATTATTTAGGGTGAAATAACCAAGCACACAGTACTGTGACTGGGACTCTGCTTGGCTTAATGAGTTTACTTACTGGGAGTATTAGTGATTGGTAGCAATGGTACCAGGAATAGCAGGGCTACATTGTACGTAGTGGTGACAGTGGTAGTAACAGTCATAGCAGTCACAGTAGTAGTAGTAAGAATACCAGCAGTAACAGCTGCCATAGTAGGTACAGTAGTATTAATACCAACGGTAGTGGTAATGGTAGCAACAGCAGCAGCAGTACCAGCAGAGCTATGACAGTGATAGGAGTGGCAGTCGTAACAGTAATTGCAGCCATAGTGACAGCAGCAGCAGCCGTAGTAGGAAACAGGAAGTTGAGCCCGCATGTTCCTGTACTCCAGAATCCATGGCCCTACCTCGCTGGCATGATACCTGTGCCCTAGGCAGCGTGATGGAGCGCGTGCTCTCATAGAGCTGGGAAGGACAGCCCACTGTCCTTTGCAATAGATAGGACAGCCCATTGTCTGCTCTGGGAGTTCTCCATTAGGACCCCCTCTTTGAACGCCTTGCCCCCAAAGCACCAGGGCAACCTCCATGTTCCCCCACACCTGTGCTTCTCTGTCCTGCACCTGCCACATGAGACAGTGCCTGCACGCAGTCTGTCTCTCACTCACCCTAAGGGGCATCTGTGCCATGTTATGTCTTTGCACCCCCAGCATGGACCACAGCATGGGGCACATAGTAGGAGCTCAGCAAATTAACTCATTGACTAGGCAGTCAACCTCCAATTGCTTTTCAAGTTAATTAGTTAATTGATTAAACAAAAAATGATATATCCCTGATCGATCAGGAATAATGGCTTTGGAATCAAGCAATGGGTCTCTCCCCTTTCCACATCTCCAAGAGAGGGTGTAAGTTGCCTCTGGCTCAAAAGGGCGATTTTCCGTCTTTGGGACCATGAGCAAACTGCCTCCCAGAGCCAGCCCACTGACATTCAGAAAGAGAGAATGTGATCCTGAATGCGCAGAGCGCCAGGACGGTTTTGGGGATTTGTTTCCTTCCAGGGTCTCCTTTACCACTTCCTCTAATTATTAGAATCCCTTGTCAACCGGGAAGTCAAAGACATGAAGCAGTAATTCACACTGAGTGATGAAAGCACGGACGGCCCCAAACTGGCAGCACGATGCGCCACACCCAAGTTCGATGATTGTACACAGTTCAGTTGATGGGGTTGCCAATTTCCAAACACCTGGAGGACTGGCCATTTCCACCTTGAACCTGATTCAAAGAATAATTGCTATCATTTATTGAGTGCCTACCTCAGGGCAGGATCTATATAGATGTTTTCTTGAATCCCCCAAAATTCTTGAGGTAGGTAGTTTGAGAAATTTAGTAACTTGCCCAACAAGGCCATCATCTGCCTGTATAATTTTTCTTCTTAACACTGGTCTCCACTGACCTCCTGTGTGCACTGCAAGAGCCCTCTGACTCCCATTTTAGTGTCAGCCTGGCTCTGTGATCGACTTTGATCTTGGCAAGTTACGGAGCCCTATGCGTCTCAGTCCCCGTGGGTGTGAATGCTCGTAATGATAATAGCGCCGTCTGCGTAGGTAAAGTAACTCCAATAGTGTGTGTGCACCTGGGCGTGCGTGTGTGTGCGTGAGAGCACTGTTTGAAACAGGTCCACTCAGACACAGACCAGTCGTAGACTCCCCTCTCTTAACCCTCCCCTGCGCTCTCACCTTGACCTCCCCCAACTGCCCCAGCTGCTGCTTCCAGCACCGCAGGTGCTACGAGGAGGCCGCTGAGATGGACTGTCTCCAAGACCCTGCCAAGCTCAGCACGGATGTCAACTGTGTCAGCAAGAGGATCACGTGTGGTGAGCATCTCCGGGTGTCCCCGGGGCTGGGCTGAGAAATGACAGCTCGGGAATCCCAGGCCTCCCAGGGCTGCCCCCCCCCATCATCACCGCGATTGAGGACATCATCACCCATACTCCGAGCCCCACGAGGGCTCGATCTGTGGCATCTGTCCTTGCAGGGAGCAGATGCACAATAAATGCTTTTTGAAATGAAAGAATAGTTGACGGGCAGGTTATTTGATTTACAGTTTTATACTGTAGCGATCCTGGGAGCTTGGGGAGACAGCCGGGTTTCTACCGATACGTTGTGTGATAGATATGGGATATATGGGAGCAGTTACTAAGCAAGTGGGAACCTTTGCATGGGGAGGAGAAAATCTGCTTCAGAGATTGGTCATAAAAATTACATTAAACAATGCATCCCTGTAAAACAGTGTTACGCTTGTTAAATGTAAACAGTGCTGAATATAAAACAGGTAACACAGGGACCGGCCTATGTGAAGGAGTCAGTGTTGGAAGTGGAAGAGAGCCAGGGACGGATGAGTTAGGTTCGTGGTTGCTGCTGTTTGCAAGAATCCGACATGTGTCGATGCAAATCTCAGCTCTCCACCTTACCCACCCTGTGACTCCAGGGATTTTATTTCGTGTCTCTGGGCAATCCTGGCAGAAGAATTAGCATAGGCAAAGGCACAGAGGGAACAGGTGCGTGGCACCTTGGGGATGTTCTTTTAGAGTCGTCCTTATGAGCACTTCTTATGGCCCATAGGCTTTATACCCAGCAGATGCGATCAACCCAACCATTTATGAGATGGGGTCATTATTCCCAGTTTTCAGATAAGGACAGGAAAGCTCAGAGAAATTAAATAACTTGCCCAAAGTCACATAAGCTGCTAAGTGGTAGAGTCGGGAGTTGAGCCCAGGTTCAACTGACCCCAAAGTCCAGGTAGCGAGGACTGGCTGCAGGATGGCACATTGGGAAAGAGGTGAGGAGAAGCATGGGCACGAATCACTATGCGATGAACAGGGAAAACACCATCCGTCCATTCATTCGTTCATTCATTCATTCATTCATTCATTCATTCATTCATTCATTCAGCAAGTGCATACTGAGCGCCTCCACCAAGTGCGAGACAATCGTCTAGACATTGGGGCTATACTGACCTTCTGTAACCCCTCCTGGCTGCCAGCCACCGAAAATACCAAAGGGCTAGAGTACGTTAGACAGTGACAAGAGCTGTGGAGGGAAAAAAAAGCCAGGGGAAAGGCATAGGGAGGGCTGGGCAGGGAAGCCTCCCCGAGCAGATGCCCGCGGAGCAGAGATGAGGCGTGAGGGGGAAGCAAGCCTGTGGCTGTCTGGAAGGTGGCTGCACCCCCAGGCTCAAGGTGCCTGGCATGTTTGGGACACAAGCCAGTCAGTCAGAAAGGGGGTGATGAGGGAGGAAAGAGACGAGCTCAGAGAAGAAACAGGAGCCGCAGCTTTTCTGTTGATTGGGAAGTCATCGGAGGGTTTTGACCCCCTCCCCTCAAAAGACATGGTTTGCCCTGAGTTTTGAATGCCTTGTTCCACCTCCTTGATGAGAGTGGACAGGGCAGCAGCAGGGGAGGCCACAGACCTAACCCAGGCATGAGCTGATGGGGGCTCAGCCCAGGGTAGTGGTGTGGAGGTGGGGACATGTGGTCACACTCTAAACAGGTCGAAAGAAAGTAGAGCCAATAGGATGGCCTGATGGGCTGATGGGCCAGGTGTGAGTGTGAGAAAGGGAGTGGCCACCACTCCCAGGGTGGGCCTATGCAGCTGAAGCTCACGGAGCCAAGGTGGGTAAGAGGAGGACGCCTGCAGGAGGACTGGGGCCTCAGTGGGCAGATCGGGGTCGGTCTGGGAGCTTGCATTACCTCTCGGGATTCCAAAGGAGATTTTCCAATCTGCTCTGCCCTTGCCCTGTGCAGAGTCCGGGGACGTTTGTGAGCATCTGCTGTGTACCTGCAATAAGGCTGCCATTGAATGCTTGGCTCAGTCCAGAATCAACTCTTCCCTGAACCACCTGGACACTTCCTTCTGTCTGGCTCAGCCTGCAGGTGGGATGAATCGGGCGCCGCATCAGCGGTGGGGCTGACGATCTGGGGCAGCAGGGGCTATGGGAGCAGCTGTTGTGTATCTTCAGATGCCAGACCAGCCCCTGCGGACGCTCCCCGGAGCCACTGCTCTAAACAGGCTTCCCAATGTGTTTCTTTGCAGAGACAACCAGCACGGAAGAGCTGACGACGCTTCTGCCCAGAGGTGAGGCCTCCTAGGGAAGCTGCTTTTACTTGGACCATGGGGGCCAGAGTGCAGAGGGAGCCGGGGCATACCCCCCCTCCACAGGGCCGCTGGAGTGACCCACGGCACTAGAGCTGTCTCCGCCTTTCCCTGGCCGGGGGACGCATGTCCCCTTTCGAGACAGGGTGGGCTCTTAATATTTGTCTACTGCGATAAGCAGGTGATCATTCCTACTTAAGACATGCATCTCATAGAAAATGCAAGAGTCCAGCTTCTACCTGTCATTCCTTGTTCACCAAAGTTTGCGTGATCTCTCAGTCCCAAAGGAAAGTTCCAGGTGCACGCTGGCAGAGCACCCCTCCTTCCTTCCCTGGGCTGGGGTCTCCTTCCCAGCGCTGCAGCATGTGTTAAAGGAGCTGATATCAGTTTGTCCCTGTGCGCACGTGTGCAAGGGTGTGCTGGGGCAGATATGTGCAAATGCGTGAGTAGGAGTGAGTGTGCGTGTCCTACCTCCACTATCTTCGGAGTCCGGCGCTCTTTTTTCTGTGCCGTCTGCCTCCTTTTGGAACAGAAGTCTTCCCAAGTAGTGATGACCTATCCCACAGCCACAAACCCTCAGGGTCTGCAGGCCTTTCGTCACAACAGCCTGGGTCTGCTAGTGTCACCTCTCCGGCCAGAACCCAGCACTGTCTGGAGTCGCTCCTGAGCTGGGGCCCTGCTGGGCACCCCACACCCCGGGAGATGTGCAGAGGTAACGGGAAGCCTAAGACAGAACCAACGGCCCTTGTTTGGCAACACCTCTCAGGGCCCCCTTCCTCCCTTGGTCCAGCAGTCCCAACCTGTCCTCTGAGACTCGTGGCACTTGGTTTAGACACTGAGTTCCACCAGTCACTGATGTGGAAGCTTTCTTTTTCAGTGGTTCCCGCGGAGCCCACAGACGCCAGTGCGATGGCCCTTTCAGGAGAAGGTGAGCACGAGGGGGCTGCTGTGTAACCCAAACACTCGCGTTTGGATCATACCCCCTGCCTACTGACTGGAATTAGCTCCCTTAAGATGCCCCCTGCTTGGGTTTGCATTGAAACTGCCCCCAGATCATTCCAGAGCCACTCCCAGTTCTCCTGCCCCCCCAATCTCTGTTCTCTATGCTCTGCTTTCTCCCACACCCCTATTCTCACCTCAGTAGAATTATAAGACGCAGGCCAGTCACCCTCAACCATCTGAAGTTGAATTTCAGATGAACAACAAATACTTTTTTTAGTATAAGTATATCCCAGAATTTGCATGGGATATACTTATACTAAAAAGTGATGGGTTGTTCCTGTGAAATCTAAATTTCACTGGGCATTCTGTATTTTTATTTGCCAAGCTTGGCAACCCTATGCCTCGGGGAGCTCACTCCCCACGACCACCTCCCCAGAAGTGTGTGTATTTTTCTCCTCTGCTGCTGCTATGAGAACAGAAGCCAAGGCTCATGGTGCAGCTCCTCCCTGGCTGTCCTCCATGTCCAAGGGCATCGCATCCCCGACAGCTCCCGGATTGGACTCTAGGTCTAGAAAAAAGAAGAAATGGCACTTACTTGAGGCCAAAACTTCACCGTGCGCCCTGCCCGCACAGCAACCATTCCCAGTAGGATTGATGGTGGCTAGTGGCCATTTCCATCCTAAACTGAGGACAGATTTGTCCCCCAGCACACACGCACTCACATGCATGATCTAGCAGTGCCCACAAATGCACTCCAGAGGAGGAGGCAGTCTGAGTGCAGGCACAGACGTCAGTTACGGAGGAAAAAGGTGTAGGGCTCATGACTGTTCTCACCGCCATGGCAGGAAACACTTACGTTTTGGACTCAGGCAGCTTTGGGATGGAATCCTGGCTTTCCCATTTTTCAGCTGTAGGACTCTGGAAGCATGGTTCGACCTCTAGAAGCTTCGTTCGACCTCTAGAAGCTTCAATTTCTTCCTTTCAGATAGCAGGGATTGGCTTTTTTTTTTTTTTTCTGTAATGGGCCAGAGGGTAAATATTTTGGACTTTGTGGGCCATACAGTCTCGGTCACAATGACCCAAGTCTGCCATGGTAGCGGGACAACAGCCACAGACAATCCGAAACTGGGTGGGTGTGCCTGTATTCATCTGAAGCTGCATTTACAAAAACAGCCCGAGGGCTGGGCCATGGTTGGCAAGCCCTGGGAAGGGATGATTACACCTGTGCTTCAGGGCAGGGCAGCAGGGGATTAAACACAACAGAGCCGAGCGTGGGAAGACTTTGCACCAGCATCTTCTTCAGAAATTCTGGTGTGGCAGTAAAACACAGCAATGCACTCTCAAGTCACATGCAGGACACTGGACAACTTGCTTAAAATATGCGATCTCATTTCTTGCTCACACAACCCTGTGAAATCGTTGCCATAACCTCCACGCTGAGATGGTAAATGGAGAACGAGATTGTCCAAGATGGGGAGCTGGGTGGCAGGACTGGGGTTCGAGGCGCGTCTGTCTTTACTGTTAGACTGAACTCTCTCTTAAGCCGTGCTCCCTGGTGGACCAGCTCCAGCAAGGGGGGGGACCTTTCTCCCGGAGAAAGGTCTCTTCACCCAAACACGGGCCCAATGCTAAACTGGCCCCTTGTCCACTGAACCGGGACCAGTGTGTCAATGTGCCTGATCAGACTGCCATGGGCTTTCTCTCCTGGGCCCCCAGTTCCAAAGCTGTCTTATTTGCAAGGGACCCCTGCCTGGCTCACATGCTGGTCTGGGTGGACAACTGAAGTGGACTGGTCTCTTTCCACAGTGGCTACTGGGACCAACACTGGCCCCCTGACCAGTCCCTCCAGGACAAGTAAGCAGGGCAGACTCCACAAGAGCACAACACGGAATCCAGTGTAGACATGCCTTCTCAATGCACCAGTTCAGTTCTGATGACCACTCTTCGGCAGGGCTCAGAAGAGATACCAGTAGACCTATTTTTTAGATGATGGAGGACACTGAGGCTCTGGGAGGTTAAAAGTTACAAGTAGCCCAGCATGAGACTTGCTGGACAGGTCTCGAACCCGGCGTCGGGCTGCAAGACTGGTTTTGTCTCTGTGATACGGTAATGACTCACGGGGAACAGCCTCGCACCTGAAAACACCTAGGCCAGAATGTCATCAAAAGAAGTGATCTAACCGTTTACTTTGCTTGGTGATAAATAACCATGGGTTCTTTATTGATAAGCATAAATCACTCATAATAACCATTTACCAATTGCTAAGAATGAAGAGATAAACAAATGGATTCTTTGGTTAACAGGCAGGGACACCAGGGAGGACCTCGGTGGGCTGGCATATTCCTAAGCCCCTCCATACATCCTCTGAGCTTTCCCGCCTGGTCCTAGGAGGCCCATGTGATGATAGAGGAGGCCCTCCAAGAGGCAGTCATTTGCCTGGGGTAGTAGGACGTACGATTCCGTTAGTTCTGAATCTGTACATTTTCCTTTGAAGAGAACCATCTGCCTGGCCTCGAACCTCTGAGGTCCTGTCTCTTCGCTGGAGCACTTCTGTGTGTCCACATCTTAAGCCAACTTGTAAGCCCAATCTCCGCATAGCACCACCATAACCTTCATCTTTGAAACGTTGAATTTAAGGCAGCTCCTTCCTTTTCTCAAGCGTGTTGGAATTACCATCGGTAGCTCTCTGTGGTACAGTCAGAAGAGAAACAGCAGGGGCGCCTGGGTGGCGCAGTCGTTAAGCGTCTGCCTTAGGCTCAGGGCGTGATCCCGGCGTTCGGGGATCGAGTCCCACATCAGGCTACTGCGCTGGGAGCCTGCTTCTTCCTCTCCCACTCTCCTGCTGTGTACCCTCTCTCGCTGGCTGTCTCTCTGTCACATAAATAAAATCTTTAAAAAAATAAATAAATAAAATAAAATAAAATAAAATAACCGAAAGGTCACAGTGTATGTTANTTTTTTAATAATAATTTTTTTATTATGTTATGTTGACCACCATACAGTACATCCTTAGTTTTTGATGTAACATTCCATGATTCATTGTTTGCATATAACACCCAGTGCTCCATGCAATATGTGCCCTCCTTAATACCCATCACCGGCCTATCCCAATCCCCCCCCCCACCCTCCCCTCTGAAACCCTCAGTTTGTTTCCCAGAGTCCATAGTCTCTCATGGTTCATCCCCCCTTCTGTTTACCCCCCTTTATTCTTCCCTTCCTTCTCCTACCGATCTCCCTGCTATTCTTTATGTTCTATAAATGAGTGAAACCACATGATAATTATCTTTCTCTGCTTTTCACTTAGCATAATCTCCTCCAGTCCCGTCTATGTTGCTGCAAACGTTGGGTGATCGTTCTGATGGCTGAGTGATATTCCATTGTATATATGGACCACATCTTCTTTATGCAGTCGCCTGTTGAAGGGCATCTTGGCTCTTTGGCCCTGGGTTTGCATTCTGCCACTTCCTAGCTCCATGACCTAGCCCAAGTGACCTGTGTTTTCCGTGTATCCCCTTCCTCATCTCTGAATGAGGGGAGCCTGGCGCTCCCTCGTGGGGTTGTTGTTGAGTTGGTACAAGCCAAACCCTCAATGCCGTATCTGGCACGTAGTATGTCTTCGTCCGTTCCAGCTGCTACAACAAAATACCACAGATTGGGTCACCTGTGAACAACAAAATTTATCTCTCGTGGTTTCTAGAGGCTGGAAGTCCAAGCCCAAGACACCAGCACGGTCCCGTGGGGTGAGGCCCACTTCCTGGTTCATAGACAGCCACCTTCTTGCCATGTCCCCACATGGTGGGAGGAGCCAGGGAGCTCTGTGGGGGCTCTTTCATAAGGGCACGAATCCCATTCATGAAGTCTCCACCCTCATGACCCAATCAGCCCCCAAAAGCCCCAAGACTCTCCCACTGGGGATTAGGTTTCAACACATGAATTTTGGGGAAACACACACGTTCAGTCTACAGCACAGGAGGAGCCTAATAATGGTTAAACAACACCGGACTCATTTTACCGAGAACCGGGCTCAGTGGTCTTTTGGGAGCCACAGAACTAGAATCCACAATTCTGCTGCCTTGTTTCTCTTTGTTCAAAAATATGTGATTTAAAAAAATTTTTTTTTGTTTTTTGTTGAAACTCCAGAGAAGTCTGCTTTCCTAAAGTATTTCAAACATGCACCTGCTTCTAGCCAGGCAGGCTGCAGCTGCCTTCATCAGCACGTCCATGTCTGGGGAAGGGCAGTCCTCTTGGCTTAGCAGTGACCCTGCCTTCACCAGCTCCCCTGGGAGGTAGGGAGGGACAGAGCAATGTTGCCCCCTGTACCCATGGGATGGGAACTGCTCCAGGACACCAAGGTGGGACAGGCTGGGGTCAACACTCACCCTGTCTCTCTTCTTTTGTGGGCAGAAGTGGGCCAAGACCAGAAAGGCACAGAAGCTGCTAGGACCTCATCGCCCCCAGGTAAGCACACTCGCTTCTCCCGCCTGTGGATCACGGTTGTCCCTATACATTTATGAGCTCAAGTGTGTTCTAAAACATGGACGACTCATTGAGACCAATTTACTTACACATCACCCCCACCCCCAACGTAGACAAATGAAGTTAAAAGGCAGATCCGTTAGTAGGAAGAAATGGAAGCCTACCTGATGAAGAGACACACTTAGAAAACTACAGAAAACTGTTCTGTTTTCTATTTAAATCACCTGTACTTCCTTCTATGTTAGAAAGATAGCCACTTTTACTCTCTGAAGGTGCTTCTCATGTCTCCCACCGGCCCGAGCATATCCATGAATGTAACTAAAATGACCTTGAGATCACTTGGTACCACGGCTCTGCAATCTGAGCCGTATGACCTTTAATTTCTTTTTATAATAATTTTTTTTATTATATTATGTTAGTCACCATACAGTACATCCTTAGTTTTTGATGCAAAGTTCGATGATTCATTAGTTGCGTATAACACCCAGTGCACCATGCAATACGTGCCCTCCTTACTACCCATCACCAGCCTATCCCATCCCCCCACCCACTCCCCCCTGAAGCCCTCAGTTTGTTTCCCAGAGTCCATAGTCTCTCATGTAATCAGAAGGGGGAATGAAGCATGTATGACTTTTAAAAATGAGATGATATGCCCCTGACATTAAATATCTTTCTATAACATGATTTTTAGTGGCCGCGGTGCCATAGTTTCTGGTGGGGAATACCATAATGCATTTAGCCAATTATTTCTAACATTTGTTCTTATAAATAATATACACTTTATACCCATCCACTTCTGATTAATTTGTCACAGTAAATGCCTAGAAGTTGAATTACTGCACAGGAGGCGTGATCATTGTATGTACCCATACGTTGTCAAATTGCCCCAGGGAAAAATCGAACAACTTACCCTCATACCCGTATCCCATGGCTGATACTGGGTATTATTATTTAAAAGCAAGCAAACAAAAACCTCTACCATTTTAATAGGAAAAAAAAAAAAACCACAGTAGCTCATTTCTCTCCCTTCTCCTCTCTGAGGAAAATTGGAAGGGGTGGTTTTTGTACCTGAGCCGGGCTGGCCTCTCATTCTAGGAGCTTTGGAACAGGCCTGGACAGAATTCCCATATTTTAATCAAATTTATGGTGTCAGAGCTAAGGGCATTGAGACTTGGGCCAACGGTGTCCTCAGGTGCATGGTGACCTTCTCAGCCTGGGGGTAGAAAGGCCACAGGAATTTGTTCCCCCAATGGAGCCACCATTTTGGCAGAATGATGAATGCCACACGCCCTCATCTAAGGGGATGAGGTAGGGGTCTCGTGTTTGATTAGTACCAAGAACCCAGAGAGTTCTTCCTCAGAGGTGAGGGCTTCTAGAAGGACACTCGGACTCAGCAGGGAGCACACACAGGCGTCTGGGGGGCTCTCTTCGCTTGTCGAGCTTTCCGCCTGGAGAGTCTTCAACCCCAGATCAGATGTGTCTTCACGCTCACCAAGCGATTCTTTTTTTTTTTTTTTAAAGATTTTATTTATTTATTCAACAGAGATAGAGATAGCCAGCGAGAGAGGGAACACAAGCAGGGGGAGTGGGAGAGGAAGAAGCAGGCTCCTAGCGGAGGAGCCTGATGTGGGGCTCGATCCCATAACGCCGGGATCACGCCCTGAGCCGAAGGCAGACGCTCAACCGCTGTGCCACCCAGGCGCCCCCTCACCAAGCGATTCTAATGGCTGCTCTTGACTCTTTCCTCCTTGCTAGGCATTTAGCTAGAAGGATTTATTCAAACACCAAAACAGGTATTATTAATATAGTTTTACAAATGGGGAAATTAAGATTGAGAGAGGCTAGTGATTTGCCCGAGGTCACAAAGCTAGTGTGTGGCTGGGCTAATATGCGAACTCAGATTTCCTTGCCTCTAAAACTGGGTTCTTACCGCTCCACTCCACTGACTGGGTGAGTTTTCTCAAAAATAAACAGGGCTGGACATTTGTTAAAGGTGGAAAGACAGATTTCACTCAGGCTTCCGTAGGGGGGAGGAGAAGACTGCAAGGTAATTATGCTCAACTCTGGTCTGTGGGGAGGTGACTGGGCCTTTTAGAGGGAGACTAGGAAGGTGGAGTCAGGGAAGGGGGAAATTCCAAAAAGGGGGTAAGGGTCTGTTTTCTGAAAACTGAGGCAAGGCAGGTGTTGGGTCAGTGTGGGTCTCAAGCTGTAAGTTCTTTGGGCTGTCTGGAGCTTTCTTGGGCAGGAAGTCAAGCGGAAGCAGGAAGCTGGGTCATCCTGAGGAAACCAGGCTGGGGTTGGTCTTAATTTCCTAGTGTGGGGACAGGGCATCGATGAAATAGTTTGTGCCGTGAGTTTGCAGTTCTCATAGGCCAGGTTTGAGGCCTGCTTGAGAGGAGGGCCCAGAGGAGCCTGGCTAAAGCCTGGTCAAGGAAAGAGTCTGTCAGCTGCCAGCAGTCTGGAGCATGGTGGAAAGAAACCAGTTCATGGGTTTCTGTTGGTGGGACTGGAGAGGGGGTGGGCATGTTAGATTCAGAGGACTGAGGGTACAACAGGGTCATTAAAGCCCTGCTCCCACCCCCCAGGGAACGGGGCATTGAGCAAGGACACAAAAGCCCAGACGTATGAAGCAAACCAAAATGGCAGGTTTGGGGAGAGACTGCCAGTCAGGGCGCCCCCGAGATGCCCAGGCCTCACCAGCGCTCTGGGTCTGTAGATGGTGGAGCAGAGAACACAAAGCTCCCTTTGGCTGGACCAGACTGGGGTAGAGGTGTTGCTGCCTCTGGCCAAGAGAACAGATGGGGCTGACGCAGAGCAAAGGAGGACCTGGATGGCGCCAGGGAGTCTGTGTGCGGGAGGCAGGGCCGGATCACCAGCAGCCTTACTGGCTTCAGCAAGGACCTGGCACTTAATTCGGACTATGGTGAGAAGGTCTTCCAGGGTTCTGAGGAGTTTGAGGCGGGTTGTGCTTGCCTACATTACTGAGCACTGGGAGTTGGCTTCATTTCTCCATCGTTCTTGTCTCTTCACTTGTGAACACCATGCTTGGCCTCTGCCTGGCAGGTGCATGATAGTAAACATGACATAGGCTGGGACACTTCTGGTCGAGAGATGTCATGCAGCTGGTCTAGCATGGGCTCCTGCCTGATGCAAGGTTATCACAGAGTATTTGTTTCGGTTTGTTGTGTTTTTTTGTTGTTGTTATATTTATGTTCCATTTATTTACTTAATATAAATGTTTTATTTATTTATTTTTGTTTCAAATTTGTATTTAAAGTCTAGTCAGCACATATTGTAATATTGGTTTCAGGAGTAGAATTCAGTGACTTGTCACATATAACCCCTAGTGCTCATCACAAGTGCCCATCCCCCATCTAGCCCATCCCCCTCCCTCCATCAACCCTCAGTTTGTTCTCTACAGTTAAGAGTCTCCTATGGTTTGCTTCCCTCTCTTTTCTTTTTCTTTCTTTTTCCTTTCTCTTATGTTCATCTGTCTTGTTTCTTAAATTCCACATATGAGTGAAATCATATGGTATTTGTCCTTTTCGGACTGACTTATTTTGCTTAGCATAATACCCTCTAGTTCCATCTGTGTCATTGCAGATGGCAAGATTTCATTCTTTTTCATGGCTGAGTAATATTCCGTTGTGTATACGCACCACATCTTCTTTATCCAGTCATCAGTCGATGGACATTTGGGCTCTTTCCATAATATTTCTATTGTTGATCATGCTTCTGTGAACATCGGGGTGCATGTGTCCCTTTGAATCTGTATTTTTGTATTTTTTGGGTAAATACCTAGTAGAGCAATTGCTGGGTCATGGGTTAGTTCAGTTTTTAACGTCTTGAGGAACCTCCATGCTGTTTTCCAGAGTGGCTGTACCAGCTTGCATTCCCACGAACAGTATAAGAAGTCCCCCTTTCTCCACATCCTCTCCAACATCTGTTGTTTCCTGTGTTGCTGATCGTAGCCATTCTGACAGGTGTGCGGTGCTATCTCACTGTGGTTTTGATGTGTGTTTCCCTGAGTGATATGGAGCATCTTCTCATGTGTCTGTTGCCCATCTGGACGTCTTCCTTGGGAAAATGCCTATTCATGTCTTCTGCCCATTTCTTAACTGGATGATTTGTTTTTTGGTTGTTGAGTTTGGTAAGTTCTTCATAGATTTTGCATACCAACCCTTTATCTGATATGTCTTTTGAGGATGCTCTCCTAATATCTTGTTCTGAAAGATCTGCATTTGGGCTTGATCATGTGTCCATGTGCAAATCTCTCCCTGAACTCCTTGTTGAATATGAGCCATAATGTGCGTTTCCAGGATCTGCAGAGATTGTAGTCTCGACAAAAGGAGTAACCATGGTCCCCGCCGGTTTGAAGTCTTTGGGCTTAGCTGCATCATCCATCAAAGGTGGCCTAGAGGAGACAACTGGTACAGGTGAGTGGGAGCAGGTAGAGAAGTGTCTGTCCTGTCTTGGCCTTGAGATCCTCTGGATGGGTCGGTAACAAAGGCCTTCAGGCCATGGTGTCACACTGTGACCTTTTCGTGTCAGTGCGACTAGAAGGCATCACCCCTTGCCAGGTGAGCTCATGGGACACAGAGGGGACCCGACTTGCCTGTAGCCACTCAGCTGCGGAGCCGGGGAAAGGGGCCTGCTGACCTAGTGATCCCACCCTCTTATTGCCCCCCAAGGGAAGAGCTTGGCACCGTCCACACCAGGTTGTTGGAAAGAAGGAAACACCTGGGCTCTCACTGCCTCCCCCTTCTCTCTCCCCCTCCCAGGGGCCCCACCAGAGGCCCTGCACCTGCAAGGAGCTACAGCTTTGTACCAATGCCTCCTTCCAAGGAGGAAGGCTTTGTCAGTACCAGGCCAGCCCTCCACGGTGTGCACTGCAGAGCGATGGAGAAAGCTGCATTTGAGAGGGAGGCTGGGTCTCTCTCCCAGTGAGCCTGGGATCAGGGGGTCTGCACAGGGGGCCGTAGCCTAGCTCTGCCAAAGCTGCAGGCAGTGGAGGAGGGGATGAGGGGGGAGAGGAGGGTGCAGGAGGGCAGAGGCAGAGACAGAAAATCAAGGGCTCTGAAGGTGAGCCCCGGCTGAGTGAGTCAGGATGCCAAGGAGGACAGCCAGGATGTCCCCAGGTCACTGGGTGTTGCTGGGGCCTCAGTGGGACAGGGTCACTCTACTCGGCAATGACACGTGGCCGAAGAGCACCCCCAGTCCTGACCAGCCCCCCCACCCCTTGGGGGGTTTAACCAGGAGTCTGGGCGGAACCGCAGAAGCCTGGCGACGAAGACTTGCTCTCTGAAAGCCAACTCATGCCAGACAGGAGGCCAGACAGGGGGACTAGCCCGTAGCAGCTTTCCCAGAAGAATGGCGATGCGAGGCGAGGACACAGCGTTTCCTCGGATGATCGGTATCCATCTGGATCATTGCCTCCTCGTGTGAACTCTGCCCCGACGTCCCCTGCTCTCCTGACAGCCCTGTTTCTCATCAGCCTGTGACAGGTTCACCTTCCTGCACCTGGGAAGCAGGGACGGCACACGGGTCATGCCTCAGCTCGGAGAGATGCTCTTCTGTCTGACATCCCGATGCCCGGAAGAATTTGAATCTTACGGCTGTTACTGTGGGCAAGAAGGACAAGGCGAGCCGAGGGATGCCCTGGACAGGTAGGGACGGGTGAGGGTGGCAGGCCGCTGTGCTGACGCTGCCCCCCCGCCCTCCGTTAGAGGCAATAACCCTGCTCTCGGCTGGGCACGGCTTCAGGCTTCACAGAGGGCACGCCTCGCTCGGGGCGGCTGCTCACCGGCACGGGCAGCTGAGGCTCAGGCTTGTCCGCGGACACTCAGTGGCAGAGGGGCGGAGCCAGACAGATTCTGACCTGTCCATATGGGGGTCCAGAGCTCCTTTAGCTCTAACCGCAAGGACCACCCAGCGGCCCCAAGACAGTCCACCTGCAAAGACCCTTCAGAAAACCCCAAATCTGCCTGTTTTGCAACAACCAACATGTTAACTTGGCTCCCGCACTCAGCTTGCCCTGCAGCTGGCCGCATGCAATTTAGCTTCTTAATAACTTTGTTTTAGAGATTTATTCATTTATTTTGAGAGAGAGGTGGGGGGGCAGCGTACTGGTGGAGGGCCAGAGGGAGAAGGAGAGAGAGTCCTAAGGTGACTCCGTGCTCAGCATGGAGCCCGACGCAGGGCTCGATCCCACCACCCTGAGGTCATGACCTGAGCCCAAACCAAGAGTCGGATGCTTAACTGACTGAGCCACCCAGGTGCCCCATCTTCTCAATAACTTTTAAGTATAACTGCTCAATTTTATATCTGCCGCTCTTAGAAAAATTTTCAGTGACCTCGTGCATTGGTGAATCCATTCCTTTATTATGTACACATTCAGCCCACCTTTCTTGAACTTTTGCTCCATGCCAGGCACTGTGGTAGGCGGTGGGGACACACAAATGATTAAACCTGAATGAAGCAGACGGAGACAAACGACGGGCGCCCCAGAGGAGCTGCCTGGTGCGGGAGATGGGCAATTCAACGAAAGACCGCCAACACCATAAATATGGCGGTCAAAACAGAGGGATCAGTGGAGGAGCCAACCTAGACATGAGTTGCAGGAATATTCCAAGGGTAGAGTTGACAAGGTGTAAAGCCTGACCGCATATGGGGACTGGCACGGCCTCTGGCCAGCGGGCTCTGTGCTCAAAAGGCATAGGAACCTTGGGCTGGTGGGGTTGCTGAAGGAAAATGAACAGCTCGAGTAGATACTGGAGACAGGGAAAAGTCAAGGCCCAGGGTCATTAATACACAGGCTGCTTTGACGTCAGGCACATGGGGCATGTCACCTGCAGGTCAGATGCTGTCTGGCCGGCTGTGTCACTCCCCAGGCCGCCTGCCTCCCTAGACCTTTCTCCTCTCGCTGCTCACGGCCATCTGGAACCTACCATCCAAGCTCCGCAGGGCATCCAGTGGGGAGGAAGCTAGGGGCTCTGCTGCACAGCCCACCTTCAAAACTTACCTCCCACGGGGTGACACTGAAGACGTGTCTGTTCTTGCAGAGTGTACACCACACTGCGGAATCGTAAGCATGTCTACGTTAGGAAATTCGACAGCATGGGCTCCACTCTCTGAGACAGAGAACCATGTAGATATTGTTCCTGAGGCCAGAGCACTCAGTGCGACAGTGCAAGGGGTAAAAGTCTAGGCAGATGTCACCGTGTCCCGTTCAACCCCATGGAAAGACAGGGCGGTTGCTCCTGACTGCTGGCCATATTTCACAAAAACGTGAGATTTGACCAGCAGGCAAGTAAGTTACCATATGGCTTCCCTGACTTCCACGGGGAAGAAATTAAAACAAAGCCATCGCCTTGACCAAGGAAGAGTTACTCAAATGGATCTCATTTCCTGCAAGGGTGTCTTTTCAAAACCATGTATACTTTACATTCGGGGTGATCCAGGTGACTTCTAAGGGTATTTTGATCTTGGGTGATTTCTGATTCACTCGCTGACTTTAGATTTGAACTATGATCTTAGCTACCACCACCACCCGCCCCAGGCAGGTGCACGCACCAGTGTGGCTCCGCTGAGTGGGGCTGCCATTCGTAACCGAGACAGACCTCCAGCCGTCGGCCACTATGGCAGGCACAGTGGGGGTGCTCCCCCGATTGCTGGCAATGGGGGAAGCGGATACTTGGCTGAGCACAAGCTCTACGCAAAGGCAGCCGTGACGGAGCCCTGCTGTGGCTGCGGCCTCTGACGCCACGTGAGAGCTATTTGAGGATGGGGTGAGTGGCAGCTCCTCTGGGCTGGAGCCGTCACAAGATTCCTCTGGATGTCCATGTGGCTGGGGGACACTGGAGACCATGAGGCTTTATCAGGCCCGATTGGGGGGCGGGAGTGTCTAGACACCGATTCATTCCCATATGGTTACTGAGGCTTTGCTCCATGCTGGGCGCTTTTCTTGATGTTGTTCTTTATTTATGCTCAAGATCATTGCTCTCTTTCAAGGCTGGGGTCCAAAGGGGTGCCCTATGGATGTGGGATTAACTGTTCTATTAGGTAAAAGGTTGGAGGAAGCGGGGTCACTGCTAATCCCTATGGCATCTTTGTGTAAACTAAAAATGGCACCCCTTCCTCAAGACTATTTCCATCTGTTGGCAAATTGCTGTCATAAATATGCAAATCATTCATCTTTGCAGTCAACAAAGTGCTAATAAGAATACAAAAAAGGTTTGTTTTTTTTAAATAGTAAGATGCGTACAGTGTGACTGACACAGTTTTAGATGTGGCATCTTTGTGCAGTGCACAACCTAAACAACCATACATGGAGACCCTATGTGTGTTGGAAAGGAGGCCTTGGCTTCTCTCACTGCTATAGGGATTATGAGAGAAGCTGGCCTTGAAGGAGTTCCTGGCACAGCTGGGTTTTCCTTGGTCTTAGGTGCTGTTTATCCCACCACTGCTGCCTGGAGCAGGTGAGGCGGCTGGGCTGCCTGCTCGAGAGGCTTCCTCGGTCACCGGTGGAGTGCGTGGATGGTACAGCCAAGTGTAAGTGCTGTGGGCTATTCAGGGAGCTATGCCTTCACTCAGGTCAGCATCACGTATGGCTCAGGCCTCCTGATGTTTCCCAAACACGTTTTCGTCTATAATGTGATTTAATACTCTTCTTAACCGTGAGGCACACTTGCTACCCGATCCTGCAGAGGGCACAGAAGTTCAAGAGGCTAAGTCCGCTGCCACAAGTCAGAGCTGGGTAGGAGTAGACCTGGAACAACAGAAACCACGCTTACGGAGTGCCTGCCACGTGCCGGCCGAAGCTCTCTAGACGGATTAGCAGCGTTAACCCCCCAACAATCCTGTGCGAAGCACCAGGTTCTCCCTTTACGGAGGAGGTGGCCGAGGCCGAGGTCACACCGTCGAAAGAAGTTGGTGGTGGGAGTGGGAGTGGAGCCTGGAAAACCACGTTGCCTCAGACCCAGAAGCCAGTCCTCGAGCTGGGGGCTCTCGTGGCATTTTGTCCTCCTGAGAAGCGGAAGCCCTTCCCGAGTGCGACGTCCCGAGGAGCCCCACGGAAAGGGGCGGCTCTGGCTGAAGGTGGTGGACCTGCAGCCCCTGTCCTCCCTCTCCTGGAGCCTCCGTGCACCCCGGGGCCTGCTTTCCACGTCCACCTTTGCAGTTTAAAGGCCCTGCTCCCTGGAGCATGTCATGAGAGCCCCATGAGGGCTTGTTCCCATCCTCGTGTTTCCTCCAGGGAGGCCCCTGTCCTTCCTCCGCCCTCCGTCAGCTGTGGCAGGGACCTCCCTGCTTCCTTGCGTGTAGGACCACGCGCACCTGTCTGTCGCGTCCCGGGAACCCCATGCTCACGTGCCACTCGCGGTTCCTGCACTCACTCACTCAGCTATCTATCCCACACACCTTTCCTGGGGACATGGAAGGCACTGGACAGGCACAATCCCTGCCTCAAGTCCCCCGGAAGGTGCTCACCAGAGTGCAGGGGCTCCGGGAGCCACGGAGGGGGTCTGAGCCCGCAGAGCAGGGCCCGGGGGGGCAGGAGAACTGAGCAGAGTCAGAAGAGAGGGTGAGGAGGGATCTTGTAAGAGGTTGTCAGGCTCCCAGTCGGCCACGCTGGGTATGGATGTTCCAGGAGAAGGGGAGAGAGCAAAGTGGCACTTGGGCAACTCCTGGCAGTGCAGGAACAGAAAGTGAGGGTGGGGACGGCTGCGGTGCCAGGGGAGGCGGTGAGCTAGACAGTTTGTTCCGTCGGGGCACAAGGAGCCGGGGTGGATTTAGAACCACGAGTGACAGGGTAGGTTATTGTCATCGTTCGATGTCACTGTGTCGTGGGCTCCCACTTGCTCAGCTGATGAAGGCTCCTTCCCTATCCCTGTAGCCTCACGGAAGCCAGGAGCACGGCACTGGGGGTCTGAATGCCTGTGGGGCTCCAGGGACCCAGGTCAGCCCTCCGTGAGCTCGGAGCAGTGTCCTGTGCCAGACGCAGGACTGGGTCATGAGAATTGAGAGCAGAGCCTGCTCCGCGCAGTCCAGACGCGAGGCCCAGAATCGCTCGGGGGAGCAGGTCCCTGTGTGTGTCCACTCTGGCCCCTCCTCCTTCTGCTTCCTCATGTTGGGGCTGCTGTGGAGGCCAGTCTAGGAAATTTAGAGGGCCCGTGTGCAGAGAAAAAGTCTGGCTGATGAACACTTCATGGTAGGTTCAGATGGAAAAAAGTTAGAACAAATACATCTTTAGCTCCACTGAAAACTACAGGTGAGAATAATACTTTCAGGAGGCGTATCTAAGTACCTTCAAACACATGACTTCATCTGAGTCCGATGATATCCATCCCCACCCCCACTGCATGCAACTCAAACATTCAAGAAATCGGGCACGGTTGCCAGATCTAGCAAATAAAAATGCATTAACCTGAATTTCAGATAAACGACAAGTAACTGTGTAGTCCCAAATGGACATCCTTATATGAACATATTTATCTGAAATTCACATTTAACCAGGCATCCCATAATTTATCCGGCAAGGTTAAAATAGACTGGATGAGAACCACTTCCATCTGACAAAGGGGGAAGGTCTGGCCCAGAGAAACAAGCCGTTTAACAGCTCTGCTCAACAAATATTTCCCAAGTGCCAACTCAGGAAATAGGGGTCAAGGATTAACACGTGGGCTCTGCCAGCAAGGTTCTCCGTCCAGCGAGAGGGAAAGATAGACAGACAGAGATTCATGCACAACGTCATTAACATGCCACCTGCTGGGATAGGAGCCATGGGTGGGATCTGATGGGAGCCCATGGGGAGAGGTTCCCTTTACCCTGGGGGCTCAGAGAAGCTTTTCTGGAGGAGGGGGCATGCCAAGGGCAGTCTGGACGAACAGGTATGAGTTCACCAGGAGGAGAAAGGGAGAATATTCCCAGCAGGGAGATCACGGATGCTGGCCGTCACAAGGTTACAGGATGGTGGGTGGGTGGACAGGGCTGAAGGGGCAGTCAGGCTGGTCACGTGCCATCCTACATCACATGTCCGCTACTCTGTTCTTGCCCTCTAAGGTGTGGGGCAGAGCCTGTGTGCGAAGCTGCTTTGCGCCTGTGACCAGACGGCGGCCGAGTGCATGGCCTCTGCCTTCTTTAACCAAAGCCTCAAGTCATCGGGCACACAAGAGTGCCAGGGCCACCAGCTGTCCTGCGAGGACAGCATGCCTGGGGGGCCTGCGGCTTCCTCCCTTAGCTCCAGCTCTGAGGAGAACAGCGAGGAGGCCATGCCCCACGCAGAGGGCCCAAGGAGAACCAGAAGATTTCTGGGGAAGTCACTTGGTCCTGTGGGGACCAGGCGACAACATGGCCCCAGAGAGACCCCTGGAGAAAGCAACAAGCATCCTCCGCACTAGGTTTTTCCCATTGCTGTCCTCTCTGCGCCTCCATCTCTGTCCTCCCCTGTGCTCAGCAGGGGCTCAAAGGGACAAGAGCGGGCGAGCCCCGCGCATTGGGATGCATGTCAGCTCCCATAGGAATGTCTCTGTACTTCAGTGCACCCTGGGAGCGCAATAAATACTCCAACCGGTGTTCGTTTTGGTTCTGTTTTGAAGAAAGGCTGTAGATACAAGTGCGAGTGGATGTCAAACAAGGTGACAGAGCCAGGGAGCCAAAACTTATCTCCATTCCCGCATCACTGAAAGCTATTTTTCTTCTATTAGAATAAAAAAAAAAGAGTCTATTTAATCAATCTTATGAGCTCACCTGTGGGACACCAGTAACCGAGGATATGTGCCAAGGACTGAAACGACAGCTCTTCTGCCCCTCAAAACACTCCTGCCATTTGAGTTATTCTGAATGGCCACGTGCCACGGCAGCCACCACCACGAAGAATTTCGGCTCACTCTTACCTTGGGTCCTCATCTTTTTTTTTTTTTTTTTAATATGGTTTATTCCAGTGGCTAGAAGTTTTGGGGTTTAAATGCCCATGCTGACAGAGGCAGGTTCGTATCATGGTAATTGTGAAAACCTGAAATTATATCCATCCTTCCATCCAGCCACTCACTGACCCGTTAGAGATGCCCCTGGGTACCAGGCAGAAGGTAGTGTGTTACCAGAATCCTCCTCCATATTCGATGGGAACGCAAACTCCTTGGTTCACATCACATCCCTGGTTCTCCATCCCCGTAAGTCACGTGTCTGGTAGTGAGAAGGTGAGCGTCCCTGCCTGCTCCTCAGACACATGGGGAAGCAGAGCTGCTAGGGTTCAGCGTCCCTGACCTTCTCATGGCAGGGAAATAATCTCAAGTTGGCAACAAGGTTAAGAAATTAAAGGTTGCAGTGCCAAACCCATAGCAGACATCCTTCCCTGCCCTCCAAGGGATTCGTGTGATGAGCATTTTTTTTTAAGATTTTTCATTTATTTATTTGAGAAAGGTAGAGTGAGACCGAGCAGGGGGAGGGAGAGGGAGAAGCAGGCTCCCTGCGGAGCAGGGAACCCGACACGGGGCTCGATCCCAGGACCCCGGGAACATGACCTGAGCTGAAGGCAGACACTTCCCTGGCTGAGCCACCCAGGCGCCCCGTGATGAGCACCTTTTGATGAGTCCAGCACATGGGTACCTTCTTTACCAGGTGACCTTAACTAACCGCCGAAGCTGGGGTTCACCCAGAAGCGAACCCTCTGACAAGAACTTGAGAGCCAGTCTCGCTGGCCCGCGAGGGAAAGCGTGTGTGGAGACAGAAGAACTAGGACAGGAAAGGTAGCCAGTGACGGGGGCCTTACCGAGCCGGTCACAACGAGAACGCACTACACACCGAGAGGAGAGCGCGCGGGGGACATCAGCTTCCGTCACATCAGCCTCTACGCCCGGGGAGGGGACATGGCCTTCTGGCCTGCGGCACGCGGGAGCCAAGCCCGCTCCCTGGCGGAGGAAGCCTTCAGGCAACCAAATGCAGGTGCAGGCGGCCCAGCCAGCGGGCATCCGGTGGCAGAGGGGCACTGGCTGCGACGGAGGCGTGGCGGGCCGGCTCCTTCCTTCAGCCCCAAGCTAGGTCCCAATGGTCCACTCCCACGGGCGGTCCCAGTGCCAGGCTGGCCACCTGCGTGGTGACCGGGCCTTCTCCACACCATCACCTGGGGCAGCTGACCCACTTCGCTCTGGTTCCCACCCAGAAAACCCCTTCTTAAAGTGGATTTTTCTGCTCTCTGGTGCTTTATCTCCCCTCCTCAGACCGCCCACACCCCCTTGCACTCAGCCCGCAACTCTGTAGGACTGTGAAGGGTCTGAGAGCTCACCTTTCTTTCAACTTGTAAATCCGTCTGCACTTATGGATGTTGGCAGAGCACACGAGACACCCCGGGTCAGAGACCAAGGGCTTTATTGTCTATGGTAATGGCAGTAGCCAGAGTATCAGCATTTGTGCTGGTCCCTCAAGCCCCAAGGCATGGCAGAGGCCGAGGGACACCTCCACAGAAAGCGGCCTTCCCTACACAGGAGAACCGTGTTCAGGGACCCGAAATTACAGTTAGCCCAGAACACATTTTTTTTTCTTTCAAAGCAGGCTCCACACTGGGTGTGGAGCCCAACGCAGGGCTTGAACTCATGACCCTGAGATCAAGACCTGAGCTGAGGTCAAGAGTTGGACGCTTAACCGACTGAGCCACTCAGGCCCCCGGCCGGAGACAGATCATCTTTGCACAGGACGGTAAGGTCTGCCCTTGGCTCCAAGCAGAGTCTGTTGGCTAGAAGATAGTGAGGAGATAGCCCAGAATAAAGGCTGTGGGCGCCTGCATGCTCACATGGCATGCACAGACACAGGGAGAACTGTCTGGCAACAATGGTCTCAGCTAATATTCCACTGAGAAAATGGAAGGTTTCCAATGGGAATGCCCTCCTCTTCCTGCTGCCAAAGCTACAAAATGACCTGCAGCCTATTCCCTCTTGTTACAATGAAATAAGTGTTCCTTGTTCAGATCCAAGGTCAAGCCCTCCACCTAGGCTCTGTGTATAATGCGCTATTGCCTTCTCAGCGCTTGACTCCTGTCAATATTTCCTTTTCGAGAGAGAGAGAGAGAGAGAGAGAGAGAGAGTGTGTGCACTTGTGTCGTGGGGGTGGGGGGGTGCAGAGGGAGAGAGAATCTTAAGCAGGCTCCACGCCCAGTGCAGAGCCTAATGTGATCTCATGACCCTGAGTCATGACCTAAGCTGCAATCAAGAGTCGGACACTTAACTAACGGAGCCACCCAGGCACCCCAATATTTCCCTTTTTAACCAATTTATTCCTCTTCTGTATCAATCTAACCAGCATGCAAACATGCCCTAAAATCTCCCATCTTTAAAAATCCCTTCATGAGGCAGCATGGGGGAAGCGTGAAATATTCCACCTGATGCCCCCAGCTTTAGTCGGGTGCTTAAATGCCAAACTAGACGGTGCTCTGCTGGGCACTGTTTACCTGACTCGACATCATCCGACGCCTACCTCTTACTCCACACGCTGCTGTGCCAACCAGCTGCACACGGGCTTCCACCTGCCTCTTAGAGGTGGGATCTGACAATGCCTGCCTTCCGAACTTCCGTTCTTCTTGCGTTCTCACAAGACTTCCCTGAGAAGAAAGCATGGGGCACCCTGGGAAACCAGTCAGCGCCCCAGCACACACAATCCAGAAATGGCGGGGGCGGGGGAGGTTTGCTGCCGACAGGCCACGAACCTCCTTGTTAGAACATCCAGCAGTCACCTACAGGGATGGGCAATTCCTCCATAAATCCTCTTAATGAGCCTTTTCTCCTTGCGTTCCAGTTCCAGGCCCTGGCCAGGTTTGCCGGGATCGCAGCCCAGAACAATCCCCCCCGTGCGTAAGCCTCTGCCTTAGGCCAAGTTCTCCTAAAGCAGAGCCTGCGGCTCAAAGCGCAAGTTAAAGGGAAAGCTTATTGCAGGAGGAGGGGCACTTGACGCTCTATCTTGGCCCTGCTTTTTCATTCATATGAACTTGGTGCTTGAAATCAGTACTTGTAATCAGAACAGCTGGCAAGATCTGACCAGTTACGGCTGGAAAGCGACACAGCACAGAATTCAGACCGTTTCCTCTACACCGCAGCTCCCCGGGGGTGGATGAGCAAACCAGGGTGGCCGAGGGACCTAGAGCCGCTATTTATTTTTTCTTAGAGGCTCTGTATAAGTTACAGAACAAGGAGAGAGCGCTGAGATGCAACCATAAAAGCTGACGCAGAGCCGGCAACTGCGCCTCGCCAGCGCCCAGGAAGAGCTCCGCCTTCGCTGCCCCTCGTCATGACCGGCGGCTATGGTTCTGCGTCCGCCGCAGCGGTGAGGATGCACCCGCCTGGCAACCTGATTTTTACTAAAGCTCTTCATTTTTAACTAAAGCAAAATATTAAACAAACTTAATTTAGTAAATGTAGTAGCTATTATAAATACCTACGTATCCAGAAGTAATTCGATTTGGTTTTATTGCTTACATATGAGTTGCAAAGTGAATTTTTACATTTCAAAAAAACCGTTACCTTTATTACATACATTGGCAGGAATAAGACAAACGAGTCCCCTTTTCAGATAGGAGGAAGAGACATGTTAATTGCTGGTACAGGGTGGTATTATTCTAAAAGATAATACGTTCAGAAGCTAAACTAAGCGGTGTTTGTGTTGTGTGCACGTGTGTATATTCAGGTGAACGCCAATGACGATCAAACTCTACGTAAGCAAAGTCAACACAAATA
The DNA here is from genome assembly GCF_002007445.2 of Ailuropoda melanoleuca. Classification (NCBI taxonomy): domain Eukaryota; kingdom Metazoa; phylum Chordata; class Mammalia; order Carnivora; family Ursidae; genus Ailuropoda; species Ailuropoda melanoleuca. The sequence continues at coordinate 94,560,251 of NC_048226.1, read as the reverse complement.
TAAGGAAGGTTTATATGTTCGCTATTCAGTGTTAAGGAAAAAAACGAAGCAGGTATATACAGCAAAAAGAGAATGATTAACAGTTTATTAAGAGTTTTAAATATCTACAAAAATATAGCCATACGGCGAACTTCAACAAATCCTAAACTTTCAGTCTCCAAACTGGCTGTAATACAGGACACACACCCATTACCCGGCAGGATGTCTTGAGATCTCTTGGAAAGGACAAACCAAAGACAAGACCCACTTCTTCGGAATCACTATTAACAAGACCAGTTCAGTCATCTAGGACATATATAAGTCTACTGTGATTTAAAAACAACAACAACAAGAAAAACAACACACCAACCCCACAGTAACAGTTTACAAACAGACTGAGAGAAAGGTGTGATAAACATTAATTCAAATGGTTTCCTTTACATGCAATACATGCATATTTTAAACCAGAGACACATGAAATTTTGTAAAGTCTGTTTTGCATGAGTGCAAACGAATATAGATCTTCTTTACTTATACTATTAAATTATATTTTTCATACAAAAGCACACAGTGTTAATCTATAAAATGACATCCAAGTGGATGGTGATTGTTTTTGCATGTCCCCCTGCTTAGATTTTTTTAAATGCACAAAAATTAATACACTTTTTAAAAAATACAGAAGAAAAAAAGGGAAATAAAAAACAGAAAACTTGGCCTGTTATATGACGACACATTTTACCCAATCAAGAGGCAAAGTTACAGTGACAGCTGCAAGGCCATTCAACGTCTGCACTTTTATTCTGAAAACAATGTCCTGTTTACCTACATTTAACACACTGCCCAGCAGGGCTGGGTTATCATTTTATGGGTTTAAATGACTAGGATCTTTTGAAAGATGTTTCAAGATGCTGTGCTTCAGTTTATTAAAATAATCGGGGGTCTGTTTGTTCTTTTGTCACTTCCTGACTTTTTTCTGTTTCTTGCCCAGGTGCCCAATAATCATAAACACAAACTTACAACCTGCCATTGTCACTGTAAGTTTTCAAACAAAAACAAAAGATAAAAACTGAATTAGTTTTTGAGCTACAATTTCTGATATGTATATTGTTCTTTGTGAAAAGAAACAATCTGAAAAGGCAATACAATTATAAAGAGGTTATTCTATCAAAATGTCCTACGAGAATTTCATAAGACTTGCAAAGAAAGTCGTTCATTTTTGCTGTGTGATGGAATTCACTAAAATGCACATAATTTTAAGAAAACACTACAGGCCTGTGAGCACATGTGTAGAGCACAAATGTAACCGTGGGAGCTTAAATCAACAGCAGGTCACACTGACGACCCTTGGCACACATGAATGCTAAAGCCACACGCACTCTTCAAATGTGATACGAATCCTAAACAGATGCACACAACTTAACAGTTCAAATCTTACAAATTAAAAGTCCATTTGGAGAATTTTCCGACCACGATGATTTTAAACAATGCACAATATAAAAATGTAAATAATGTGCTTTTGATAGAACTCAAAATGTACACACTCTTCACAGGTGAACTAGTAGCTGTTTCAAAGGTCTTTTCTTCCTACACTAAATATAGATCTGATTTAATTAATGGAGCCACAGCAAAATACTACTATAATTTCAAAGTATAGTCTGTAAACTAATACATCTTATGATGTAAAAAAATATTGCACAGTTTGGTACGCCAAGAGTAAGCTCTAAGCTTCTCTCAAGTAGCATGGTCAAACTCTTGGCAGAAAACACAGTATTACAAGAACTAGACACTTTTAAGTATGGCGATTTTAGGGTTGGTCATATTCTAGAAATATTACTCAGCAGATGTCTTATTACCATAAACAAGTTGAAGAATGCCTATCACATGTTATTATAGATCACAACAGCTAAAACATGGGACAACGAGCCATAGAACAGTTTTGCAGCCCCAAGATTAGCAATATATTTGTACGTATTTGCTTTTGCAGATAACCAAACACAAAAGCAATTCTATTTCTAAGCAGTTGTGTAGATGTTTAAGAATACAGTAGACACTTCATACATCTTCAACCCTCTGGAGGCATATTTTTTAAAAATTACATGTTTGTGAAAAGTTTAAAATATACAGTTTAACTATGGAATAATGGGAGATCAATACAGGTCCCACTTCGAAAGCCAACAGGAACTGCAAAAGAAATGACCATGGCAGAGATCCAGCTTTAAAGAACCCTACACATCACGGCCGCTCCACCGTTTCTGACGTGCTGCGCGCCAAGCATTTGGTTGAAGAGAAGTCTCACTGTTATTCTCAAGAATGATGTTAATACGCATTAAGCAAACCCTGAAAATTCAGTGTGGCCTTAATTTTTCGGCTTTAGGTCCTACGCTGAGGTCTTCGTGAGCCACTTCAGTACACACACAGATCCGGAAACTTCATCTCATAGACTGGGACAGACTGGTACTGGGCATGCCCAGAAGTAATGGTCAGTGTTCCTGATGGACTAGGAGGAGGGCTAGAAGAGAAGAACAAGCCACGGTCAACACTGGAAAGCTGCGAACAGCAGAGCGCTGGCTAGCTACGAGGCTATGTGGGGGGAAAGATGACCGTGTTATCAAGCTGATCCTAAGTCTGGACTTAAGAACACGTACGTGGGATTTTTCAGAACAGGATTACACTCTACCCATTCTGCTCTGCTTCACTAGCAGAAAAGTCTTTCGTATGTTCACATACTTGTCCTTTTTGCTGACAGCATGGTAGTCCATCATGTGGATACACTGGGACTGATCTAATCCAGTGGATAAATGCAGGTTCATTTCCATTTTCCAGTATTATAAATAATGTTCAGAGGTCTACTCTTACACACACATTTTATCCTGATTGTCTCTAGGTTTACAGTCTTACAAATAATTTCCTAATCAAAGCACACTCACAGCTTTGACTTTGATACACATTGCCAGAATACTAGCAATTTATACTTTTAACATTGGACTATACTTGTTCTCTTCTTCTTTTTTTTTTAAATCTTTGCCAATCTGGTAAGCAAAAGGGGATTCATTCCTATTTTTAGTTTTAGTTTTTGGGTTACTACTAGTGCTACATATCACAAAGATATCTACAAAAGATTTAATATCCCTTGCCTATATTTGTACTCGGATGTTTTTCTCTTATCAATATGGGAAACTAATTTTTTTTTTTGTATGATACTAATGCTTTTCCACAATTGTACTATTTGAGTCTCAATCCTGTGTTCTGGGTTTTGTTTTGCCAAATGTTTAAAAATCTTACCAAAAAAATCATTTATGGTTTCTTATGACTAAAACTACAGATTCATCTGCAGAGAACTGGTGTCTTTAAGATACTAACTTTTTTTTCAAAGCAAGGTATGAGTTTTCATTTATGAAGTATTCCTACGCATATTTCAGAGATTTACAGCTATATAAGTCTACACAGTGCTTGGAGTTTGTTAGTGTTTTATAGTTATGAATATATGGGAATACATTTTTATTACCATTCATATAGTGATGAATTTAATTAATGCAGCACAAATATTAACTTCATATAACTAACTGTAAGCTGTTCTTAGCTATTCAGTTGTTTCTATTTTCCTGATGTATTATTCTATTTCTGGCAACTAATAATTATTTTGCAATCACCATAGCAGTATTTGTAATAACCCCCCCTTTTTTACTGAGGGATAATTTTCAGAGTGAAATGCACAGATTTTAAGTATACTGTTTGACAAGAATCGATAAACATATACACCTGTGTGATCACACCCCAATAAAAAATAATGTTCGTCATTCAAAAAAAGTTCCTTTATGTCCCTAGTCAATTTCTCCCTATTCCTAGATCCCCACATCCGACTATGTTCTGATCTCTATTGCTGCCGATTAGTGTTGCTTGTTCCTAAATCTCATACAAACAGTCTATATATACAGCCTGTAAGAGTGGTCCATACAAGCTACACTCTTTTATGTCTGGTTTCTTTTACTCAAGATTTTTTTTTTTTTTTAGCCAAAAAAAAATGTATTCCTTTTTACTGAACAGTATCTCACTATAGTAAGAATATCACTATTTGTCCATAGTCTATCCACTCTCCTGTTGACGGACATTTGGTAATCGTAACAAAGCTGCTACGACATTCATGTACGTATCTTTCTGTGAATATAAGTTTTCATTTCCCTGGGTAAATAAATACTGAGAAATGGGATTACAGGATCAAGAGCATATGTGAAACTTTGTAAGACACTGCTAAAGTTTTACAAAGTGTTTGTACATTTTATATTCCCGTGACCACTGTAGAGCATTCTTCTATAACGTCCAATATATGGTTAGGCTCACCCTATGAAATTCTTTCACACATTTTGTCACTCTGTTCTTCCTTTATGAGCTGGTTCTTTAGTAGTTTCCTCTTCTCTCCTAAAACATGTGTATATTTCCCTTTAAATTCTTTAATGTACGTGTGTTTGTATTTTTAGGTCCTTGTTTACAATTCCAATAACTGGATCATCTGTGGGGCTACTTATTCTTACTGCATTTTCCTGCTTCTTTGCATTTCTCATCATTTTCTATATTGCACTAAGGTCAAAGGGAATGAAAGCACAATGGAGACTGAAGTATAAGACTTTGTTCTGTTTCTTTTCTTGAGAAAACAAACCCTTTCCTCTGTCTGGTGGTTAGAGCATAGGCAAATGAGCAAGAGGAAATACATCAAACAAGAACAAAAACCTCTGTATCATATAAGCTATTCAGAACTACTGCTTTGTAACTAGGTGACCTTGGATAAGTTACCTAACCTCTATGTGCCTGTTTCTATACCTGCCAAGTAAAATTAATCATTATCCTTTTTAAAGGTCTGTTAAAAATATTAAATGAAATAATGTACTTAGTATAGTGCCTAGAAAAGCATCAGTGTTCAATAAATAATAACTATTAGTAGTAAGTGCTCAATAAATGCTATTTGAAGGATTTGCAGTACCAGTAAAAGAAAATTAGTCATAATCCTTATTCTAAATATTCAATCCACATAGCTATGACAGTCTGATTAAATGTAACATGGTGGGTCCTAGCAACATTCCTTTTAAGAACGGAGTTATGGATTTGAATTGTGATTTTTCCACTCAGTAGCCAGATGACCTTCAATAAATTATTTCTCTAAAGCCTCAAGTCTTTTTACCTAGAAAGCACCAAAAAAAAAAAAAAAAAAAAAAAAAAAAAAAAAAAAAAAAAAAAAGCACCTATCTACCTTTTTAGGGCTGCGGTGAGAATTAGCAAAAACAACAGAAAAGATGTCGCATAAGATCCATTACAAAACAGACCATTACTACTATAATTAACAGACACCAAATAAGTAAATAAATGCCCACAGCCATCAATTTTCTCTGAATCTAAGGTATATCATGTATTGCATATTATAGTCTGATTCTCTGTTCTGCAATTTTTTAAATGAGTAATTCTTAGCTTACTGGGGGTGGCAGGCATGGTGGGGAAATGCCTAGAATAAGAGGTGTACTGATGGAAGCATGCCTTGCATAGGATGGCCGAAAAAAGACAGAACTCAAAAAGCAAGTGGACGACAGCGTGTACCTGTCTCTCCTATTTATAGAATCCTATGCTTGAAGCAAAACAGACTTAGCTCATCAAGTTAAAAATACAAAAGATACCGCTGATGTATAAAAAAACTCCAAAAGCACAGCTTCGAACTATGGCTCCTCCACTGTGCCCCTCAGACAAAGGCCAGTGTCCACACTGAGGTCAGCAGAAGGACACGCGTAAGCACTTTCCCTTGAGGGAACCTGTCATTGTCTCTCCCTCTGTCTTGTGGTTCCCTACTTCAGCACCAACAGGCACAAGTATGTAACCACAAGACCAATTACGTTAGATGCCATATGTTTGGGACATAAAGTTACAACAGGACTGAAATGGATATGACTGAGGAAAAGTTTAATGACTGAAGTGAGCCATCTGCTTAGGGAGAATCGGGCTTGCCCTGGAAAAAACTGAGGTTGAACCATATGAAACGGCAGTGTTTTGCAGGTCAAAATGGTTAAATATGAGAAATTACTTGGTTAAATGTCTCATTAGAATGTGAGTCTTCCAAATTACCCAGATTTCCTTATGGGACTACGTGGAAGGAAGGAACGATCTAAAAGGAAAGCTAGGACAACTGGAAGACACGAGAAGCAATGCTATCAAGGTCTGTCCAAACAGAACGACCACCAAGACAGAGGCACCCCTGTGATCTTATGTTTGCACTAACTGAAAAGCACTATTATTACTTAAACATATTCCACCAGAAATCTATATAGGGGTTTAGCAATTTCTCTTTTGTTATTTTATCGTTGTTGTAGTAATAAAATCCTTACCGTATGGTGAGTTCCAGTATTTGAGCAAGTCTATCATGAAGCAAATTTGCCTACAAGGAATTAAAAAATTGTTTAAGAATGGATTTTTTTTTTTTATTTCCCAAATACTTACCTATACTAATGCAAATGAAATTTAGAGGACAAAGCATAAGGGCAACCATGAAGCTGATGGTACAGAGCGCTTTCATGTTTTGGCTTCCCCCGTCCCATCCACTGGAATTTAATGTAAAGTTTCTCTTTCATCCACTTCCTAGTCTCACTGGGAGAAACCAAGAGACACATAAAACAAAATACCCACAGCGAAGTCCCCGAGGAACACTGCACAAAAAGTACCACAGCAGCAACAATCCTCAACATTCAGTCTGGGAGCCGCCGGCCCCTTCGGCCTGTATTACACACACACATCACCGAGGCCGCCCAGCCAGGCCGCCAAGGGTTTTCAGTCCCCACCTGATACATTACCTTGTGTTCTGCGGATCTGAATAAAGTGTGGAACCTACCGACTAATGACCAAGAAAACGTCCACAAAATCAAGCTCTTCCCACATCCCTTTTACCAACCGTTCACTTACTTTGGATTCACATTGTGCTGCTATTTCTTCAAAAGGTGCTTTCTGGAATTTCTCTATCACAAGACGCCTCTTTTCCTTTTCCTGTTCTTCCATTCCACTGGTATCTATATAAATGTTTAAAAAGACCCATTAAAGGGATTACAGATTTTCACAGAACCTTCCCAATGACCATAAAAGCAGTCTATAAGCCAAAAATAAAGGTAATTTATAGAACTAGTTTTAAAAGGAAAAAAGCAAAAGACTGAACATCCTTGAAATGTCTGTAAGACTAGAGAGTAGATACACAAAACTTTTTTTTAATCTAAGGTTTAAAAGCTATCTAGTACAAGATCCTTTCTCAAAGACTACCTTTGACTCTCTTCCCAAAAGAGTAGCATGACAACTTCCTGCAAGCCAAACAACTTCAAGGCCCCACCTGAAAGATGATTCTTTTATGAACATTCATGCCCTGGTACATGAGATGCTAAATTAAAAGGCTGCTGAACTTGATACTGAATGGCACAGCGGAAATACAGAGCCATTTAGAACCTACTGTTTTAGCCTTTTGCATTTATTTCCAGTTTGAAAAGACATCTTTTATCTTAAAATGATGTGTGGCCTGACCAAAGTCCGTGAGATAGTAAAATAAATAAATGCCTGTCTTGATACTACGGATATAAGTGTGTACATCTGCTTAAGAATATGGAAACAGGCCTAATTTATGGCTTATTTGTTAATGGTCTACTGCAACCCCCCAGCAATTCTTCAGGTTATTTTGTTTTTTGTTTGTTTGTTTTTTCCTGGTTGAGAATTTCATAGGATGAAATGCACTGTGTTCAATGTTCTTTAACCCAGGCTGCTTTTCAGGTAGACAAACTGTAGGTTATAATTAGCTAGCTTTAAAAAGTGGAAACAGAAATAGCAGGTAGAAAGGAAACACGCTATTATTAAGGATTTTTTCCTTTGAAACTGTCGCACGTTAACAAAATTGAAGAATTTATACACTTCTGAATGACTAAGAGAAAATTATCATCACCTCTCTGTTGTTCACTAGACCAGGGTAAGCAGCTCAAAAGGCCAGAGGCCAGGCAGGACACATAAATGTTTACATGTGATCAGGTAAAAGCAGTGGGAAGTAAGGGGATGCGGGCAAGATAAGGCAGATATACCCTGATCTTATCTAAATTTCTGAGGATGCTTCCAACTAAAATTTGGCCTTCAGGCAACAAGTCTGTTTGCCATGCTTTTGGTATCAAGAGTCCTTTACATCCCTGAAAGTTATGAGAAAACCAAACTGTCATATCCATTGATATTTTCCATATTACAATAAAAACTGAGAAACTTTAAAAACGTTTAATTCCTTTAAAAATAATTCACTTTAAAATTATGAAGCCGTTATATGTTAACATAAATAACATGTGTTGAATGAAAAAATGACCATACTCTCCGAAGTGAAAAAACTCAGTGAGGAGAACGGCACTGTTTTATATTTCTACAAATCTCTTCAATGTCTTGGCTTAACAGAAGGCAGCTGGATTCCATCTGCAAGCGCATCCAACCCGCTGCAGTACATTATTTTGGCTTTAGTGTATAAAGAGAATCTAGCTTCCAAGAGATAAGCACTAGGGGAAAGAGTATTTTAATAGCCTTTCCCAGAACCGTGGGTATTTTTTCTTGGACATTACAACACAGTCTGAAAAGTGGTAGTATTCTTGAAAGTTAGTTGCAATACAAAATTTGAAATCTCACTACCTTTTTGTAACTGGTTATGGTAAAATCTATCGGTCTATCTACGCATGTTTGTGTAACATCATGCAATGGGCATGGGGAATACTGATCCAGTGATTTATGCAGGGTCTCTACATGTAGACACGTTTCATGACACACAATTTTTTAAATCCTATTTGGTAGTTACTACCACTGATCTCATTAGAAGATCTAAATATTTGGATGCTGTCAAACTCACAGTGGCAGACGAAAGTCAAAATTTTAATTTTGTTCAAAGTGCAAATTTTATCATCAGAAGCAAATACAGCAAGGATGGTTTTGTTTTTTCTCTTGAAGTCACAGCTTCATTTCATTTATTTTCCAGAAGATGCCTACCAAATACCATTTTCTGTCAGTCTTTTTTTTTTCTTTCTTTTTGAAGTACAGGTGATGTCCCTTATAAAAATCAACTAGTTCAGGGGCGCCTGGGTGGCTCAGTTGGTTAAGCGTCTGACTCTTGATTTTGGCTCAGGTCATGATCTCAGGGTCCTGGGATTGAGCCCCGTGTTGGGCTCTGTCCTCAGTGGGGAGTCTGCTTGAGATTCTGCCTCTCTCTCCCTCCCTCTGCTCCACCTCCTGACTTGTGCACACTCTCTTTCTAAAACAAATAAATCTTAAAAAAAAAAATTGACTAGTTCAGCTTGCAAATCAAGGCAATCAAAGAAGTGCTTTACGTGTACTTCCCAAAGATATGTACCCTGGGTTGAGATTTAATAAAATAATTTATATTAAGAGCATTCCTAAATAAAATCTCATTTTAAAATAACTGTGTGTGTGTGGTGCTGAGGAACTGACCGCTGCTAGACTAGCGTGATGCAGCCGCCTCCTTCATTCATGTTGACCGAGGCAGTATAAAGGCTAACAGTATCTTTACACTCTCATGCAATGCTATGATGAAAGTACTTTTTGCTTGAAGGATCCCTTGCAAGAACCACCACAGGCTATCGAGCGGCCCACGGACACACTGTGAGAACCCCTGCCCTAGACCGTAAATTTCTCAACATGTACTATCTTGTTGTTATTGTTATTTTTAAGTAGGTTCCATGCCCAACATGGGGCTTGAATTCATAACCTAAGATTGAGTCACATGCTCTACCGACTGAGCCAGCCACATACCCCATGACATGTCCTGTTAATCTTTAAATGTCTCAAAATATCTTGCATATAATGGTTATTCAGAATTGCTTACTGAATTGAATTAATTTTATTTTGGTAAATTTGACATTGAATACATAATTAAAAAATCCTCTAATGGAGTAAGCCGAAAAAGGTCAGATTTTATTTTATGCATGATGAGTGCTAGAGCACTCCACTTTCCTTGATACTAATTTTCTTATTCTAACAGCTCTGAAAAAATGAGAGCCAATTCCCACCCTTTATTGCTTTACCAGTTAGAAATGAATTGAGAACAAAGTATCATTAGCCTAGCAGTAATTTATATCAATACTTAATTGAAAGAACCATTTTAAAATTTTAAAAAAGAGGCAAATCATAAAATTTATTTCTGTAAGGGCCAAAGGAGAAAAAAGTCAGAGTACTATTTCATGCAATGTGAAAAGATTACAGTCAGTCAAATATGGGTATGAAATCTGGCACCGTCATCTACTAGCTATGTGACCTCAGAAGAGTTTGTTAATTTCTCTGCCTCGATGTTCTAACCGATAAAACAGCAAGAGTTAACATGGTCCTCTATCATGCCTACTTGCTAACAACCTCACCCAGCTCCTTTCTCCTACCCCATTAGAAACGCGCTTCTAGTTACACTACTCTGTGCCTGTTAAAAGTTACTCTATTTAATTCACTCAGAATTATTCAGAATTTTCATCCCATCTCCTACAAAAGGAAATATGCTATTTCTCCTAAATTCGAGCAGCCTGCATGTTGGCCACCAAAGAAGTGTGGCATTAAGATACACTGACGTGCTTTCATAATTCTAGGAAAGTCACAGGACAGAGAAGAATTACGTATGGTAAGATAGGACAAGTATAGAAGTCTAAAAAACGCAGCTGAATAAATCAATTACAGATCTACGCAGCAACGTCAAGCTGCTTCTGTTCATTCCGGCACCTCATCAAGTCCTAAGATACAGATAAGCTAGCAAATCATGAGGAGAGTTGACAAAAATCTCACCAATTGCTTTCTTCAATGCTTCAAAGGTGATTTCTTCAGTGTTACTAACCTAGAGAAAAGGGATTTGAAGTAAAATAAAGAGTTAAGAAAGGTCAATATGAACAACACCTTCACCTTGTTACAAGTCAACTAAGAACTTTCACAATTGTTCTTTGTGTGGCTGGGCTTGTGACTATTCTCCGTGGCATCAAGTACTCTCCGCTTCCTCCTGGGCCGGGCCCGGGGCCTACGCGGTGGTTCCCGCCGGCTGGCAGAAGGCAGCCTGTGCGCAGCCCAACCACCACTGAACCACAGAACTCCATGTCCAGTCGTGGGCTGGGCAGCCAGGGCCCGCTGACTGAACTAGGCTTCCCTAAGTGAACAGCGCACTCAGACAGTCAAGGCAGAGAAAATACGTAAACCCAGTCCAGCTAAGTAATTCGTGACAACTGAGTCCTCTACACCCTCTCTAATTTGGTGCCACATACAGTTTACAAATCAAAAATAAACTGAAAACTTCCGGTGGTTTAAAGGCAAGAATCATCACTTCTTTGGGAAGTGTTCAATGAGTACAGCTAATCAACATCTTAAAATAATCATATTCTGGGTCTTCTAAGGTCAACCACCTGGACTTATTTTCCAGAAATACCCTTTAATAAGAAGCTTCCCCCCTTTCTTGCTTTGAAATATATGAAAAGCATGAAATCAATTGCTTTATGACAAAATATCAGAAATACATTTTATGGCACCAGCACATTTTCAGGGGGAATAACATACCCAGTTACTATAGTATCTCTGAATAGAAGGTAAGAAATGATACCTGAGTACTTGCTTGGGCCTCTGGTCATCCCTAGTTTTAGCTCATGAGCTTCTTTTCTAAGTCTAAGGCGGCAAGACTAACGAAAGCAAGACTTCATGCTCTGCACCTTAGCTTCTCTGTAATACAAAGGCTTTAGCTGGAAATCAAGCAGCAAGAGTTCCACTAGCTCGGTTTTTCTACTGAGGGTTCATATTTCTAGTTGAAGTCAGATTAAACTTGGGAATCTTCAGTTGCTTTGTTCTAGATATTTGGAGCAGATATACAGGATTAGGCTGGCTCATTAGTTATTTGTACCTACCAGCAGTCTAGTACCTCAATGAAAAAAACCCACTGTCGTTCTTACAACTGGGTAGGCATTTTAGACTTTTGAGAAACTACTACAGGACAGGGAAAAGAACACAGAAGAACTACAAGGCCAGCCTTCTCATTACACGTAACTGTTAATTATTACCTGTTCGATCCCAGGTAAGTGAAAAGTTAAAGTACTTTATTCCAAGAACTCTTCTTTTCTATCAGTTCTTGTTTTCCCTAATTCGTATAATCACGATGCAGTCACTCTGTCCCTCTCCCTTCTAGTTTTTAACCTCCTTTCTCGGACTCCCTTTCAGTCATTTCTTGGCCCTGCCCATCCTGCTCTGGAACAGGTTACTGCTCTCCCACCCCCTTCCTCACCTCCTGCCTGGCTACTGCCGGTCCTCCTTAACCAAACTGTAGCCTATGAAAAGGATTTACTCGCTGGCCTCTTTCCCGCCAGTCTCTTCTTTCCAGTTTAGCCTAGCCACGCTTCTGAGATTCCTCTCAGGAAAGCATAGCCCTGACAACGACACTGCCCGAATTTGAGTGTTTCCCTACTTCCTACCAAATTACACACAAAGCCTTCAGGCAGGTGACAAAACCTTCTATAATTTGGCTTCAACCTTGTTTCTCACTTTTTCCTTTTGTGAATCCTATTTAAAAAGGAAAAAGACCAACTGCCTTATATTAGTGTCCGATGATTCATATTTTTCATACAGTGTAGACACTGCTAAATACAAGCCACCTACTTCATTCGGTGCCCAACAAACTACAGTCTGTTTGCTTCTCCAGAACACCGGTGTGTGTTCTGGAGAAATGGTGCAAAGGCACCGGCCTCGAGGACTTTCAACACTCCTTCTACTCTTGATGACTTTTATCTTAGTCATGATCGACAACTCTAATCTAGACTGTAAAATACAGGGCCAGCACAATACCCTCCCGGCTAGTAAAAAGTATATAAATTAAAATGGCTTTCAAGAGGTGAATTTAGGGAAGATGATTTTTCTTGAGCTTTTAAAGTGGCAAGAAACTACACCCACCGTATTTCAAAATGAACACTAACTGCCTCCTAACTGCTCTTGACACTCTGCTGATAATTTCTTAATGAAACTGACTGGTTCTTGTTACTGGGGAGTGGAACAGCATTAAAATGTAAGCTAGTCGGCTGGAACTTGGCCACCAGAAAGTTGTAATTCCTGCAGACTGACAGGGACTGGGGAGGCAGGGGGCTGTGACAGCATGAATTCAGGCAAATTCCTTCCCCTTTTCTTAGATGGATAATCTCTTAATTATTTATACTGGGCCATGAGAAATAAGGAAAAACCTAGAAAGGCAAAAAACAGACAAACTCCAAGGAGGAGGCTCACTCAACGTCCTGGTTATTTCTGCATTTTTACTTGACTATCAAAAAATTCTCCGGTGATGTGTGCAGAGTAAGTCCTAGACAATACTGGCTGCTTTCTTCTTCCTAGAACTCAGGGTACACTTTTGTGCTCTACTGAAGCAGGAAGAGTCACAGTCCTTGAAGAGGACGTAGGGCAGTGATACAGAGTAGCCTACATTAAATCTAGTATAGTCACTATCAAACGATAAACAATGTTCCCTCTGGGTGAGGCTTTGAGACCTTCCACGTAGTATTTGCCTTCACATGAGACTGCACAGTTTCCTGTATTCTCATAATTTGTTTCATAAATCTTTAAAAATAAAACAGGATTTGGAGAGCCTCCCAGTTTAATAACAGGCCTTATATATAACATTTCTTATGGATAAAAAAAACTTAGTTCTGTTTCACAGTTCCTTTTATTACACTAAATCAGAATATAAAACCTAATGACCTCATAATACATATTGTTACCATTGTTTATCTTTACTGAGAGCTGACACGAGTTCAGTAAAATAAATAAAGTATCAGTTCAAGGCTAAATCAGATTAATAGCATTAACAGTCTGTTAATAGCATTGTTGATTTGGGGGATAATTTAGAGTTGTATTTGCTCCTGTTTGAAAGTATGGAGGGGCAAAAAGTTCTTTTAAATTGACGTCTATCTCAAGAAAGTACTCCGCCATACACTTTCAGCAACTTACCACGTCATCAGAAGGAATGCTGTTGGGTAAAATATCCACCTGAATGGATACAGTGTCCACAATACTTTTTCTTCTCGAAAGTCGATCTTCATCTAAAATCAAAATGGTTTTTCCCCATTACTTGCTAGTTAGAAATGGTATGTCATTTAAAAACTTCACCTATTTCAGATTTCAAAAATCTTAGAAAATAAAGTTTGTCTTTTTTTGCTCTTTCTTAATATATAAAGCACTGTGTTCTCAGATTTTTAAATTCCATCAAGCAAATTAAAAAAATAAAACTGATGGGGTGAACTAAGGTTAATTGTTTTATTTTCCAAAAAGGGGCATTCAGAGCAGCAATGTTACCATTACCCTAATAGCTTAGTAAAAAGTAAAACAAAAGTCAACACTAAAAGGCAGAATTACATAACCTAAACTGAATATACCCATTTTTCCTGGACACTCACAATATTGCCCTTCCATCTCCCATCTCCCCCCGAACAGTGAAAGCTGTGCACCAACTGAGGCTCTCGCTCAGGACCCCGTGTCTGCAAGTGTTTACCAGCCACCACATTTGTGGACTGGAAGGATCCGCTGCTTCAGTCAATAGCTCCTTCTCCACCCTTTCCAGCCATTCAACTCCACTGGCTCCTCACCTTCTGCTTAAGTCAACCACCTGTCTGGAAACACTTGCTCATCACTTCACTGTCCTGCTCATCTGCTTCGTCCCACTTTGCAAACATGCTTGGGCTGAACCGACTGCTCTAAACTGTCACCACCTAGTCTTAACTCCTGCAGTTTTATAATCCTGCCCTCAACCACTCTTCTCAAAAGAGGGTGTGTCTTTCCACCCAGTAAGTTCAACAGCTATTCTTAGGCCCATTTTATGCTTAACCATTTCGTGGAAATTTGAATTTTTTTATTATAATCTCCTCCCATACATTTTTTTCTACTTCGATTTTCTCCTTCAGCATTCAACAAATCTATGAAGGGATTAGACACCATGTTAGGGGTTAGGGAGAGACTGCTGAATGTAGTCCATACCAGCTTAGAGTCTAACAGGTAAGACCCAAAATAAACAGTTACACAAATAATGAAGCACAACGGAGAAGCACAGGGTGCTAGGAGAAGAACACCTAATAGTTATGGATTGATCAAAAAACAGCAAGGCAACTTTATGTATTCCGATACATAGAATTAGAGGTTTATTCAACCACAGATGAACTGGACAAGTACATTTTCTCTTTTGAGCTCCAGTTCAATATTTCCAAACTCCTATTAGTCAATTCTATTTGACATGTTCTAAACCCAATTTTAACATCTCTAATAAACCATCTTTGTGTCACAGTGCCCTATTTATTTTCAAGAGGGCCTTCATTAAAATTCTGCATCTTTTTTTGCCTGATTCTTAGGAGAGCTTCCTACCTGATCTAATTGCTCTCTCCCTTTTATATTGCTAATAGTGTTATTTCAAAAGTAACTCATTTTTAGTCTTAATGAAAATTTTAAAACAAATACAGCCCACACACTGATGCAGAGCTTCCCAAGCTTTTACAGTTGGGTTTAGAACATGTCAGAGAAAAATGGAAGAGGCTGCTCACACGTAGGCTCTGACAGCCCCAGCCCCTATGCAGCTACTAGAACGGCTAAGGAGATCAATATCCAGACACACCTGGAATGTTCCCAACAGCAGCTGGGAAACTCGGGTCTAGAATATCTATGTCTGAGAGCACAGTCACTTCATAATCTGGCAACACGCCATCTTTCTAATCCTATTTTATATATACTGAGATTTTCTTCTACGGAAAGAGCCAAGAATGAAGAACTATAAGAAGGCCAGGACAGATGAAGAAACTGGTTTATTTTATTTTAAGATTTTATTTATCTGACAGAGAGAGACACAGAGAGGGAACACAAGCAGGGGGGGAGTGGGAGAGGGAGAAGCAGGCTTCCCGCTGAGCAGGGAGCCTGGAGGATGCGGGGCTCAATCGGGATCATGACCTGAGCCGAAGGCAGATGCTTAACGACTGAGCCACCCAGGCGCCCCAAGGAACTAGTTTCTTACTGACCACTCTTCTATTACATGGTAGGCTTTCATGGTGGTAATTAACGCTGGTGATCAAATATGGTCGTTCACCCTCTTTCTAGGCAAAGAGTAGGACTGCAATTCCAGCTTCTTTGTGGTTTAGAGGGACTATGTAACTAGTTCTGGCCAATAAAGTACAAACAGTATTCCAGAGAGCAGCCGCTCCATCAGCCTGAATTCCAGGTACGGATGCTATGAAGTTATGCACAGTTAATGAGAGCAACAAATCTTCACTGCTTTAAACCACTAAGAACCTATGATTGTTTGTTATCACAACTTAACTTAGCCAGGGTTAAACCTTGGCACTACTAATATCTGGGGCCAGATAATTCTTGTGGTGGTGGTGTGGTTTCTGTGTATTACAGAATGTTTAGCTTCTACCCACTAGAAGCCAGTAGGGCTACCCACCTCTCCTTGCCCCACAGTGGTGATAACTAAAAATGCTTCCAGGATTGGCAAATGTTTCCTGGCAAGGGCAAAATCACCCTCAGGTGAGAATCACTGCCCCAGTCCACCCTGACCAATAACAGCCCTTTCTACAATATTCCCTATATGCCACCATCATAAGTTTCTTAAAACACTAACCATATCACTCTACCAAGCCACCTACTTCTTGATGAATTAAAAAGCCATTCTGGGGGCGCCTGGGTGGCACAGCGGTTAAGCGTCTGCCTTCGGCTCAGGGCATGATCCTGGCGTTACGGGATCGAGCCCCACGTCAGACTCCTCTGCTATGAGCCTGCTTCTTCCTCTCCCACTCCCCCTGCTTGTGTTCCCTCTCTCGCTGGCTGTCTCTATCTCTGTCAAATAAATAAATAAAATCTTTAAAAAAAAAAAAAAGCCATTCTGGGGTTTCTGTTCAGATCTTACCAACAGTAACTTCGACTGCTCCCTAATTTATCTAATGTTCAAGTATAATGTGCTATTCTTCCATCTCTGGGCATGCTTTGGCCTCCTATCTTCCATGCTTTTCTACAAACAGAAACCCTTATTGGAAACACTTTATTACTTGTCCTCTTTTACATCCTCCCACTATACAAATTCTCATATCTTTTAAAGCCTAAATGAATATTATATCACTTTCTTAAAATTTTAAATATTACTCCAATTATTTCCACGTACCCCTCTATCTTCCAGATACAAAAGCTTACTATCAGTTATGACTGATCTTCCCCTATCACCCTTCCATCAATATCACCCTTCAAACATTTCCTGGGCCTTGTACTAAGACATGTAAATTAATGCCTTATCTCGGCAATCACAGCAGGAATTCAGTGACAAACTCTCTGCTTCACACCGACCCCGCAGGGTTCACTGGCTGGAGGTACGGGTGCGGATGCGCACATACTCAACTGTGACACATCAACACAGATTGCTCTGCTACGGTTTTCAGACTGAAAATACTTCATCTCCTGCTTGTGGCTGTGACTATGGCCTAGACCTGTATTCTTTGTTTTTCCTTCATGAACATATGTTCTGATATAAATTACCAAACAGAATGACATCAGTGGAACCGCTACAAAGTAGTACGTGGTCATCACTGCTGACTTGCTTTTACCTTCTAAGTTGGTCAACTGCCAAGGCCTCATCAGAACTCAGGAATAACAGCCTGCTTCTCACAAAAAAAATCCTATAAAAGAACTTCTAGGCTAACATACAAAGGCTGATGGGTAGCACAGAAGAGTCAGCTTTAGGTCAAAGATAAAAATAAAAGGGGAAGAGAGGCATGAGGGCAGGGAAGGAATCTTTGGATGGCAAAAATCAGTAAGAACATAGTCCAGAGTGAACAGATTTAAGAAGATTAAAAATTTTTAAAGGGAAGAAAATAAAACGTAATGGGAAACTCGAATATTCTCAGAAC
Organism: Ailuropoda melanoleuca; assembly: GCF_002007445.2. NCBI lineage: Eukaryota > Metazoa > Chordata > Mammalia > Carnivora > Ursidae > Ailuropoda > Ailuropoda melanoleuca. The sequence goes on along the minus strand of NC_048226.1, from coordinate 94,542,360 downwards.
TTCATTCTTTTGACCTATACAATCACCTGCTTACAGGTGACTGCAGAAAAGCCCAGGTACAACTGTAATCAGATATCATGGACATCTACACGAAAGTAAGGTTTCTAAAACAGCTTATGAAGATAATGCCCCTCATCCCTGTGGGCCATCTGTATCTATTCCTGCTAATATTTTCAGGATGAAGGTATAGGCATGATACACAGCAAACTAAGTATGTTTTGCTTTTTCTCTTGATATATTCTTCTTAAATCCCTTTTTTTAAAATGAGTATCTGATGGTTACACAGCAAAAAAAATTTTAATAACCAATTGATTATACCATAAAGTTATCACTGCATCTTCAGACTCTGTATGAAGACAGGACGTATGTGCCACAGACTGGTTCTAAACTATCAAAGTTTTTATAAATCAGAAAAACCTTATTCACGCTGAGGGATTACTATGCAGTTACATAATTAAATATATAATGAAATATTCAGAATTCTTTCAGTCAATGAAAGAGAGGCAGTAAGAATGAGAATATATCTATTGCGGGAGAAGAGCCAAACCACCTGTTAAAACATGGTGGTAAAAGTACCATAATTTTCATTAAAGATTGTTACTTGTTAAGAGTCCCATCTGTTAAAGGAACAGGGTAAAAGGAAACAGCAAGGGTGAAAATATACTACGGCTACTGGGAAGGTAAAGGGAAATAACCATGGAACTTATAACTACATAAAATTCATGGGCCACTGGCTCCATTTCTAAAAGGCAAATTTTATTAAGCTATTTTCCTAGAGGACAGGTGAGGGAAGGGCAGGCCAAACTGACACGTGGATTTACCTTTGTGCTTGTGCCTGAGTTTATGAGGTTTTTTGCCTGAAGGAAAGAGAGCTAAATCCAAATTATAAGAATGAAATATTTTTAAGGTCTTTTTAAAAAAATGTTTTAAATTACAAAACTGTACTACTGTTATATCCCCAAGGAATTCATGAGGTATAGAACTTTTCATAGTATAGAATGTAAAAGAAAATGCAAAAGCATTCATTGAGGACTCAGAGGGTTGTGAACTAACATTAGAATAAATGTGCATGTTTGGGATTCACATTATAAAAAAGACCATTATTTACAAAGATTATGCTATTTGTAGTGATTAACCCAGAAAACCACCTAATTCAAACCGTTCTCATATAGAACAGAGGTGTCCCCAAAGCAAGAACTAGTTTACCAAATTTAATACTTATACGACCATCAAATGACAATGAAGGCATAGGACAGAGAGACTCTGACATCAGCTGTTAAACACTGAATGCAAAACACCATGTAGTTCTGCCTTAAAAACAACAGAATTATTTGAGGCAATGAAAAGAATGGAAGGAAATACATGGTGCACAGAAGAAAACACATTCTTAACTTAAAGGGTCTGCAGGCCTTTTACAGAGCAGATAGCATTCCTTCCAATGAAAGCAGTTACCTGATTCATTCAGCTCAACAGTCACGAATCATTCATTAAACAATTTACATATATTTCCGTAAGTCAAAGACAAAATGGGTTAATGAGGAAAGATTTCCATGGGCTTCTCTGTTTGTTAAATACAATACTAACAATCACTTAAGGACTCCATTTGTTCATGATAAAATCATTACTAAAGGTTTTCAAAAGGAAACTTTTAAAGTGGAAGTAAAACCTTCTAAGCATTTGAAAAACTGTGATAAAGTATGTATACAAACTCATTGCTAATTGGGTTAATGGAAAAATTACCGAAACGTAATCAGCAGAGTTAGAGTCCAACTACCCTCCTCTTACCTGTTACTTGTGGTACATACGGTACCGACAACCTCTCAACACTGTAGCCGCTTCCACCTAGTGACTCTGCAATCTTGTTGGTCAAAAAGTATAAATTTTTGTCATGCTTCTCTAAAGATTTTGGAAGCCTGTCGGGTTGATCAAAACAAAAGTCATTCAGCATTATTTAAATTACTGAGCAAAAATAAGTTAATATGCAAGCATGCTAGATCAAAGCCTAAATATAAATATAAACACAACTTAAACTGTAATTAGTGATAGAAAAATCAGTGTATTTTTGGTGACCAATCTGACTATAAAAACACATGGTATGTAGTCCCACATGTTAAGCATTCTGCTGTGATTCCTTCTCCAATAACGTTCCAATGGGGAAGTCAGCCTTTAATTATTCTGTGGGTATTTGGCATTAAATGATGAAGGACTAAAGATGGGCTAAATTCAGCTTTAACCTGCATGCTAATTAAAACTCTGAGAGAAGAAAATCAAACTGCAGCTCAGTGATTGCTAATGAAACACTTACCAGCCCATGAAGTGGTAAGAAACACCCGACCAATCACATAAAGGTCCACTTTCTTCTCCAACTGTCTGGTATCTTATGTTGATGCTTTCAATATCACACTGCTTTTACAGCCGCAAAGTCTGAATAAAGTATTGCTCACATATATGTTCTTGTTTCAAGAGCAAGGGACAGTGTAGGGTGTAACACCGATTTTCCTTAATACAGTCTCTGTCCCATGATTTTGTGAATGCTGTTACCTATTACTGAAATTCTTGACCAGGATATTGTATTCTCTTAAAGAAATGCTTATTTATATTTGAGAACATGCTATATTTAAGAGATATATCTCTATATTAAAAAGAGGTGAGATAATTTTTTTCATCGAAGGTCGACTCTGTGCATGAGTCTACACTTAAAATGTACAAGAACTTTTATAGCAAGGAAAAGCAGTCAGATGTATTAAATGACAGAAATACAAAATATACGAAAATATTCTAACACCACTTTACTCCTTTATAATCATCACTGACTGGTTTCTCAAGCCAGTGCCTCTTCCTTAAAATGTAAAGAATTAACATACATGCACTTATCTCTGAAAATATGCTCTGGTAGAAAATAAGGGGCTTCCATAGTTCGAATTTCAATAACCTGAAAAATACCCAAAAACAAAACAAAAAAATCAAAAACCTTACTCCTCAGGACCTGGCTCTGAAAATCTAGGAAACTAAAAACACAGAAACTAAACATAAAAATACCAGCACTTTATTTTGGAATTTAAGCTATGTTTAGAGCCCACATGCAGAGATCATTTTATTTTCACATTTATTATTTTAAAAATTCAGAAGGTAACAAAACCATGACAATAAAATTATGCATGCAGTGAAAAAAACAAAGACATATTATATTTGATTGAACCTACTATAAAAGGATAAGAACATGTATTTTCTCGAGTGCCACTGCGTTGGAAACCCCCCGACATAGCCCAAGGCTGTGAGCAGCCTCACTCCCCTGAGCCTCTTCTGTAGCCTGTGTGTGAGGTCTCAAGGCACTTCTGAGGTCCGGTTCCTCTGCGCCACTGTGAGCAACCCCCAGGGGAACCTCTGCTTTTGAAGTATTTTATCTCTAAGGGCAGGCATCAGATAGTCAACCATTTGTCTAATGAATGAATGAGTTTTATTTCTTAGAATGCACTAAAAGCCTGCATTTTAGCATGGACTGAGAGATGCACTTCCAATATCAGAAAAATGAGGTTCTCCTTGACCAGTATCTTTAAAGAATAAAAATTACAGTGGACTTTCTCTGCCAGGTAAGTTAGAGGCTCTGAAATGAATATTAAATTATGCAAGTAGCTATTTAATGAGTTATTGCTGACAAAAGCTGAATATAATTGAATAACACAAGACAAATCTCTAACAAATGTTTTCCTCAATAATTCAACCTTTGAGACATGGCTCAAATAGACTGGTTTAAAACAATAACTAAAATAGGGGCGCCTGAGTGACTTAGTTGTTAAGAGTCTGCCTTCGGCTCAGGGCCTGATCCCAGGGTCCTGGGATCGAGCCCCGCATCGGGCTCCCTGCTCTGCTGGGAACCTGCTTCTTCCTCTCCCACTCCCCCTGCTTATGTTCCCTCTCTCGCGGGCTATCTCTCTCTGTCAAATAAATAAATAAATAAATAAATAAATAAAATCTTAAAAAAAAACAATAACTAAAATAGTATAGAACAGTATAACTAAAAATAATTTAGATACTGAGATTCATAATGGCTTAAAAGGAAAACAATTATGTAAGAATTCACATGACATTCTAGAAGAAAACCACGCATTCTACTTGACCACTATACAAAAAAATTCTAATAAAGCAACAGGCATCAAAGAAAACACTAGTTGTAGTTTTACTTTAGTTTCAATTAAGTCACTACTGAAAAAGTGATGCATACTTTTACAGCATAATCTTTTGAATTTGATACACAATCATCAAAATTAAAAATAATCCGAACCGGGGGAAAATCAGCCATTTTTATATAAAAATTAAGTTGAAGGACTTTTCTAAACATCTTACCTTGCTAACATGTTGACAAAATGCAGGGACAGCTATCATCTGACTTACAAAGTTGAGGTACGCCGCCACCAGTGCCATGATCCCACAGCGATGGAACATGGGCAAATTATCCTCATTGATAATTGCACTGTCCTTTAATAAAAAAAAACAAACATGGCTGACAGATCAACGTCTTATGCTCCATTAGCGCTTTCTCTATGATTATACAGAAAAACTGCAGGTCGTTTGTGGACTGCTGATAAAAATGTTACCTTCTAAGAAGTTGTTTTTTTAAAGAATTCTGAAAGGAGAATAAATGTCCATTTACAGGAGAGCTCAATCTCTCAAATAGCTCTTTCTTAGGAAAGACTGTCAGGGGGCGGGGGGATAGACAAATACACACGTGTGTGTATATATATATGCACATGTACACATTTATGTCTTGCACTAAAATACCCATCTGATACACATTCCCATCACACACTGTCCTTTGCACACTCCAACGAGACAGCTACATATGTAATGACTATGCAACGACCCTTTTCCCCACTAGACAGAGTATGGGTGGAAGGGCCATACTGCCCCCTCTTCACAGTACTCCCAAGGCCCTGAGCAAATCTGGCACACAGCTGATGCTCACTCAATATTTGTTAAAAGAATGAATATGATCATAACCTGGAGTACCTTCTGTTTAAAACCAGACACCTCCCTTTTAAAATTCATCTTGGATACTTGGATAAAGGCAAAACCACTTTAAAGATGGTGCCTAGTTCATAAAAAACAATGTTTTCTTCACTGAAAGATTATGAAAGCATACCTGTAAAGCAATGGCTAAACGAATGAGATCAATAACCACTTCTTCATTGGCCAATTCAATAGTTATAAGAGCAAGAGAAGTATAAAGTAGCTCATAGTTTTTCTGAACATTGTCTTCCTCTTTACAGCCCAAATATATGTGCCGATACAGTTGTTGCCCATTCTGAAAAGGGAAGTGACAGAGGAAAAAGATGATTTTGCTTAAGAGCAGTAGAAGCAGATTCCATGTGCGTATAACCTCCTACAAAGTAGCTTTTATTACATAACATGGAAGAGAAACTTAAGCTAATAACCAGATGGTCAAATTGTATTACAACTATCAACATCAACAAATATGCTAATATACAGCTACCAGCTAAGACAGAGTTGAAGCAGGAGCCGGGAATAAAAACAGCAGCTAAGAAAGAGTTCCAGTGTAAACAATGAAATGCTTTTAGTGATAATTTGAAAAGACAAAAGCAAATTATAGACTGGGGGAAAGGCTGAAACGGGGGGCAGAGTTATCAGTGAGTTTTCAAAATTCATTCTATTAATCATGATTAAAAGTTCTTCAGTTATGAGAAACAACTTCTTTCATTAACTGGATAATATAAGGAAATACTGAAAAAAGTAAAAGTTGGAAAGAGCTAATGCCTGTCCTATTTATTAACCACTTTTTTCATACACAATAGAGCCAAACTTAAAGAATTATTTTATTCACATTAATTTAGTAACTGTTATTTTATAAATCATTTTTCAAATGAAGATTTTAAACTGTGGGGACATTAACTTGAAACACAGCAATCAAAAGTAATAGAGACAGCAAAATAAAAGATGGTGACAGGGACAAAGCATGGATGGTCTAGTGATGAGCCACAGAAGAACATGGATTATAAATATCTGCACCTGTCTTCCTACGGGGCTCTCTGTGTGTTGTTCCCTGCACCTCTAAAGACCAAGGCTCACTTATCCAGCAAGACTGGGATTATCTTGAGGCCACTTGGCATGTGTGTCGTGGATACTGCTGTATCTCTCAATGTTGAGCTCAGAATCTGACACATACTAAGTGCTCAAGCTTTGGATGAAGAATATACAGAAAGATTATTCAATATGCTAAATAACTTTAGGAGTCACAATTTTCTAAATTCAGCCACTTGCCAACAGACGTACAAAATTCAACCAATCATAATGAAAATCTGGTTACATATTACATTTAAGGGCAGAGATCCTGCCTACCTCATCTTTATATCCCAAATAATGCACAGAACAATGAATGCCAAATACACAGCAAAAACATAAAACACTCATTATATTTATTTATTCAATGGTGATAAGTATTTTCAAAAACTTGAAGCCACTAAAAGTGGAAATAGTGTGTGTGTCTGGGGTGGAGAGGAGTGCAGGACAGAAATTACAGAGAGACATTTTAGTCAAAGGAAGAATTCAGAACTACTCCAGCATCCACCAAAGCTTAAACACAGAATGCTGTGGTAATGTGGGAAGGCTAAAGATGACTGTTTTGAGATTTCCAACTCCAAAGAATTCAATGGCTTCCTTTTAAAGTCACAGATCAATATAAAACTACCTGACAATTTGAACAGCTATAACTTAGATCATGTATTATTTTTAAGAAAATAATCTTACCTTTTTCATGAAACTTGTATCTTGTCTACAAATTTTTTCTCTTTTTATCTTTAGGTCAGCCACATCTGGTATTATTCTAGAGACAACATGTAATTTTTAATGAATAGCACATTGAGTTATAATATCACGTCTTCTAAGGCAAATCACAGTTATACTTAGGAGTTGAACTATTTAACACATTTCAATGAGCATTTGAAATAAGCCTATACGTAATGATACTCCTGAATTACCAAGCTCAATTAAGAGGAACTCTTACATTCATCTTGACTCCTGTCATTCCTAAGTTTAAAGCAAAACCAAAATAAAATTCATGTAACTAGTAAATACTAGTAGATGAGAGCTCTGAAAGTACATTAAATGACCTTCAAACACTTGCTATCTTAAAAAGTAAATTGTCTAATACCAATTAAATAAAACTTTGAATTAATAAAACTTAAAAATCTTAGATTAAAAAAATCACAATACTTGAATACATTAATGTGAGAACTTAAAAACATTATCACTAAGCCTATTTCAAAATGGCCCATACCTGATCCCTCGGAGTTTTGCCCTATTGTCATGGCGATCCATGAGATTATGCATTACTTCCAAGACTAACTGTCTCAGTTCATAGTCTTCCATGAGGGATGGTGATAACAAAGGATCCAGAAAAGATCCAGGCAATGCAGTAACAATTGTCTTTGCTTTGTATCCAGAGGTTACCTGGTTATAGGGAGGAAAAACAAAGAAACAAAAAACCTTTGTCATGAGTCCTTCTTTGGTAAAATTCTCAAACCGTTTTATAAAAACCATAATTTTAGGGAAACAGCAAGTATGAAGATAAGTCTGAATGAAAAAGAAAAAGGAAATTTATAAGCTAATGAGGATTTTGGGGCACCTGGGTAACGCAGTCAGTTAAGTGTCTGACTTGGTTTCCGCTCAGGTTGTGATCTCAAGGTCATGAGATCGAGCCCCACGTCAAGCTCCTGTTCACTGTGGAATCTGCTTAAAACTCTCCCTCCCTGTCCTTTTCCTTCTGCCCCTCCCCACCGTACTCTCCGTCTAAAATAAATAAATAAATAAATCCTAAAAAAAAAAGTAATCAGGATTTTAATGAATTTGCAAAAACATCATAATAAAGAGAGTAAAATTAATAAAAGTACATATTTACTATGTGCCAGGCACAAGTCTCAGTACTGTATGAATATTAACTTCCTCTTCACCACATCCCTATGAGGCGGTCATCAGTGTATATCCCCATTTTGTAACAGAAAAGAGGCTCAGGGAGGTCAAGAATCTGTGGGATAGGCAGTAAGTACTAAACGGATACAAGGTTATTAGGTAGCAAATAGTACAGTACAGGTAAGACCTGAAAAATTTAAATCGAAATTGTCAAATTATTCTTTTAAAGTAAGCAGTTTAGGTTAACAGGAATATATTTTTATTTCGTAAAGCTGTACTTTATTCATTACTTGATTTGGCATTTCTGAATGTATCTCTATCTTCTAAACTTAAAGCTTTTCAAGAGCATATACTTCAATGCTACTGAGCATTTTAACCATCCCACATAGACATTCATTCAGGTGACTCTGGTACAATTAGGATTAGAGACAAGATGATTTACTCGGGGTATTTGTTTCATTAAAAGGCTTAGAAACAGAACAAGTTTCAGGTGGGGAGTCTCTGTAGTCAGGATTACAAGCAAATATGGGTATTTATATTGGGCACTTATTATAGGAAGGCGGTGATTTTATAAGTGAGAAAGGAAACTGGTTAGGACAATTGCTACCCGCCTAGAAGAGTTAAAAATATATTCAAGTTTCACACCACATACAAAAATGAACTTCAAATATCTAGTTATGGAAAGCCGAATTTTAAAAACTTTTGTAAAAAAATTTAGAAAAAATGTGCTTATATCATAAGAGTAGGCAAAAGTTCTTAAACAAGATACAAATAAAAAATCATAAAATACATATGAAAGGTTTGCTAAATCTGGCCATATTAGATTTAAAACTGTGTATAGCAAATACCATAACCAGAATTAAAAATGAAACACAAGAAATATTTCTGTACTAAACCCTAGGTATGAAATATTTATTTAAAAAAGAAAAAAACAGGGGCACTTAAGTGGCTCAGTTGGCTAAGCATCTGCCTTTAGCTCAGGTCATGGTCTCAGGATCCTGGGACTGGGCCCCGCATTGGGCTCCCCACTCAGCAAGGAGCCTGCTTCTCCCTCTGCCCTCCATCTCCACCCCCCACCCGTATTCTGCTTGCTCACTCTCTCTCATGCTCTCTCCCTCTCTCAAATAAATAGAATCTTTTTTTTCCCAATGGATCATGTACAATAAAAATTTCCTAAAATAAATTTTAAAGATCTTTAAAGGCTGTGGAAGGACACACATTCCAAATAATCAGCTCCTCCTTTGTTCCTAGCATTATACTAGATATAGTTAAATCAAAGATGAAAATAATTACTATAAAATAACCAGAGGACTTCACATTTTAGGTATGCTTTTCCTTTTTATCTATTTATAGCTGAATTATTTTTCCAAACGAGAAGTCCTTTTTTGGTCAGTGTATGAAGGAAACAGCATGATTTGTACAAAGAACATGGTTTCACATCCAACTTCTAGTCTTCAGCTTATTGACCTTGGTGAACCTCTTCCACTCCTCCCACTCCAAGTCTCTTGAGCCCAGGCATCTTCGTGTATAAAACACAATACTTTCTATCCTCTGTATATTTCATCATTATGAAGATCAAATAAGATGACGGAAGTGAGGAATAAACAGTAAAAGGATAAAATAAAATATTTAAGTACATAAACCATAAAAAAACCTAATCATAAATAGTATCTTACAATATAAGAAAAAATGGATAACATGAAGCTATTCTTTCAACCTCTTCAGTAATGTAAGTGCATTTTTCACTTATCTTAAATGCCTTACCATAAGTAAAGATCTCAGCAACATTATCTGAATCCGTCTGGTTCCCAAATCCCTAAGACATACAAAATACTGGTATTATCTTATTAATAGTAATTAACATTGACATTATTTCATTTACTTATATTATTACTTGATTTTAAAACTCTATTCATTTTGATTAAATAGACTGTTTATATTAGCTAAAGTCATGACTCACTTTATACTTGGTCAGTTTCATATGAATTAAAGAGTTATATGTAAAAAACAAACAAAAATTTAAAAAATTAAAAAGCTATTGGCTCTCAAATAAAACAGACCTACAAATGTCATGATGTGAGAATTCAATAATTCAATCACATGAACACACAATGAAAAACAACCCCAATTTAAAGACACTGTAAGAATATATTTACCATAAATATAACTGACACAGTTATCTACTTAACATTTATCAATAAGCAGATACAGGGGCGCCTGGGTGGCACAGCGGTTAAGCGTCTGCCTTTGGCTCAGGGCGTGATCCCGGCGTTATGGGATCGAAGCCCCACATCAGGCTCCTCTGCTATGAGCCTGCTTCTTCTTCTCCCACTCCCCCTGCTTGTGTTCCCTCTCTCGCTGGCTGTCTCTATCTCTGTCGAATAAATAAATAAAAATCTTAAAAANAAAAAAAAAAAAATAAGCAGATACAAAAAGACAATTAAAAGAAAAGCTAAAAAATGGAAAATGGTTATTTAATTGGTGGTCGAAGAAATATAAATCAAATAAGACTATCATTTCTTTATGAAATTAAAAAAACAAAAAAAATTTCCTGACTAAAGCTTTATCTAGCATGTTGTAAAATCAAATCAAACTATAAAATGAGGGAGCCAAAACATATGATCTTTAAAATCACTTTCAGTTCTAGAATTCTAGGAATAAGTCAACATTCTGGCAAAGCTTTACCCTACATTATGTATGTATACAGACAATGTCCAGGCCAAATAAACCTTCAACCTAGTCAATGTAAGACACAGAAAATTTGAGAATTTACAATATACTGAAAACTGATTCTAAAATCAGGCAATGTTGATAAAATTACTTAGCAATGTAGTGCCAGAAAAACAATGATTTCCACAGGATTTTTATTACTAATGATTAAAAAATAAAACATATTATAACATTAAATTAAATTTAAACCAAGATTAATTTAAAATTTATACTTTGAGAACACAGGAAAACTACATATGCATACCCTAGTTGACTGATATCCAAAGTATGGGTGGATGTTCCAAAAACGGGTACTTTCCCCATAATGAACATCATGATTTCTGACCTCTGATAATCTGGTAGGTTACTTCCAAAAAATCCTATTAAAATATTAAGATAAAGTTAAGATAAATTTTACAAATGGAAAAAGTTATTTTTCTATAATACTCAACCATAATATATTTTTAACCAAAGCTTTCAATATGTGGTAAAACGTATATGTAACTCTAAAGTCCTCTTCCATCCTCCCTTCTTGCTGCTTACTGTGCTGGCCGCACTCCCCTGTGCCCCTCGGAGCCATGCCTCATGGAATTGAAGAAATCAAGGACTTCCTGCTCATGGCCAGGCAAAAGGATGCCATACTCAGCAAGATCAAGAAAAGGAAGGATAACGTGAAGTTTAAAATTCAATGTAGCGGATACCTTTATACCTCAGTCATCACAAAGAGAAACTAAAGCAGTCCCTGCCCCCAGGTTTGGCAGTGAAGGAGCTGAAATGAACCTGGCACACTGATTTGAACTGTATTAAAATTTTAAAAGTTCAAACAACAAAACTCTAAAGATATTTTAATTTCTTCTGTTCAAAATCATTTACTCATAAGATGTACATAACAGACTAATCCTTAGATAAAATAATAAATGTCTAAAAATCTTTTGCATATGGTTTATAATGGCAAACCATCATCAATTTGAGCTGGACTTTTAGAAAAAGGGAAAAAAAAACCCTCTGGCTGTATTTCTGATGAAACTCTTATTCACATATTGTGAGCCTAAATTCTTGTTCTGGTAAGGAAGTCAGTAATTAGGTCACATTTTGGTGAAGAGGGAGGTCAATAATCAGGTCACTACTTTGGCTTCAATTGCTGAAATATTGTAGAATGTCATTATAATGAACCAGGTTTACAGTCTAACCCAGTGGGTTAACTGAATACATGTTATTCAACTAATACAAAAAACCCCACAAAACCTTATTTGTCATTTTTCTCATGTACTCTTACATCTCATGGATATTTTAAATTTATCTGCTGTAGCCTTTGATGGGTTTACTTCCTAGTCTAGAAGACTTAAAACATTTAATTATCACTTACTCAAACTTCAAACTTTGTTGTTTCTTTGAAAGATCAGAACAGGTATTGAATCATGCTGGTTTTGTTCATTTCTCAAAATGCAATATAATCATTACAAAAACCTTCTCAATTTTAATATTTCTTTAAGAATAAATTAATTTTTCAATTTAACTCTTAAGCTTCTATGATTGGAATTAATCTATGCAAACTCAAATTGTTCTATTTATCATCTGATTGGATCTGGGGATAAAAGTCATTTCCCATTATCACACACTTCAGCAATCAAACAAAAATCTCATGAGGTTAACATTACACAATCCAAGTAAAGTATACTATTCTAACTAACACTTCAGAAGCACTATCTATGGGGTTAAGAAACTATTTTGTATTCAGATCCTCAAAATAACCATGAGTCTCGGTACCATTTCTTATTAACGTCAGCTGCCTCTTGTGGAAATGTGGATTAGAGAGATTAATAGCACAAACCAAAAAACTACACAGCTAACAGGCCTGAGATGAGGGCCATTCATTGCCAAAGCCTATGTTATTATTACCCTCTCCTTCCTCCTTGTAAGGTACTTTCAACTTTGCAAGAACCCAATTAGGCATGTTGCTAATCACCATGCAAAACTAGACACTGATTTTCTGTTCCAAGCAAGCCAGTCATCACCATGAGGGCATAAGTTTCCAACATAATCAACTGGGAGGAGGGTCTTGAAAGGAATTAATTTTCTATACCCACTGTTTGTACTTGAACTGCTGAGCGGAAGTGCTGAGGAGCCCCCCTCACCCTTGACTGGAAAGAAAGAAGGCTTCAGGGAGCTAGATTCTTGACTACTGTAAAAAACGAATTTGGCCAACAACCTTGTACTGTCAAGTGCCAAAGGCACAGGAGCCCTGCTTCCTAGTCCAACAGCAATATCCACATGACCTAGTAACTACCAGAGTACTGAGATTTTCTAAAAGAAAATACTGAGGAAATCAGAAGTGTGATTAAATAAAAATCTTACTCACTGTGCCACACTGCATTTCTTTTCTCTCATGTTTTAATTTTCACGTTATTTTGAATGTGTATGTCAGAGAAATATTGCTTGAGTCTATTTTATCTATATTTTATAATAAAATACTGGAAAAAATAAATATTCTGGAGTGAAAGAGTAACACTGAATTAATTAGAAGTCACAAAAGCAATTTAAATTAATTCTGTGAAAGCAAGAATAGCTGATATCTTACCTTAAAATATCACAGAAAATCCATAAATAATCCAAATAAATTTAAGAGTCACCACAAAAGTTGGGTTTACCATACACAGATCTAATTGTTTTAAGGAATATCTATCTAAAATGTCTCTGCTAGAGAGGTTCCATGGTAATATTGGACTTCATTTTGTTTTGTCTTTTCACTCACTCCAAAAATCTTAAGCACCTACTATGTGTTACTGTATTAAATAAGACGCACCTGGAGCTTTGCCCTCATGAGGATAATTTCTGTGCATGTAAGATTGTAGTGAGGTGAAACAGCGGTATGGCACCAAGGGGACCAACCGTACGTGTCCATGAGGGGAGAGCCATACGCATCACAAAATCCTAGTATGGGGCCTGCTGCGTATACACATTCAATATGTAAGTGTGGAATGCTGATGCATCATGCACAGATGTATACCCATAAAACTTAAGAAAGAAGATACAAAAGAGAAACTTGGTATGACATATTCCAAAGGACTATTATAAATAAGTAACCTACACATAGGAAAATTACCCAGATAAAAGACATAAACTGGGTTCCAAAAAAAATTCATGTATGACTCTATTTTTAGCAAAAACTATTAGCAACCACTAGAAATTAGGTACTAAGACCCAGGGATACAACTCAATTTTGAAATTACTGTAGCAATCACGCAGTTACATTAAAACATGATCTGGATATCCTAAAGATATCAGGAGGGGAAGGTTAAAGTAGAATAGGAGTTTGTTTAATTTGTATTTAATTTGTATCTTACTTTAATACAGTCAGATCACTTTATTTCCCCCCAAAAATTCTCATGGCTTTTTTTTTTTTTTAAAGGAAGTTATCATTTTATTGTACTTTAACCATGTTTTTAAGGAAAAAAAAAACATGAAATTAAAGCCCATGGTAGTGGCCCCCACAACTTGGTTTCTAATCCCATTCCCCAGTAAAAGAAACCACAGCACTTTGAGAAATGACGGATTCCATGGCTGGGACAGGAAATATAAAATGAGCCTGAAAAAGCTTAAACCAGTAAGGCTGTGATCAAAAGAAATGGGGGGGATGTTACAAAGACATGGAAGTTGGGAGTTCCCACTGGCCAAATCTGCGACGATTTCAGCACCAAAATATAATAATAAATACAGAATAATTATGAAACATGAAAATATAAATCCATAAGCTCATCCCAATAATAAAGATATAAATACCTGCATTCCTACATACATACATACATAGGGAAGAAAAAGGGACTCCTGCTCACCGCAGAACACAGAGTGCCACCTGACAGCTGTGGAGGGAGTGCCGAGTTCGAAAACCATCCATTTGCAACATTATGGTAAAGACAGGTTCAGGTGAGAATTATGAATGGTTACTAAATTCAGGGGGAGATTTGGGTGAAGAGCAGAATATCCAAATGGTCTAAAAGCATATCCTCAGAGACTGCTTACTGTTTGCAAGGATAAAAACTGAAACCGTACGACAGAGAAACAGAACACTTTGAGTGATCAAAACTCACAATACCAATGAGAAGCAAAAGTACACTGCATCCCTCTCTGTATGCAATACTCCGAGCGGAACCTAATCACTTATGTAGTATCCAGCCAGGAATGAGCAACCAGACAAACCCAAATGAGAACATTTCTTTTTTTAAAAGGGGGTGGTATGCTCTTAAAAACTCCCGTATCAAAACCAAAATGTTCCAGACTAAAGGAACGAAAGAAATATTACAACTAAATGCAATTTATGATCCTAGACTGAATCCTGGATGTAAGGAAAAACATGCTCTAAAGGACATTATTAGGTCAAATGACAAAACTGAAATGTGGATGTCTGTTTAACATATATGCCAATGCTAAATTCACTGATGTTGATAACTATATTCTGGTTATGTAAGAATCTTATTCTTTGGAAATATTCTCTGTGGTAAAAGACCATGATGCATATGCACTTAATCTCTACTGGTTTGGGAAAAAATGAGGATATATGTACGTACCTACCTCTCTCTACACGTATTTATATATGCACATATATGTACACATACACATACATATATGCACACATGGAGAAATGGAGAGGAGGAGGGAGAGGAAGAGACAACATAAATGATAAAATAAATGGCATAAAATATTAATAGATGAATGTGGGTGAAGGGTATAATGTTCTTTGTCCTATTCTTATGTTTGTTTCAGAATATCAAGTTTTTTAAAAGACTAAGCAATCATTCACCTTTGACTAATGTATTGTAAGAGACAAATAACTTTCAGCAAGAGCTTTTTTAATCACTGTTTTACATAATAGTTTGGAAAAGTGAAATATACTCACCTATTGTTTGGATGATAGCATTCTGCACAATCTTCTCATCATTGTCTTTGGAACTTGAGTTTAAGTTAGCACTGCCTCCAGATCCCCCCTGTAAATCATTTGCTTCAAATACAACACTGAGACGCAGATGCTTCAGGAGGGTGTTAAAGACTTCCAGCACTGTGGGTCCTGTAAACAAACACTAATGGGAGCTTTTCCAGTATTATATACTCAAAACCAATTCTCACATTTCTCAGAGATTTTTGGATACTTCCAAAATAGTAAAAAAGTAAATGAGAAATACCTAAATAAAAAGTCTCCTAGTTGTTCCAGCATTTACTGGGCATCTCTGAGCAACTGACCATTTGAATCTCGGGTACAAACCACACAAAATGCATATATGCATATAAAAAATCACAAAAGCTTTCCATCTATATAATCTTGTCTACTCAAAATAATGTGTATTAGGACAATATTTAACTTGATTGTTGGGTCAGAACCCACAGAATTAGGATACCATAGCTCATTGTAGTGTTGGAAATTTATTTTGCATCTTATGAAGATGAAGAAGGGATAATGTGCCTCCGTTATAAGAAAGAAACTAGCCGATTTATCAGATTCGGGTAAATGAGATTTGTTCTCTGCTTTTAGTTCTAGAAATACTCTGCACATGTTTGTCACTGCATCTATCTATCTATCTATCTATCTATCTATCTATCTATCTATCTATCACACTATAGTTCAATCAGTGTTTTTTATTTCTGCCTCCAACTCTTAACTGCAATCTTTAGGGACAGGCAGCCATGATCAAAAACTTCTTCAAATGTATGGAGCTTAGTACATAGTACCTCACACATAACAGACATTAGTGTGACAATTCAATGTAGTATCTGTTCTGTTTAATATTTCAAATTAAGTAACTTTTCAGTTAAACAACTGCTTCCATTTCTTTGAGATAAATTACAAGTAATAAAAAGTCCATATCCAAAATGTCCACTCCTTTTTGACACTCAATGAGCGCTAGCGTATTTCAGTAGCTAATATATTTCCACTTTGATTTTGAAGAAACCATAACCAGATTCTTCTCCTAAATTTAGTGATTCTATCATGGCCTCTTCCATTCTTCTAATGACATGCAGGTGAAAAACTGACCTCTGATCTGTCCCTTCTCTTTGTTAGCCCTACGTCAGTTATCCAACCCTGTTTACATTCCCACTCCTGTGCTGCCATCCAAGGTCAAGTGCTTTCCCTTGTGCCTACATGGCAACCACCTGTTATTTCTGAAGTATCTTACATTTTGCAGCCAGATGAATTACTTATCCTACAGCACATCTTTGACAAAGAGTACATTAAATCTCTAAAGAGTATCAATCAACTGTAGAATTACATCCATGATTTGGCTGCAACTTGAAAGCAATTTCTCTGACTTCTACTTAATATTTTGCTCTTACCAAACCATTTTCCATCCCTAGTTTTATAAGAAATGTGAGCAAACCTGCCCTGAATTACAGCATTAGATAAAGTCGTCTCACTTCAAGTAAACCTAAGTTTCTTTTATCTATATTCTCCCAAATGTTTACCACATAATTGGTATTCAAAAATCTTTCTCATATATTTTTAAAATTTAAATTCAATTAATTAACATATAACGCATTATTAGTTTCAGAGGTGGAGTTCAGTGATTCATCAGTTGTATATAACACCCAGTGTTCATTACATCACATGCCCTCCTTCATGCCCATCACCCAGTGACCCCATTCCCCCCACTCCCTGCCCCTCCAGCAACCTTCGGTTTATTTCTTATGATTGAGAGTCTCTTATGGTTTGTTTCCCTCTCAGATTTCGTCTTGTTTTATTTTTCCCTCCCTTCCCCTATCCTCCTGTTTTGTTTCTTAAATTCCACAAGTGAAATAATATAATTGTCTTTTTCTGATTGAGAAATACTCTCTAGTTCATTCACGTCCTTACAAATGGCAAGATTTTATTTTTTGATGGGTGAGTAATATTCCATTGTATATATACATACCACCTCTTCTATATCCATTCATCTGTCGATGGACATCTGGGCTCTTTCCATAGTTTGGCTATTGTGGACACTGTGCTATAAACATTGGGGAGCAGGTGCCCCTTCAGATCACTATATTTGAGTCTTTGGGGTATATACCTACTAGTACAATTATTATATATACAATTATATATACATATATGTATATATATAATTGTATATACAACTAGGTATATACAATATCTATCTAGTAGTACAATAGGGTAGTTATATTTTTAACTTTTTACGGAACCTCCATACTGTTTTCCAGAGTGGCTGTACCAGCTTGCATTCCCACCAGCAGTGTAAGAGGATTCCCCTTTCTCCACATCCTTGCCAACATTCTCGTTGTTTTCTGAGTTGTTAATTTTAGCCATTCTGACTGGTTAGAGGTGGTATCTCATTGTGGTTTTAATCTGAATTTCCCTGATTCCAAGCGATGTTGAGCATTATTTCATGTGTCTGTTGGCCATTTGTATGTATGTCTTCTTTGGAGAAATGGCTGTTCATGTCTTCTGCCCATTTCTTGACTAGATCATTTGTTCCTTGGGTGCTGAGTTTGGTAAGTTCTTTATAGATTCTGGATAATAGGCCTTGATCTGGTAAGATTTTTGCTAATATCTCTACCATTCTGAGGTTTTCTTTAGGGTTGTTGACCACTTCCTTTGCTGTGCAAAAGCTTTTTATCTTGATGGAGTCCCCACAGTTCATTTTTGCCTTTGTTTCCCTTGCCTTTGGAGATATGTCTAGCAAGAAGTTGCTGCAGCTGAGGTCCGAGAGGTTGCTGCCTGTGGTTCTCCTCTAGGATTTTGATGGATTCCTGTCTCACATTTAGGTCTTGCTCCATTTTGAGTCTATTTTTGTGTATGGTCCAGTTTCATTCTTCTACATGTAGCTGTCCAATTCTCCCAACACCATTTGTTAAAGAGACCATCTTTTTTCCACTGGATATTTTTTCCTGCTTTATCGAAGATTAGTTGACCACAAAGGTGAGGGTCCATTTCTGAGTTCTCTATTTGGTTCCATTGATCTATGTGTCTGTTTCCGTGACAGTACCATACTGTCTTGATGATTACAGCTTTGTCACAGAGCTTGAAGTCTGGCATTGTGATGCTACCAGCTCTGGTTTTCTTTTTCAACATTCCTCTGGCTATTTGGAGTCTTTCCTGGTTCCATAAAAATTTTAGGATTACTTGTTCCACCTATGTGAAAAAAGTTGATGGTATTTTGATAGGGATTGCATTGAATGTATAGATTCCTCTAGGAAGCATAGACATTTTAACAATATTTGTTCTTCCAATCCATGAGCATGGAACGTTCTTCCATTTGTGTNTTCCACCTATGTGAAAAAAGTTGATGGTATTTTGATAGGGATTGCATTGAATGTATAGATTCCCCTAGGAAGCATAGACATTTTAACAATATTTGTTCTTCCAATCCATGAGCATGGAACGTTCTTCCATTTGTGTCTTCCCCAATTTCTTTCATGAGTCTTCTATAGTTTTCTGAGTACAGATCCTCTACCTCTTTGCTTCAGTTTATTCCTAGGTATCTTATGGTTTTTGGTGCACTTGTAAATGGGATCGATTCCTTAATTTCTCTTTCTTCTGTCTCACTGTTAGTGTATAGAAATGCAAGAGATTTCTGTGCGTTGATGTTATATCCTGTCACTTTGCTACATTCCTGTACGAGTTCTAGCAATTTTGAGGTGGAGTCTTTTCAGTTTTCTGAGTCTCATGTCATCTGCGAAGAATGAGTTTGACTTCTTTGCTGATTTAAATACCTTTTATTTCTTTTTGTTGTCTGATTGCCGAAGCTAGGACTTCTAGTACTATGCTGAACAACAGCGGTGAGAGTGGACATCCCTGTCATGTTCCTGATCATGGGGGAAAAGCTCCCAGTTTTTCCCTGTTGAGAATGTTATTTGCATGGGCTTTTCATGTACGGTTTTTATGATATTGAGATATGTCTTACCATCCCTCTGTGGAGAGTTTTAATCAAGAAATGATGCTGTACTTTGTCAAATGCTTTTTCTCTATCTACTGAGAGTATCATATGGTTCTGGTCCTTCCCTTTATTAATGTGATGTATCACACTGATTGATTTGTGGACGCTGAACCACCCTTGCAGCCCAGGAATAAATCCCACTTGGTCGTGGTGAAAAATCCTTTTTGTGTACTGCTGGATCCTATTGGCTAGTATCTTGCTGAGAATTTTGGCATCCGTGTTCATCAGGCATATTGGTTTGTAATTCTTTTTGGTGGGGTTTTTGTCTGGTTTTGGGATCCAGGTAATGCTAGCCTCATAGAATTTGGAAGTTTTCCTTCCATTTCTATTTTCTGAAACAGCTTCAGAATATAGTTATTAATTCTTCTTTGAATGTTTGGTAGAATTCCCTGGGAAGCCATCCGGCCCTAGACTCTTGTTGGTAGATTTTTGATTACTGCTTCTATCCTTGTCAGTTATGGGTCTGTTTAGGTCTTCTATTTCTTCCTGTTTCAGTTTTGGTAGTTTATACATTTCTAGGAAAGCATCCATTTCTTCCAGATTGCCTAATTTGTTGGCATATAGGTGGCTCATAATACGCTCTTATAATTGTTTGTATTTCTTCGGTGTTGGTTGTGACCTCTACTTTTTCATTCATAATTTTATTTATTTGGGGCCTTTCTAAACTTTTCTTTTTGATAAGTCTGGCTAGGGGTTTATTGATCTTATTAAGTCTTTCAAAGTACCAGCTCCTAGTTTCATTGATCTGTTCTACTGTTCTTTTGGTTTCTATTTCTTTGGTTTCTGCTCTAATCTTCATTATTTCTCTTCTCCTGCTGGGTTTAAGCTTTATTTGCTGTTCTTTCTCCAGCTCCTTTAGGTTTAAGGTTAGGTTGTGTATTTGAGACCTTTCTTGTTTCGAGAAAGGCTTGTATTGCTATACACTTCCCCCTTATGACTGCCTTTGCTGCATCCCAAAGGTTTTGAACAGTTGTGTTTTCATTTACATTTATTTCCTTGAATTTTTAAAATTCTTCTTTAATTTCCTGGTTGACCCATTCATTCCTTAGTAGGATGCTTTTTAACCTCCAAGCATTTGAGTTTCTTCCAAATTTCCTCTTGTGATTGAGTTCAAGCTTCAAAGCATTATAGTCTGAAAATATACAGGGAATGACCCCAATCTTTTGGTACCGTTTGAGACCTGATTTGTGACTCAGTATGTGATCAATTCGGAGCATGTTCTATGTGCACTGGAGAAGAATGTGTATTCTGTTGTTTTAGGATGGAATGCTGTGAATTATCTGTGAAGTCCATCTGGTCCAGTGTGTCATTCAAAGCCCGTGTTTCCTTGTTGATCTTGTGCTTAATGATTGTCCACTGCAGTAAGTGGGGTGTTAAAGTCCCCTACTATTACTGTATTATTATTGATGTGTTTCTTTAATTTTGTAATTAATTGGTTTATATAATTGGCTGCTCCCATGTTAGGGGCATAAATACTTACAACTGTTAGATCTTCTTGCTGGACAGGCCCTTTAATTATGATATAGTATGCTTCCTCATCTCTTATTACAGTCTTTGGTTTAAAATCTAATTTGTCTGATATAAGGATTGCTACCCCAGCTTTCTTTTGACGTCCATTAGCATGATAAATGGTTTTCCACCCCTTCACTTTCAGTCTGGAGGTGTCTTTGGGTCTAAAATGAGTCTCTTGTAGACAGCATATGGATGGGTCTTGTTTCTTTATCCAATCTGATACCCTGTGTCTTTTGATTGGGGCATTTAGCCCATTTATATTCAGAGTAACTACTGAAAGCTATGAATTTAGTGCCATTGTATTACCTGTAAAATCACTATTTCTGTATATTGTCTCTGTTCCTTTCTGGTCTATGTTACATTTGGGCTCTCTCTTCACTTAAAGGATCCCTTTAGTATTTCTTGCAGGTCTGGTTTAGTGATCACAAAAATTATTTGTTTCTGTTTGTTCTGGAACCTCTTTATCTCCCCTTCTACTCTGAATGACAACCTTGTGGGATAGAGTATTCTTGGCTGAGTATTTTTCTCATTTAGCACCCTGAATATATCTTGCCAGACCTTTCTGGCCTGTCAGGTCTCTACGGATAAGTCTGCTGCCAGCCTTATGTTTCTACCCTTGTAGGTTGAGGACCTCTTGTCCTGAGCTGCTTTCAGGATTTTCTCTTTGTCTCTGAAATTTGCAAGCTTCACTATTACAGGTCGAGGTGTTGACCTATTTTTGATTTTGAGGGGGGTTCTCTGTGACTCCTGGACTTGAATGCCTGTTTCCTTCCCCAGATTAGGGAATTTCTCAGCTATAACTTGCTCTAATATATCTCCTTCCCCTTTTTCTCTTTCCCCTTCTTCTGGGTTCACAATTATTCTAACACTGTTTCATTTTATGGTATCACTTATCTCTCAAATTCTCCCCTAGTGATCCAGTAGCTGTTTATCTCTTTTTCTCAGCTTCTTTATTCTCCATCATTTTGTCTTCTATATCACTAATTCTCCATTCTGCCTTATTTATCCTCTAGCAGTTAGAGTGTCCATTTTTTATTGCATCTCATTAATAGCCTTTTGATTTCAGCTTGATTAGATTTTAGTTCTTTTATTTCTCCAGGAAGGGATTCTCTAATGTCTTCTATACTTTTTCCAAGCCCAGACAGTATCTTTACAATCATTATTCTTAACTCTAGTTCCAATATCTTACTTATATCCATAATGTTTAGGTCCCTGGCAGTCAGTACTGCTTCTTGTTCTCTTTTTTTGCGGTGAGTTCTTCTGTCCTGTCATTCTTGCAAAAAGTGGTCACGTTTCTATTTGTAGAGTTGCAGCAATTCTTTTTTTTTTTTTTAAAGATTTATTTATTTCTTTATTTGACAGAGAGAGACAGCCAGCGAGAGAGGGAACACAAGCAGGGGGAGTAGGAGAGGAAGAAGCAGGCTCCTAGCGGAGGAGCCTGATGTGGGGCTCGATCCCGAAACGCCAGGATCACGCCCTGAGCTGAAGGCAGACGCTTAACGACTGCGCCACCCAGGCACCCCAGCAATTCTTTTTCTTAGATCTCCGGTTGAGTTCGCAGGTGTTCAGAATGATTTGATAGCTATCTAGCTGAATTCCAGGGACCAGACGAAACTAGGGTCCCCTACTCCCCTGCCATCTTCCTCCTCCATCCAAAAATCTTCATTAGGAGAAATGAGGAAGGGGAGACTGATATAATGGAAAATGCTTAAGTGTACGCTAACGAAGCCTGAGAAATTCTAAGAGAAACTGTAGCACATTTAAAAACATAAAAGTATTTTTAAAGAATTTTCCATACACTGCTGTATCTACTGAGAAAAATTCTAGAATAGATTAATGCATTAATTTTTTTGAGTTTTGTTTTGTTTTTTGCTTATACTCACCTATGGAACCTTTAGCAGCAATGGCAACAGCCTCCAACAGAACCTGGATGATACCTGCTCGAACCCGTGGAGAATCTTTTTTACGAGCATCAAGGTGTCCAAGGATTTCCTGAATTACATGGTGAGAATACTGAGCCTACAAGAAGCAAAACAGTACACAAAGATGTATGAACAGTTGTATGCATATGGGCTGGATTCTTAAGAATGGAAAACCATGTGTCACTTAAACATCCAACTATAGGAGACTGATACTCCTGTTACAGAACAATATGTAGCCCTTAAAAACCATGCTTTTAAAGACTAAATAGGGATACTTGAAAATATTTATAATATCCTGGGGATGAAAAAAGCAAGTTGCAAAAACTATGATTAATAAAATTTATCTGTTTTTTAAAACAATATATAGGACTAGAATTATATACACCTAAATATTGACAGTGGCCAGGATTCATGAGAAGTTTTTATTCCCTTCACACTTCTCTGTAATTTCAAAGAACATTTATATACTCTTATAATTTGATAACAGGACAATGGTTCAGAAATAAACAGATTATGATATTTACAACACTCATGGATGAAAAGTGCATGGAGTGATAGGAACAAAACTGCAATGATGTTAATTATACAGAGTTTCTGACACAGGTACGCTAAGCTATTGAGCGCCTATGGTAAAACTCACCCTCACACTGAATTTTAAAGCAATAGTAATGGATGTGTAGCTTTAAGAAGCAACATAATAGAGTGGTTAAATACGTCTGTAAGCCCTGGAGTCAGATTTGCCCAAATTCAAATTCGGGCTCCATCATTTAATAGCTTAACAGTGTACAGCTTAAGAGAGGACTACTTAACCTTTCTATACCTCAGTTTTCCTCATCTACAATATTTAGAAAATATAAACAGTTATTTTGTAGGACTGTTATGGCACTTAAATGAGTTCGTCTGTGTGAAGAACCTAAACTTGTGTCTAGCACAGGAAATGTGCTCAATCTAGCCATTATTACTCACTCTTTAATTGGTGACTCCTGGGATAATATATTACTACAGAACTGAACATAACAAAAATGACAACAAAACACATCTGATTCGGAAGCAGATGCCAGGCACTGTTCTACGCTCTGTATATGTATTATCACATTTTATCCACACCAACAGTTCCAGGAAGTAGCCTAACTCAATCACACTGAACTTTGCAGTGCAAATGAGGCAGGTTTTTAAAGAACTTGCCCAAAGTCACACACAGACTCTAAGGGAGGACCTAGCTATGAATCCTAGCCCAACCTCAGAGCACAGCTCTTAAATACAACGCCTTATTACATTCAACAAATCATTTTAGCGCAAAAGATAATCTTTAAATATTTTCTCTTTACCACAAATGCCCTTATTATATTTGAAACTATCTGAAACTATGTCTATGTAATCCCTTAGTGATATAAATACTGGTCAGGCTAGCTAATGTTTTGCGGAGAGAGGAAAATATGTTACTTAGGAATGAGTCCCTTAAACAATTTTATGGTAAACAGCAATTAAAACAAATTTATCAGAAGTTTTAATTGTATCAGGTACTACCATTTAATTTTTGATCAATGGACTTCATAAAACATATGAAATGCTGTGGACCAGCAGATTCTTCATATTTAGTCAAGTATTTATTGATTCCTTAAGTTTCTTTGACTTTATTTACTTTATTAATTTACTTCGTGCAAAAAAACAATTTCATTTAGTAACAAAATCTGAATGACGAAGGCAAATGAAGAAATACAAGGCTACAAAAGACCAGGAGAACAGCCTTAATTATGCCCACAGACTGCCAGATCAACTTCTTACCTACTTAACTAAAATTAAATGAAAAGATCTTAAAAGTTCTCCTAAGAAGGAAAAAAAAAACCAAACCTGTAACTATGTGAGGCGATGGATCTTGAGTAAAGTACTACAGTAATCATTTTATAATATATCCAATCATTACATTGTACACCCTAAACCTACACAGTGTCATATGTCAATTACTACTCAATAAAAGCAGAAAAATAATTTTTTTATATAATCCTACCACGTCCAAACCGGCTTTATAATTACTACTACTTACCAAAAACCCACACTATGGTACGCTAACTTTAACTTACTGGTTTATTTCCCCCAAAACTTGTGGAACAGAATGAACAGAATTTGAATCCTGACTTCACTTTCTACCTTTGTGCCCTTCAGTGAGGTACCTGACCCCCCAAAGATCAGTTTTCTGATCTGCAAAAGAAGAAGAATAACAATATCTACTCTATAAAATGAGGAGAATTAAAAGCAAGCAAGCAAATAGATTATGTGCACAGTACATAGTACGGCTGGCACTTGAAAAGCTGGTAGTCCTATTTTAAAATATAAATGAACCATTCAATGCGTGCATTAAAGTTTTGTTTTCAGAAATGAGAAAACCAGAACTCAGAGGGACTGAATAATTTTTCCAAGTTCACACAACCAGTAAACAGCACATCTAGGATGTGAATCTGGTATGACCTATGTAAAAGCCATGTTGCTTTCTTACTCTACCTTATCTCCTTTGAATTAATGATGACTTCTTGGGGAATAAAAGAATGTACACTGTGTAAAAAAAAAAAAAAAAAAAGACTTAAAAATCCCACTTGAATTAAGATCTATCTGAGTCTGTTCGGGTTCCGAGGAGAACCAAGGTGCAGCAGATAAGACTGTCTCATCACAAGGTTTTATGATAGGCTAGGGGAGTTAATGCATGTACGATTACATAATAAAAACTCAGTAAATGCTAGTTATTATAAGCTATATTCTGATTTCAATTCCAATACCAGTTCATCAGTGAAATTTAAATACACAATAAAAATATTCAAATAAATGAACAGTAAGCAGCATCATCATGAAATCTTTTACTTCTTTTTATTAACTATCTTTTCATCTTGGCAAATAAGAAAATAAGTGGTAAATAAAAATGAGACAAAAAACAAAATTAAGAACATGTTGTGTATCTTCAGTGCTCTATATCTCTGATGACATGTTTATCAATACAGAACCAAAATTACTTATATAAATAGGATAAATACTTAACCAATCCTTACCTGAATGGAATACATTATAATTTTAAAGCAGTGAACTGCAAATTCATTGGGATCCCATAGTTTGTGATGGTCTAAATGCCTGTAATTAACAAAAAAATTACTTTAAGAATTCCTTTTTTTATTCCACTTTCTTCCTTTAGAACCCTTAACAATATGTAAAACTGTATCCTAGAATGTAGCACAGAGAAGCAAAGGAATGAACAATGTGTAGACAGCTTAAGAGCCATGAAGTAAAAAGGGAGAAGACCTAAAACACCTTTAGCCAGGATTTCAGAAGAACAAAGATCGAATGTGACTGAGCTCCATTTGAGGAGCCAATGACTGAGGATTTTTCTAGTTCAAAACAACCAACCCAAGACCAAAACCCTAATCCTCAGGTTTAGGAATCCCATCAGGATAAAGAGAAGGTTTACAGGAGTCCGAGAGGAGCAAGAGCTCACCTCTAAAGGAAACAGAACTAGATTCACAGGTTAACGCCCCAAGAGCAACACCAGAAGACAGAAAAGAACAGAGTTAACACCCTCGAGTACTGATCTATTAATTCAGTTTAGTATTATGTACCAAGCAAAACTTTCAATGTGGATAAAATAAAGACATGCGATAAAGCAATTTCTGGAGCACTTCAGAAAGAAGGAAAAAAAATGATTCCAGAATAAAGAACAGAAAGGCAAAAAGGAAAGCTGAGCAACAGAACTGAACAATGTAAGAGTTAAAATACATACAAACACTAACATAATAATACCTAATTTGTGAAACTGAAAAACATACTAGCTGAAAGTAGACATTAAGACAAAAGAATTTAACCTTGTATTCCTAAAGAAGAAAAAGAAAATATTAAACTTTACATCAAAAAAAATGTTAAACTTTAAATTTTATATAAAAATGAATGTTACATTTCCTGAGAACCACTCAAAGCAGAAAAATTATGCAAAAAAAAGCTTGTGACTTTAAAAACTGACAGCAAACCAGAAAAAAGAATTTTCTTAAATCCACTTTTCTATTTAAAAAATAAACCTCAGCAAACATCATGCTCAGTGGTAAAATGGTATGGGAATCCTGAAAATTGGGGTCAAACCCCTGCACTTGAATGCCAATTAGTAACTGTCACTTCGGACAAATGATTTCACCTCCTCAATTTCAGTGTTCCTATCTATAAACTGGGGATAATGACACACTCCTTACAGGGCTATTGGAATGATTAAACAAGAACTCATGTGAAAACACCTAGCATAGTATATGGCACAGAACAGGTAATGAATGTCAGTATTTGTGGCCCTTTTCTAGATAATATGAATCATTTAAAATTATCATTTAAAACCAATGACTTAGCTCTGGCAGAATTAATTTAAATTGTTTTGGTATAATAATTTCATCTTCTCACATTTATTCTGTCCTTATTTTAGTTTAGCTTTCAGGAAAGAACTGGTAAATTTGGTTGAAAAATTCTTTTGGTTATAGCCTTTCAAGCCAGTCTATATCCTGCCAGGTGTTTATATGTATTTAAATTTGTAACTAAATGCACAGTGTTGCTTTAGGCTGTCTAGGACAAGAAGTAACACATCACTGCTGCCACTGGGGGGGGGAAAGCAAAGCAATGTTATAGGTCCAGTGTACTGTTACCTTTGTAAGAAGAGCTCCGACCCACTAGCATGAGTAGCAGTCAGACTGCAATGGAACCAGGCAACAGCTAGATACTATTTTTTCTAGATTTAGTAGTAAGGGGAAAAGGAGAGGAAAAGAATTTCCAAATATAGGACCACTGATTCTCAAATCATGTCTCTCAGACAACATGCATCAAAATTACCTTGGGATTTGGTTAAAAACAACAACAAGCAGATTTCAGGGCTCTCTACTGTGCCCCAGTTCAAGAACCATGGGGCCAAAGATCTTACACATCCCGAGATTTGTAAGTACCATTAACTTCTGAAAACCACTACCCTGGACTTATATATACAATTCGCTACTCCTACTATCTTTGCAAAACAGGTGGGGAGTTTCACTTTGAGGGGTCACTGATGCACAACAAGGAAGAAAAAGCAGAGCTACAAACTCAACTGGGTGAGATCTCTGAAAGTAGAAAAAAAATTAATCACTTCTAAAACGAGAACTGGCACAACATGCATTCAGTTCGAACAAAAATTATTCTAATTCTATGGTATGGATGCTAGTGGGAGAACTATAAGCACAGTCAGACTAAGGGGCAGATGAAGTATAAAATCTTCACCCCTTAAGCATCCGCCTTCGGTTCAGGTCATGATCCCAGGGTCCTGGGATCAAGTCCCACGTTGGGCTCCTTGCTCAGCGGAAAGCCTGCTTCTCCCTCTGCCTGCCACTCCCCCTGCTTATGCTCTCTCTCTAATAAATAAAAATAAAATCTTAAAAAATTTTTTTTCACCTTACTATTCCTTTCAATAGAAAAACAATTTCACTTAGACTTTGAGAAAAAAGAAAATGCCTTATTTTTATATATGTAAAAATCATGGAGACACTGCATAATGACATGCAAAATTTTAAAAAATTTATAAAATAAGACACGTGACTTCAAAGAAACTTCTAGTTTCTTACTTTAAGCTACTTCTAGACAACCAAAGGTCAAACATTCCAGTTCTCTGTTGCCTCTGCTGGAAAATTTTAAGAAACATGATGAGCTTTTATCTTTTATCACAGCTGTTGACATTCTACATCCAAATGTCTAATTTTGTCTCCAACTGTCAAATTTCAATTTCAACAGGATTTTATAAATGTTGACGAATAATTTAGGTATAAAATTTTTCTTATGAAATCTTTACATGTCCAGAATCAATCAACGCAAAGAACTTCAAAGTTTAGAGCTAGGGGCCATAGCCTTTCATTTGTAAAACAGGAGTGACAATACCTTCCCCCCTACAGGTAACTGTACTGTGCAGATTAAATGAGTTAAAGCTAGCAAAATCACTAAGCACAGTCTCTGACGATGTACAATGTCAACTTTAATCTCAATCTTTATCTCTTTTTCCCTGCTACTCTAGCACCCCAAATTTTTGCCCAGGTAGTCAATGAACACTGATGTTATGTCTGCTCTAAAAAGTGAGACTTAATTTTCTAGGTTTAAGACATTCAAAAAGGAAGTGTGATAATTGAGTTAACATACTTTACTAAGCTATATCCGTATGGTACGTTAATCCTAATCTATTAAATTTCTCAAAAATTAAAATCTTGAGCTGAACATATTATGGTTAAAAAAATCAGAACCATAATTTGTAAAACATGAAATAGGCGATCCTAATCCTAATAATCTAAAAAGAAATACCTTCAACTATTTAAGAGTTAAAAATCTCTGCATATAAAAATTGCTATCGGGGCACCTGGGTGGCATGGTCGGTTGAGCATCCAACTCTTGATCTCAACTCAGGTCTTAACCTCAGGGTTGTGAGTCCAGGCCTCACGTAGGCTCCATACCCAGCATGGAGAGGGAAAAAAAAAAAGAGAAGAAAAGAAAGTAGAAAGAAAAGGCAAAACTATTTTACATAGGAAATATATTATTAATATCATATTTGCCTTCATGCTAATAATTTTTTCTTTCAGTGCTAAATTAACTTTTTATGGTATATAAAATACTAGGCAGTAAGAATAGTATTTTCAGGGACATATTCAGTAATTTTTTAAGGTAAAAGTAAAAACGAAAACACTGTAGCATACTTTGCAAAATGAGTACCTCACAGAAGTCTTCCGTTAGTTAAGAAGGATTCATCTAACAAAAGCATTTTATTTCTGGTTAATGAATGACTACAAAAAGTAGCTCTTAAGTATGAAAAATTGCTCTGGAAATTACTTGCTTTAGTTCGACACTAACGTAGGTTTTTTATTTCAATCATTATTTGATCTAGTAAAGAAAATAAATGATTTAATAGAAATTCTGAGTATCAGAATTTCAATAAACAGGGAATACAACAGGATACATTTTTCAGTATTTAAGAATAGCACATAAAGAAATAATAATGTTTTTCCTAAAAAAAAACAAAAAACAATGAAAACTGCAGGTTTCAACTAAAGCAAAACTTCCTAAAATAAGTTGTTCAGCACCAAAAGAAGCTGTAAAATTCCCTGATCTTAAAATGTACCACTATTCTACAAAGTTCAAAATCCACTCTGCCGAAGAGGCAGAAAACTGAACTTTATTTACCTCCTCAAGCTTGGTACCGATTACTTCTGGTTCCTGCACCTTCTTGTCAAGAATTTTATCATAGTAACCTCCTAACATAGTGGTCCTGGCTCAATCCCATCCTCAGAGCTCACCTGATTAACTTTCTGGCAAAGGGTAGTTCTGACAATTTCACACCTTTGAGATAAGATCACCAATTCCTTACAGACACAAATATAAAACTGTAAGATCTCTATGGTGTGGCTTCAACTACCTTTCTTTTATCTTACACCAACCCTTTAACTCTTGACACGCCAGCCAATGGTGTCAACTAATCTCTGCTTCTCAAAGTCCACACTTCTCTGCCTCTGCTCATGCATCTCAACCAGCTAAAATCTACCTACCCACTAAGTATCAAAAAAGATCACCCCAATATCCCAAATTTGACTTGAATGCTTTGTTCTGAACTGCTATAGAACTCTTGGCCTTTTCTCGTAACCTATATACTGTATTATAATTATCATGAATGTCAATTATCCATCAAAAGTTTGACGAGGACTAGGAGAGTTTTATTCTTATATATATATATATATATATATTCTCCAAAATACCTGGTATCTTACTTAGAGAGGGCATTTAATATTTAATTATCTCACTAAATGGCTAACATATAACTATTTAATTAACAACTTAATTAACTAACACATGATCAAGATTTAAGTCCATTAAGTTCTACACAGTAAAAAACATAGTCCACTTCAAGCTACCCAACTCAAGTAGAGTCAATTTAGTACCTTCTTTCTTTTAGGACCACTCTCTAGATTTTTAAGGCCTTACAGATTACCTCCCAGTTAATAAGAGTATTAAGATAAAAACTGGAATTCTGAGATATTAAATCAACAGGTCTGGACACTGAACAATAAATCTGCCTTTAGTTATATGTGACATAATTTTATTTCCTTACTAGCATTTCTGTAAGCCCACAGAGTCATTAAACTGATTTCTTTTTTTTTTTTTTTTGCCGGGGGGGGGCTGTGGGGGGAAATCACGGATCCCTTTGTAAACCTAATGATTCTCTGATTTTTAATATAATTTTGTGGCTTATAGACTCTTATTAACTAAAGCTCAACTTTGAACCCAAATGTTGCCTTAAATAAAGAATTCTGGGATGTTAGACTACTTTATATGTGCTATAAAGACATTATTACAGTAGCAAAGGGAAAAGGATGAGCAAATGATTAACAAAAACTAGCAAAAAGGGCCAGAAATTACACAAAATATTATACAGTAGATCTAACATCTGATAATCGATTGAGTTAGAACACAAAAGTTCGACAACAAGGCTTAAGAGATAATATCTCTGTGGAGAAACTCAAAGTTCACAAGTGTATTTGCCCTGAGAGGAGACCAGATGTACCAATGAGTTAGTCAATATTCCTGCTCTGACCAGTCACAGATGTAAGGTGTTATTTAGAGAAGTGAACATGCACCAAGGCAGTCCAGCCACAGGAGAAAGCAAGCCAAGAAACAGAAGCCAGGGACTAGGAGGAAATGACCACAGAACTTACTAAAATGAGATATATCACACTCAGACACTGTTTAGTATTTTACTATGCATACGCATTTCAAGGTCTGGGAGCAGAAATTCGCGGTACATGATGGGTATCAAGCACATGGCTGTATTTCATTTTTCAGGGGAAAGAGCTGGTGCAGTGGCTGAACAGTGCTCAAACACAGGATGTCAGACTCACTCCTATACTCTTCCCACAGTGCTACACTTTCCACTAATAACACACTCATGCCAGCAAAAAGCGTCCTCTGTAAGTAAATGAACACAGAATCAATACAGCACAGTCACAAATAACCAGGAAAATACCAACTCCTTACGCAAAAACTGGTCTAACAGCATTATTCATGTTCCCAAAAGTCGCTCGACCCAGCAGTTCTCTGAAACAGTTCTCGGCCAGCACAGCAGGATTCTCTTCTTTGTCGGAGGCAGAAGGGGAAGGAGGAGGACCTGCGCGACTGGGAACAAAAAGGGAAATGAAGAAAGCCTCAGGAAAGAACTCTAACACCAGTTCTAACAGCTAACAGAACAGACGTGACTCCGCAGAACTGTTAAAATGTTTTCCTTTGCTCCCAAAATATCTAAGAATAAGAAATGAACAGAGTTTAACCTTTCATTAAAAAAACTGAATAGCAATTATTATCATTATTATTTTGGTTAGTTCTAACCGCCTAAGAAAAAGCATCCTGGATCTCTAAAGAATAACAGATGTTTAGCTGTAATTTGTTTCTCACACTTGCAACTTTTAGTATTAATTCAAACAGCAATTTGGATGCTCAGTAACAAGCAGCAAGTGTAAATTTATTCTCAAAGAAATAAAACCTTAAATGTATAAGGATCTGCTGTCTACTAAGCCTAAAGATGAATAATTTTTTCAGAAAGGGCACATATTTAAACTCACTCAAGTTTATGAGACCACCATTTATACAATACTAAGGATAAAACTTGCTTATCCTGGCAAGCAAGCACACGTACATATATACAAAAGTAACACACCCTCAACCCTAGTATCTTTATTCCCTACCTGTCAACCTCTTCTGTCTTTTGCATGTTGAACAACAGGGACGGAACAATTTTATCCATATGCTGGGGTTCCCAAATGGTAGCCCGAAGTTCATCATTAACTGTTTTGCGAACCACTCCTTGAATACCCCTGATTCCTGCAATTCGGATTCTATAAAAAAGAAAAAACCGAGTCATGAAAAAGGTTATTTAATCAAGTCTGCCTGTTTAGCTAAGAGAATGGATGCCAAATAAATATTGTTATCATAAGTCAAAAAAATGAAAATAACACAATAACAAGTCTATGGAATTAAAATCTCAAAAATCTAAGATAGAGGTATGGCAGTTCCAAAAGAGATTTACGTTATGTTTTTGTTTTTTTTTTTTTGTTTTTTAATGTAATCGCTACCCCCCCGAATGCAGGGCTCAACCTCACGACCCCAAGATCAAGAGTCACACGCTCCACCGACTGAGCCAGCCAGGGGCCCCAAGATTTACTCTGGATACTATCTTCCTAAAATCAGCATTTAAAGTTTAAAGAGACTATAAAGTATAATAATATCAAGTCTATGTATTATTTTTCAATAAAAAAGAATTTAATCAAAAGCATTAGGTTTTCCTAACGGGATGATAATTCAAACTAATATAAACTAGATTCTCTCCATTTCTTGCCTAGAAGTCTCAGAAGCTGAGTGAAAACAGGATTTCACTCTTCTTGAACAGCCCTCAGTGCTTCCTCAGACTTTTTCACTGTTTCTCCACAAGGGGCTCTCACTTCCCACAGTCCACATACATGGAAGACTAAACTGGTTCCCATGAAGGTACTGTGACAAATGAGAACTATCAAAATGGGAGTACAGATAACCTCAGCCATTTTTAAACATACACACCCATGTATACTAACATATGTATACTCCAGGTATATGTGTGACTGAAAACCTATCCATGTGGGGAGAGAACCTCTCTTGCCCTATTGTCCCATCACAACCCACAACTTCCTCTAGCTCTTCCCTCTTCCTCACTCAAAAAAAAAAAAAAAAAAAAGGCTATAGGTTCAAGAATGAGAAGAAAAATGATTAGAAAATAGCACATAAAAGCCGGGGAGGAAGAATCTCACAAGCAGAGTTAAACTGGTCACCCATTTGCCCCCAAAAAAACTTCTTTCTGGCCCAATTTGATTGTTATTTACTTCCTTTTTTGCTACTACTGGAAATATTCACCAACAGAGGTTTATTTAGCTTACCCCGCACAGTCTTCTGAAAGTTACAAGTGTTGAAGAATGAAAGATACGGGGAAGGGGATGACTGTGCTTTACAAACCCATGAGGACATAACACAGGCATTCAGGAATGGCAGACGGAGAAAAGGATAACAGGATACTGAACAGATAAAGTGAACAGGAAACATAAAGACAGATTTTGCCTATCTCAAAGCTGTGTATACATGCCGCTTTCTAAAACAAAGTCTTAAGAGACTCTTGTACAGCTACCACAAGTGGGCAAGACTAACACTACTATCATGGTGTCTGCTTTGTATGCCTGCTGTCACTCCTTGGGTGGTAAGAGGACCAAGCACAAGGTGGCACAGAGCACATGAATGAGATGCCACAAGGAGGGGGGCTGATGCCTCATGACACAGCAGCCTAGACGGAGGGCAGCAGACAGAGATGCCCTTGTTCAAAAGAGGGGGAACTATCTTACAGCAACTATAGATAAACAGCGGGCATCCAACTCAGATCTAGATCTGGCCTAACCAATATATTCTAGCCATTACCTTAAAGGAATTTTAGTTTCTTCACAGTAAAATAGAACTTGTCTTGCCTAAAGCACAGGAATGTTGTACGGATCTAAATGAATTAATGAGCTAATTCATGCACAGTGTTTAGCCAATAAAATGTTAAAAAAATTGGCACATAATTATTCAGTAAGTGTTAGCTGCTCCTGCTATTGTTAATCATTATTATGATGATGATAATTGCTATCATAACTGAAGGTTGCTCAGGAAATCAGAGCTTAAGATTATGATGTATGACTTTACAGGTGGGAACCATTACTGCAGGGCAAATATGTTAAGAAAATCTTAAGTTTTTAGCCCCATTTTCCTAGGCCCCTGAATTCTATTTGATATAGTTTTGCTAAAGATAAAGGGAATAAGTCACTAAGTTAGAACCTAAAAAGGAGTATTAATATGCCTGAAAAACCAAAAGGACTTTTACTAAAGACAAAGCAGGAAAAAAAAAAAAAATCAAACCCTGTATCTTAAAAGCATTTTAGCTTACTCACTGGTTTCACAGTGATTCAAACAAAAAGTCATTTTGGAATTTCAAATATATAATTCTGAAAAACCCAGAATTAGGAAAAAGTACCATAAGGCTTTCATTTGTATTTAGAAAATTTCAAGTTTCTTTTTATGAATATTAGTGAAAAATGTTAGATGAAAATATGTTCAGAAGACAAGCTCTTTCACACTAGGGGGCAGTACATACCTAAAAATAAGACACCTTATAGTAATAAATTTTGAACTTTTTTTTTTTTTAAGGTTTATTTATTTATTTGAGAAGGAGGGGGAGGAGAGAGAGATTCCCCAAGCAGAATCCCCACTGAGCATGGAGCCCAATGCAGGGCTCAATCCCAGGACCCTGAGATGATGACCTGAGCCAAAATCAAGAGTTGGCCACTTAGCCGCCTGAGCCACCCAGACACCCCTAAATTTTGAGCTTCTTAATGTATCCTTTCCTGAATACTATGTAAATCACAAACACTTCTCTCCTACACTGGTTTATATGTGAAACTCACTTCAACCAAAATTTGAGAAATGTCTGTGTATAGTTTACTAATTCTTATAATACTAAACAAAAGAAATACTACATTCTGCGTATTTACCGTATTTTAAAAGAAAACAAAATTGTCAAAATCTTAAAAAAAAAAAAACTATCCCTTTCTTCAGGAAATCTTTATACCTTTTTGCCCCATTAATAAGTTACGGTCAGCTGCGGAGAACAGGGACAATTTTTTTTTTTTTTTTTTTAAGATTCACTTGAAAGAGAGAGAGCACACACGACTGCATGCATGCACACGTGCAAGCCGGAAGAAGGGCAGAGGGAGAGGGAGAACCTCAAGCAGACTCCACGCCGAGTGCAGAGCCCTGTGCAGCCAATCCCAGGACCCTGAGATCCCAACCCAAGCCAAAGTCAAGAGTCGGACACTCAACCAAGGGAGCCACCCAGGCACCCCAGAAGAGGGACAAATTTTATAAAACATTTTTTAAATGTTCTTTAGGAACGGAAAAAAAGATTTTAATGGTGACTGGAAAAAAGAGGAAATTAGCAAGACAGTTGCAGTTACCTCTACCTTTCTAAGGCTCTATACTCGTAATAAAGGAATAACAGCGTAACTCTAAACAGCCAATACTAAACTGAGGAAAAATTATACCTATGGTGTGTCAGACAGTGTGTTTGTATCTGAAAACAACTAGTAAATCACTTCTCAGCTTTCTTTCACCATGTTAAAACAACTTTTTACATTTGTTTTGCTTTGTATTGAACCAACACTGTAGCGTGCACCCTAAAAGCTAGTTCTATTTCTGCACATTCCCTTATTTTAAAAGAAAACTAAAAATTACAAACATGCTAAATCTTGACTTTAAAAGGCCTCCAATAACTCTGAATTCATGTTAGTTTCTTTCTTTTTAGGTGTAGTATCATAAAGCTCAGACTACTTTTTATTTACCAGATTCATATTGATTTCAATTCTTTTTTTATAATACTTTTTTATTATGTTAGTCACCATACAGTATATCCTTAGTTTTTGATGTAGTGTTCCATGACTCATTATTTGCCTATAACACCCAGTGCACCATGTAATATGTGTGCCCTCCTTAATAGCCATCACCGGCCTATTCAATTCTTAACTTTAAAGCTTCTCATTTCCACATAAATATCAACCTATAGACTGTGCTTGCAGATTGAGTATTTGATTCCAGATTACTAGGAAGTATCCAGAAGAAATGTTTAAAAACACCCAAATCAGTTATGATAAACTCAGACTGACAATGATTTAGTAATAGTCTTTCATTCATTCAATTTATGTATATATTCATTTAGAAAGTACTTACCGAGAGCCCATTATATGCTCAGCACTATTCAAAGTACTAGTGATACACTAGTCCTCAAAACAAGGACTTTGTCCTCCTGGAGTTCATATTCCACAGAGGAACAAGAAACAGAGATGAGAAGAAGATAAAAGAGTAACTGAAGATGGGATGGGAGGCTGGTATTTAATAAATAAAAGGTGACCAGTGGAGGACTCCCCTGAGAAGGTGACATGGGAGCAGAAAGCTGAACAAAGTGAGGCAAACAGCCCTGTGCGTATCTGGAGAACCATTCTAGGCAGAGACCACTTAGTCCACAGGCCTTGAGAAACTGTGCCTGGTGTGCTCAGAACAGCAAGGAGACCATGTGGCCAGATAGAGCAAATTTTAAAGGAACAAGAAATGAGAGGCCAACAGAATCTGACACGGGGGCAGGGGGAGCAGAAAGGGGCATTCCAGGTTACAATAAAGACCAGAATATTAGTCTACACATTGAGAAACCAGTCTCAGTTTGGCTACTTCAGCCAGCCCTTCTAACAGCAATAGAAAGCCATATTTCAGGAATAAAGTGTGTAGTTTCCCATTTCCTTTGGTAATCATTATGTAACATACCATATTATGTATTATGGTAATCAAAACACAGAACTCATCAATAAACCACTCTATGACTGTAAATCAGAGTAGGGGAGCCTGGGTGACTCACTCGGTCAAGCATTCGACTTTTTTTTTTTTTTTTTAAGATTTTATTTATTTATTTAACAGAGAGAGAGACAGCCAGCAAGAGAGGGAACACAGGCAGGGGGAGTGGGAGAGGAAGAAGCAGGCTCCCAGCAGAGGAGCCTGATGTGGGGCTCGATCCCAGGACTCTGGGATCACACCCTGAGCTGAAGGCAGACGCTTAACGACTGAGCCACCCAGGCGCCCCTAAGCATCCGACTCTTGATCTCAGCACAGGTCTTGATCTCAGGGTCGTGAGTTCAAGCCCCAAGTTGGGTTCCATGCCAGACATGGTGCCTACTTAACACATCATAGAGTAAGATAATACATACTCTGTTCGTATTTCTGGATCACTATGACAGGAATGACACATGGCACTGAAGCGAGATACAAAAAAGTCATAACGTCTGTGATAGGATGGTGTGTCTTCTTCAATATTTGCAAATTTGACAAACTAAAAAAAAAAAAAACCAATATAAACATGTTATCGCCTTTTGGAAAGTATAGAACACATTTACTTTCATCCATTATTTGTTACATTAACAAGAATTATCCAAATAAGCAGCAAATGAAACATATAAAATATAATCAATGCTACATATACAAAAGGAATTTTTTTAATGAACTTGAGAAAATCAAGCATATACTATTATAAATATTAACTTGAACACTTTTATCCAGGTTCTTTTGAGTGAGTGAGCCCACTCTCTAGAAGGAAAGATCTTACTCTAAAGCTCTTCTCTATTTCCTAAACACTGACTGTGCTTCACTGATAACCTCAGGCCCAAACCTGCAGAAAATTTTATTCCTTAATCACAGACAGCAAATCTTCTGTGACAGCTATGACTTAACACACAAATGAGTAATATGTGACATGGAAAGGAGACATAAACTGAAGGAAATGTACACTCAAAAGAGAAGAAAAATACTGAGATGGTAAAATGTATTCTACCTCCTTTCTAAATACAAAAAAGAGAGAAATATCTATGCATTTGGGGAGTTTTAAATACCCCTCCTGTGTCACAGACCTGGCCCTAAGGCTCCTTATTATGTATTTTCTTTTCTCACTAGCTTTCCATTCACTCAGTGATGTGCTACTTCTGTACAGCCTAAAGCAGCATACTGTTACTTTACATGCAAATTTAAATATATATAAACCCCTACCAGGATACAGACTGGTGGCTTGAAAGGCTATAACCCAAAGAATTATTCAACCAAATTTACCAATACATTCCTGAAAACTAAACTGAAATAAGGATAAAATAAATGTGAGAAAATGAAATTATGATACCAAAACAATTTAAATTAATTCCACCAGAGCTAAGTCCTCAGTTCTAAATGACAATTTTATATGATTCATATTTTCTAGAAAAGGGCCACAAATATTACACGTGGTTGAGATTAAACTGACATTCATTACCAATTGTGTGCCATACACTGTGCTACGTGTTTCCACATGATTTAATCATTCCAATGGCCCTGGAAGAATGTATCATTATCCCCAGTTTACAGATAGGAACCCTGAAATTCAAGAGGTGAAATCATTTGTCCCAAGTGACAGTTAATAAGTGGTGGAACTGGTGTTAGAGTGCAGGGATTTGACTCCATTTGTCACAATTCCCATACTACACACTGACCATGTGAAGTTTCAGAAAATATTAAACCAAGCATCTCTATTTTTCAT
Organism: Ailuropoda melanoleuca; assembly: GCF_002007445.2. NCBI lineage: Eukaryota > Metazoa > Chordata > Mammalia > Carnivora > Ursidae > Ailuropoda > Ailuropoda melanoleuca. Next base: position 94,503,154 of record NC_048226.1, on the reverse strand, counting down.
AAAAATAAGCCTTAACTGACTGAGCCACCCAGGTGCCCTGTCAAAAACTAATGATGTACTATATGTTGGCTAACTGAACATAAAACAAAAACAAAAACAATGTGAAAAGTAAAACAGCCCAGGTAACAGTATATCTTTTGAAAGCATCAGTTTGTGAAAAAACAAACAACAATATTAAGACAGAGATACTGTACAATCATGAAGAACTGAATCTTCCAGAATCCCAGAGAGAAAATTAAAACTCACATTCCACTGCAAAAAATAAATAAATAAATAAATAAATAAATAAAGCTTAACTTGTATCAGGAAATGCTCAAAAATATAAATGGAAAAAAACCACACAAAAGTCTACCTATAATATGTTCCCCACTTTCCAATATATATTAAAAAAAGAAAAAGATTAAAAGATTACTTCTGGATATTGGAATTACAGATGTCTTGTTTACTTTTCCATGTTTTCTTGATTTTCCAAATGCACTACAAGAAGCGTATTACTTTGAAATAAATCAGAAATTTTTTAAATGACCATTAAAATAGCAAATGTTCTGGAAAATTTTTAGAAGGAGAAACTTTATTCTCTTTTCACTTATTGAAAGTCACAAGTAAGAACACAGACCAAGTGATCATCTACGGAAGGGGCTCCTGTTGTCTCTGAGTATGAAGAACTTACTTGATGGCCAACAGATTTTCCCATGCTCCTTAGGATTGGTTAGTACCATAGATTTCACAAGAAGCAACAGAAAAAGCTAGACACAGTGTTCTTTCTTTTAAGATTTTATTTTTAAATAATCTCTATACCCCAAGTGGGGCTCAAACGCACAACCTCAAGTAGTTGCACGCTTTGCAACTCAACGAGCCAGGCTCCCCTAGAGACAGTGCTCTAATCACCCACATCTGCGTTGTTTGTCCACATGCTCTGACCAGAGCATTTGTTTGTAGCAGGTAAAAACATTCTCAGAAGAGATCAAGTCTAGAGATGCTAATTAACCTGAAAGTTAGAGAGCAGATTTACTCACAGAATTTGTTCCAAGAACTTGAAGCTTTGGTTCCCCTGATTCTAGCAGCTTTGCTACCATATGAAGAAAGCTTTCTACAAACGGCTTGATGCTTTGAGAATGGCAAGCCATAAGAAGTTGGTCCAACGCCTCCATAGCAATTAAAACATACCTAAGTGTAAGAGAAAAATAATGTCAAAGCATTTCTAGCTTTCTAAATTCTCTTAGGTGCATCTTCATTGGAATAATTAAATGTAAATGCACAGAACAGAGAAAGGCAAATTTAGTAGTTCCTAAGTGAAATCTTACTTCTCACAAACACTAATGATCTTAGATCATATAGTAACCCTCATACTGAAGTATACACAAAAAGTGTACTGTACTACACCCCATTGTCTCCTCCTTTCCAAACTCTTTAACATTAGCTTTGTGTATATTTTTCTTTGGAAACATGGACATTTTTTATTTTCCAGACTTCTAACCATCTACCTTGTATCTGACCCAAAAGAGTTACTACAAGCAATGTGGCTCAAGTTTCCAATATAATCTATTTGTATTTGTAAATACTGAGTGTGAAAAACATCACCAGCAACAACAGACTATCATAAGGAAACATCTCATAAATTTAACCTTACAATTCATTAGATTTTAAAGCTTACACTAAAAATTAAAATTGACTTTAGATAACTTTATATAACTGTAAGACTTGCTAAAATGTTCTAAGACGTAACAATAAGGAAGCAGAGAAAACCAGTATCACTTGAAGAATGGAGTATTCTAAGAAACGAAGATCATAAAATGAATATGGAAAAGTACTTATAATCCAAATTATCCAAGTTACTATCGTTCAAGCATAGAGAATGGAGTAAGACTGCAGATCTTTATTTACAGGTAGGTAGACAGCTAGCGCAGCTCCAAATCAGCACGCGTACGTTCTCTGGACCTTAACACCTACGCCTAATGCTCTCTTTTACTCTTCTACTGGTAGGTCAATACACTAAGGGAGTCAATTTCTACTATTTCCATTAAAGAAATATTAAAATACCAAAAATTAACAGATGCTTAAGCTAAAGGCAACTCTGTTAACTCACATGTGTCTATTCTTAAAACATGACCATCAGAAAAGTAATAAAAGCTGCAAACATCTATACGGTATACACATTTCCTTGTAAAACAGTATTAGGTTTTATCCTCCACACATCATCTTTGCATGACCAGATGACAAAACAATGTACAGAATGATTTAGCTTAGGGGGAATTTTCAGAGATACAGTATTAGCAGCAATTAGTTTCCTTACCCGGAACGATGTCTGACAACATCTCTGCTCAACCTTTCTGCTAAGTAAGAACCAATTCGATCCAGTTTCTCTGGAGCAGATACTGCATAAAACGTCAATTTCTCCATGTCTGCTTTAACAAGGCCATCCTAAAAATAAGAAGAACAGCAAGATAAATAGGCTATCTATATTTTCATAGTTATTTTTAATTTCTAAGCGTTGTTTGCTTCACATGTCCCCTTTTGGGATTCGTGATTAATCCATTATTTATGCTGAACCTTTCTGGCTATAACCTCCTTACTGTAAATATTCACCATTCTGGCTACAGAATTTTCAGAAATTTAAAGAAATGCCCCCATTTAGGCAGAATATTTAAATATACCTTCACAAGCAATGAATTATTCTAACACCTTCCAAAATAAACAGCTCAACTAACTGCAATATGTAGGGAATGGGATGTAATTTAGTGAAAAGGTTTCAAACAAATTTATTTCAATTTTAAAATTTCACAATATGTTGTTAAGCCTATTTTACTCCTTTACGTATACAACAGCGAACATGTTAAAATGATTCAAAAGTTGCTGATATCATTATAAAGCCTTCTTTTAATTAATAAATGAGAAGGTATTAAGAACTGCATGAATCGCTTACCAATGTATGAAAACAACAAGAGGCCCCCAGTGTGGGATCGACAGACTTTCATTTGTCTCTGCCCTCTACAAGGTGACAGGCCACAGGTCTGATGGTACTCCCCACCCTCAGGCAACAGATTAATTATCAGCCTAAACGTTATGGTCATACATAGTCCAAGTAACTAAATGCTGTTGGGATTGTTAGAGGAGGTGGGAAGGGAGACAGAAAAATTATGTTAAATGGTGAATCTACAACTAAAAATTTAGAAATCTGCATTTTCAACTGGCTCCTCCAAATTCTCTGGCTACTCTGCCAATGCTCCATCGCCAACCCCTCATATTTTTACCTACTTGGTTTTCCTCAAACTTGCTACCTTGCCGCCTCTCTTCCCTTTCTGACATCAGATGAGCTCTTTTCCTTCTCCTCAGAGAAGGTGGAAGTCATCAGATTAGAATTTACTAGCGAAAACACCCCTGCTTTCTCAGTGCCCTCTAGAACAGTGGTTTTCAACCACGGTGACTTCATTCCCCCAGGGTAATGTCTGGAGACATTTTGGATTGTCACAGCTGGGAGGTGGGTGGACTGGCATCTGCAGCAGAAGCCTGGGATGCTAATAAACATCCCACAACGTACAGGATAACCCAAAAGCAAAGAATTAACTGGATCAACAGAACCTGAATGAAGAAACCCTGCCCCACGGAAAGTGAAAGTGCCTTATTTTTGGAGGACTCGTCTTGGAGAAGTCAGTTTGCGTATGTTCTTGCTGTCTGCTTCACATGGCCCAGGATCCGGCTCCATCAAGTTAGGATGGCCTCTCTCTTTCCTGGTTCTTTAACCTCTCCCTCTTGGTTCCTCCACCTCATTACTTAAATATGACTCTCTTGCATCCATTTTTTTTTATCCCTTACTAATTTTATTGAGGAATAATTTATACACAATAAACTATACCCAAGTATGTCATTTGAACTATGACAGTTGTATATCTGTGAAACCACCACTAAAAAACAAGATACAAACATTTCCATCATCTGCAAAAGATTCCTTGTGTCCTCTGCAATCCATCTCTTCCCCCAGGCAATCAGGGCTCTGCTTTTCAGCATTATCAAAAGCAGCACACATCAAGGGAATCATATAGTCTGTGCATGACTCTTCTCACTCAACTCACCTCTGCCTGGGGATGCTTCTCTAGCTCACCTGGGTAACTCCTACTCAGCCTACAGGTCTCAATGGCCTCCAAAACGCCTTCAATGCACCCTTCCCAACATCCCTTCAAAGCTTGGGTAAGAAGCTCCTCCTATATGCTCCTTTAGCTCACTGTACTTATCTCTATTATATTTATCATACTGTTTTTCGCTCCTTAAGCAAATATTCATCAAGTGCTAACTATGTGCCAGGCACTGTCATAGACACTAGGGAAGAAAGGGTGAGCAAAGAATTATATTAACTCATTTAATCCTCATGAGAACCTTATGAAATATGCACTATTTATAATTTCCATTTCATGATGAGAAACTGAGGTACCTGCCCAAGATCCTAAGGCTAGTAATTATTAAGACATGGTTTGGTCCCCCTCACTAGATCACTCTTTGAAGGCAGGGACTATAACATACAGACCTCTGTGCTCTGGGCAGTACGTCTGATCTATTTTTGATACATTACATGATTTTTTATTAGTTTGTTTTTTTGTGTTTTTTTTTTTTTTTAAAGATTTTATTTATTTGTCAGAGAGAGATCGAGAGAAAGCACAAGCGGCAGGCAGAGGGAGAAGCAGGCTCCCTGCTGAGCAAGGAGCCCGATGCGGAATCGATCCCAGGACTCTGGGAACACGACCTGAGCCAAAGGTAGAAGCTTAACCGACTGAGCAACCCAGGGACCCTACTGTTGGTCAATAAACTAAAAATAACAAATAAGGTCAAATGGGTTATGATTGCCACATGTATGCAAGGTTTATGTAAATTTTTAAAAATCTTATTTTACAGATCTCCATCTGAACAAATCTTATCTAAATACCTGGCAATCAATCAATCAAAACCTGGCAAAAATAAAGATTCTTTCTATAACCATTCTCTCTACCTGTCATTACTAATCTAATCTATCTGTCATCACTCCCATGGTCACTACTGTTCAAAACTCCCTCACTGCCTAGGAGTTAAAGTAGATAAACGAGAAACTTTGTCGGTCATTCACATTCCTCCATAATCTGGCCTCCATCTTATCTTCAGTAACCATATGCCCCAGACTCCTCAGGGCAATGATGTGAATATTCAGTCTATTAAATGACATGACTGGAATTTCTAATTAGAAATCATGGTCAACATGATTACCACCCATTACCCTCTACAATGAGGCTATATAAACCTTCATTTGAAGGTTCTTAATCTCAAATGTACCTCTTGCTTTCTCTTGCACCCCTCTGCCTTTTCTCTAGAGGCCCCTCACTTGCAATAAAGAGACTAATCTCACTTTTCCAGATGGCACACATCCTTCAAAGCTCAGCAAATCTCATTTCCTCCGAAAATGCTTCCTAGAGATTGCCAACCTACAGTAAAACCTCTCTGCTTTAAAGGCAAACACTTTACCACCTGTTTTACTTAAAATTTTGCTTATGTATTAGGATTTAATATTTAGTATGCTGTTGCTTTATGTCAGTCAATGGATGGAAAGCTACTAAAGGCAGGTACCATATCTTCAGGCTTAACCTGCCACAAATTATCCAGGTACCTGGCAGCCAATAGTATGTAACAGATAAACCTCTTCTAAATGGCTGAATGTTTAAATCAAATTTGACTAAAAATGAGATATTTCATATGTCATGAAATATATAAATGTTAAGGTAACCAAAAAGTTTCAATAACTGGCTATATTTTATTTTTTTGGTAAACATTTTTTTTTAATTTTTAAGTAATCTCTACACCCAACATGGGACTCAAACCTATAACCCTGAGATCAAAAGTTGTATGCTTTATGGACTGAGCCAGTCAGGTGTCCTGGCTACATTTTAAAATAAAGCAATTAAACCCATCTAACATTTTTTTGTTCACATCCATTTAACAATAGACTAAAGGAGTCTTGGAAAACTTAGGACAGTGTCAAACAGAATCATTCAAATCCAGTTGCTTTGAAAACAGTAATCTTCCATAATAAAGTAATGGTTATAAAAAATTCACAAGCATTTAAGTAAAAAGAGAACAAACTGCCTGGAATATTATTCCTTTACTTCTCAATTCTCTTCTGAAAACTGTGTGGCCAAACTATTTACTCTTTAGTTCTTGGCTTAGATTTCATTTCCTTAAGGCCTCTGTTCTCCAGGCCCACACGAGGCATCCTTCCGACCTGCTCCAGAGCACCCTGCACTTCATCTCTCTGTCCCAGCATCCTCTCACACAATATTGTAATCGCCAATTTCCTTGTCTGTGAGCTCAGCGAGAGCAGAAAACCATGTCTGTGCTCACAGTTGTATTCTTAGCATTTCACACAAATAATCTGGCCCTAGCTCATAAATTTCTAAAAAGTATTACTTAAATATAGGAACTATCTAGACAACAGACTACCATCTGTCCATCATCCCAGATGTATGTTAATCTATGAAAAGGGTCTGAAAATTAGACAAGCAAGCATAGGTCATTTAAAAATAAAAAAATAAAAGATAAGTATAAAAACAGTAGTGTACATGATAAGATTTAGGGGTAAAAGTAGAGAAATGAAATTAGGGAAACCTTAGGGAGGTCAGCAGGGGGAAGGATGGGTCAGCAAAGAGAAGGATCAGTAGATGTAGATCAAATTACTTTTGGATCTTCAGGGAATATGTTGTCCACCAGGCGTTTGTAGCGAGGACGCAGAGCAGAACAGCAGCAACACACTCCTGTCCAAAGAAGAACAAAATCACAAAGTACAAAGATTATTCATACTGCAAAACATCTAGAAATTCAGGTTTCTGGATATTAATGAGTTATCTAAAATAAAAAGAAAAACTGCAAACTGGCGCTAATAGAAAACAGAAATGCAAATTCCATTACTGACTGAGAATTGAAAAAACGTCCCCTCCCCTCCCCAGAGACACCAGGTCAAAGTGAATATATTAGTGAATTATTCCAAAGTTCCAAATCAAATTGTTTAGGGGCGTGTGTGTGTGTGTATGTGTGCACACACACATACACACATTCACACACACACAAAACCTACCAAATTTACCCTATAAAGCAAAAATATAATCTGTATGCCCTTCACTTCCTTTCTAATCTTGTCTCCTATCACCTTCTGCATCCCCCAGCCCCACCCTCCCAGTGCCTGGCCCAATCCACTCACAGCGCCAGCCACAACGGTCTTGAAGGACAGTCTGCTCTGCCGTGGCTGGTACAATTCTACATAATATATCATATGAGGAACAACACCAGAGGAGGAAACAACCTCAAAGGAAAGTCCAGGAATTTCAAAAATGCGCAAAGGGTGCTCTATATAGTTTTAGTTGTTGGTATCTTGGAAAGAGCAAGGGATTGGGATCCAGAATATCTGGGTTCATTCCAATTCTTTCCCTTAAGTGTCTACATGGCCTTGGGTAAAGCACATCAGCTATCTGGGAAGAACCATGTAAGTGAGAACGATGAGTTTTCTTGTCCTGCAAACTAATAACAGGAATGCTGGTCTGGAGCCACTATAAAATTATCGCCATGATTTATGAAACTGGAGTTATGTGTGTGTCTGTGTAAGTGTGCATTTGTATGTATTTAGAAACCAAAATATGGTATGAAAGGCTGCTTGAGCTCGAAACTAAAAGAACTCAGGTCTAAGCAGACTTCTACTACTATCTCACAGAGTAAGATTATGCAAGAGACAACTTCACCAGATCTCACTTTGCTCATGAAGTACGCATCATTTATGCCCGCAGTCATATACCAAATGTCAACTGAGTGCCCGGCACTGGCCAAAACAAGGAAGACTGAGTCCAGATTTGCCCTGGAGCAGAGTCAATAAAGTGATAAAAACAAGAGAGACTTAAGAATTGTACAGCATCTTCAGTGATCACAGAGCTCTGTGCATATCTAATAACATTCCTAAAAAACTAGTGAATCATTATTACCATTACTTTACAGAAGTGGGAAGTGCAGAACTGAGCAAGTAACTCACTCAAACGCAATGGCTGGGTGAGAATCCAGCGTCTAATTCTGTAACCCCACGCTCTTCCCACGGCACCACATATACTAGTGGTCAAATCAGTCAACACCCAAGTATCTCATTTGTACCTATTACATGCCTACAACCATACTAGATGCCACAGATACAAGAAAGTGTAAGAGACAAGATCCCTGCCCTTGAGTTTATAAACTCATAAAAAAGATAGTGAATTAATTTCAGCACTATATACTTGGCACTAAGTGCTGATAATATAAAATGCTATCTATTGTTCAGGATGCTTTCTACTTTAACAGAAGAAAAAAAACTCCAAAGAGTTCATTGGGAAATTTTTCAAATTAATGAACACCAAAACACCCGAACTCTTTTTAGAATCCAAAACCAAACACTGGTCCTATCATCAGAGGAAAAGAAGAGGGGAGGAGAGGGAGGAAAAAGCCAAGTAGCAAAAGTCATATGTCTCTGTCTACTACAACCAATATAAAAATACTTCAGATAAATATTAATACACTGAAATAAATTAAAATCAAATATGTATTGAGTGGTTATTATGCAGAGTACCAAGCTAGGTAATGCAATGATGAAAAAAGCTTGCAACCCATTAAGATTAAGAATACTCTGCTAACACTAATGCAAGGCCAAATATAGTACACTCAAATTGCTATCAGGGCAAAGAGACCAGCAAGGGACTGAAAAACAAGTCTCACTGCTTCAAGTTCCTGGTCAAAATGGTAAACTATGTTATTTTCAATAAGAAAAGATTCTTAATAGCTGTTAGGTTTCACTTACATTGACACTTTCAGATATCATACATTGCTTTTAGTTCAAAGAGGTTTTAGAAAAGATGTGAACTTGGAATACACACCAGATCCAGCTCCTACTTTCAGAAAGCTTAGGTCTACTGAGAGAAACAGGAGTAAAAATGAAAATGCCAAACAGGCAGTATGGGGTTAAAGGGCAGGTCTTTGGAGTAGGGCAGGCCAGGGGTGACCCCAAGGTCTCTTCCTGTCCAATGGGTAGGCAGGTTACTTTATCTTACTACGCCTATGTTTCCTCATCAGTTAAACGGTATAATAATGCCTTCTTTGTACATACTGGGAAAATTAAAAATGAAATGGGTATAACATATAGCAAGCATTCAATGAAATGGTAGCTATAGTAATGCAATGAGAGAAGTACTACAAGTGGTAAGCAGAAGGTTCTTGAGGGCCCTAAGGATAATCTTCCTGACAGTATGAAAACCTTGCTGTAAACGAATCATTTAAAAATCACACCTGAAACTAACATAACATTGTATGTCAACTATACTTGAATAAAAAAAAAAAATCTCAACAAATTCTGTATATGGTTCACGGTAAGTTTTCAGAAACAGTATCAGTACCAGTTTGGAGGAGGGGGGGCAGTGAAATGTCATTTTCTGAGCGTGATGTGTGCAGCATTATACTAAGTATTTTCCGACATTCCTCACTCCTACACCAACTCTCTGAAGCGGTTACCATCATCTCCCTCTGATAAATGGGCAACAGGCTCAGGGAGGCCATCTGTCCAAGAGCACCTAGCTGATAAGGAGCATAGCGGAGCAGAGTCCAGCCCAGAGCGGATGACTTCAAAGGGTAACTGCCCTTTTACATGCAAGTACTAGACAATTTCTAAACTAAACATTTTAGTTCTCCACAAACCATGACCAATGATCATGACTGCAGGAGTGAGTCTGACCCACAGACCAGGAATACACTACCATACAGGGAAGTAAATGATCACAGTAAGTTTCTCCAGAAAACCCAAAATGAAACAGAAACACCTTCTTGACTACTTATTCTGAATGAAAGGCTACCAACTAGAGAGAAGATACATGAAACCAGAATTAAATTTTTTTAATTTACTGAGATTTCATATTGATGATAAGGTTAAAATGACTGTGGCATCAGTAATCACGAAAGAAACACTATTAACTACTTTACAGAAGAGAACACCGTACTTGTAAACATCACAAGAACAAGTAAAATGAAATCATTGGACCTACTCAGCCAGAGAAATGCGGTTGACTCCCTTGTTGAAGGCAGTTCATAGGGCTTGTCAAGTTCAGCTGCAGGCACTTGAATGTAGTCTTTCATGTTGTAAGAGACTATTGTCTAGTTGATCTTCCTGCTTCTGGATCCTTTTCCTACTGCTCAGGAAGTGCCTAGTTCACTTCACTTGTAATTAATTAGCAGAGGGTACTAACGGACTGTAACTTATCTAACTGGTTGATGACATCAAGTGTAAAGCTATCAAGAACTTGATAATATCCATATCAAATCCTGCTGCCAAGACCAAAGAGCTTAAATAAGATACTACAAAAGTGCATGTTGCTAGTTTAATAAAAGCAGATTTTCAGTTTAATAAGATGGGAAAATAAAGCTACTTACACCTTTTTTCCTGAGAGCATTCCTTCAATTCCTCCTCATCCTTGTTTCTAAATCCCTTCCTACAAACTCATTTGAGCACCCGACCACCCTATTTTTGATCCTTTCCCAACTTTCTCCTTCCAAAGGACTAAGCATATCACAGAATGCCTCAAGCAACTGGCAAGTCTGAGCAATCGATAGGAATTCTTCCATTACATTTAATTCTAGTACATAAGGAGAAGGAAGTCCACTCTTCTTCTGGAATGGGTGGAATTCAGAACTTTGCTTATGATATGCCAGTACTAACAGCAAATCTCAAGTGGGATAGCTATAGAGAAATGGAACACAGGCACAGCTGGAAACAGAAAAATTGACCCCAAGAAAGTACCGAGCTACAAATTATAGTAGTGTACGGGTAGGCTCATGGAGCACTCTGATTAATGGGCTTTCTGACTACTACCTCCCTCCCTACCTCTCAGAGTTAGGGGTACTAAATCATATATATATACGTAGTGTCGACAATGTAGAAGTCATGTAGCATATTTTTTTAAGCAAATTTCGCATATTCTTAAATTAACCATTTCTTTTTTTTTTTTTTTTAAGATTTTATTTATTTATTCGACAGAGATAGAGACACCCAGCGAGAGAGGGAACACAAGCAGGGAGAGGTGGGAGAGGAAGAAGCAGGCTCATAGCAGAGGAGCCTGATGTGGGGCTCGATCCCAGAACGCTGATCACACCCTGAGCCGAAGGCAGATGCTTAACCACTGTGCCACCCAGGCACCCCAAATTAACCATTTCTTCTTTAAAGACACCCCAAGACAATTTCTTCTCCTTAGCTCCCCTACCATCATTCTCATGGGGATTCACCAATGTCTCCTGGTCCTCATCTCAGGCAGGAATGAGCTGTACTAACCTGTGGCAACCTCCGTCTTCTTGATGGTGAGGTGTTAAATTTAATTTCCAACCCATCCTGGCCCACAGAGGCATTCATAGAAGGACCTGAGTAGCTGCACAGGAAACCTCACAGCTGAACCGAAAGTAGGATGAATCAGGCACATGAGCGCACAAAGGTGCTGGGAGAATTCTGCTCAATGGGCCAGTATTCTAAGTGGTTGGCCCACCAGTGTGCAGTTCTAGTTTGTGATGACATTTGCTTTCCTACGCAGCTCTGTGAGTGTGGGGGGGTTTGGATAATTAATAAAGATTCCTTTTAAAATAAGCTACTTATATTTTCAATAAACTATATAATCTAATGATAAGTTAAACCTAACTGGAAATATTAAAGTCTCCATAATTAAACTATTAATGTCTCTATGATTAAACACCAACATAGCACTGGGTACTTGGGATAAAACTATCTTCTAAAACAAAAATAAGGTACTACTAACACTGTCACTGGAGTTGAAGAATGCTTAGATCCTATTATGGGAACCAACTGTATGACTTTAAATTAGGTTTATTTTATGATCTGTAGAAGCAGAATATAGTGGTATCTGTATCTTCTACACAGCAATTATATTATCTCAATTAATTCTTACAAGTAATATACTGGGAATTCACTGGGATATTTAGGGCTTACTAAATTTCATACTTTTAAATGGGAATGGCTAAGATTATAGGATTTTGGTTCTTTATCCCTTCAATGTATATTTCTACAACTGTAACAATTTATTATACTTATTTATATACATGTCTTCCTTTACCACTAGGATACGAGTCCCTCCAACATAAAGTCCATATATCTTATTTGTTGTTGTGCATGTCTGGCATATGGCAGACATTTATTAAACTGTTTCTTCATTAAATGAATGAAGACCCAAAGTTTACTGACAGATTAAACAAATTTAATATCTGCTCTGATATGTGCTATAAGAATAAAAATATTCATCAAGAAAGTACACTGTCCACCACAAAACACTAAATCCAAGAACAATAGGAACTCTCTGACAAAGAGATGACAACGTTGACTGAATCACTTTAAACGATTCATATTTTATTTTTAGGCCTAATGGAGGCCATCCATAATCAAGGTGAAAAGGGACAGACTATGTTTCTATTAGAAGATTTTAAAACATTCATCACTCCAACAACTGTAGTTCTACGGTATCTTGAATCCTGGAAGAATGAGCATCACATCTATTTTCTCCAAGGTTAAAATTAAAAGCCAAGTTACTTATTCAGTTAGTGTTAAAACAATACAATTAAAAGGATTCAGTAATATTACAGTCCCACTCATACATATCCCTCCCAAGTACCGAAAGCTTAATCTAGAAATATGCATATACACATACACATACATGTATATTCTACATATAAGCCTATAACAGAGATGTTACTCCCGCACTTCAACATATATATAGCCACCGTGTGAAGAACTACAGGGGATTAAAAAGGTAACTGTCTACTTAAAAAGACAGGTTTAAAATTGATTTTGAAATAAGATTTGGACAGCATCTAAGGACAAGGGATATCCAGTGAATAAGGGTCACCCACAGAAGTTCAAAAGAGAAGAGAAAGCACTTCTAGCTCAAGTGAAGAAAGGTTTTACGAAGGACACAGGATTTGAGCTGAGAGCTCCCATGAAGAACGAATACACTGAACTGTAAGGATAAACCGGGGACAGGAAGGACAATTAGTCAGATGGAACAATGCAAACATCACTGTGGAGGATGACACGTGGAAAAACCAAAATGTATTTTCTAATGGCCCACAGCTTAAAAAGGAAGGAACGTGGGAGGTGGCACAAAGGAAGCATCAAAAGTGTTTGGTGACTAATTAGATATGGGGTCAAAGAAACGGGAACAAAATAGTCTTATCTTCAGGAAAGTGTTCCTTTTAAGAGGATTTTAATCCATTAGAGGAATATTTTATTACACAATTCTTTCCACTTGTAATTCTATACCTTCTCTCCTTTCGTTCTCAATTTCACTACTTGTTCTTTATTCCCAGGCACATAAACTTTATGGAAAAAGAGGACAACAAAGGCAATAAATAGAACTAAAGCTCCAGTTCTATTTTTAAAAAAGATGCTCTTTCCATTACATTGCAATATTTGGCTGTACAACAGCAACATGCAGACAAATCTCTGATACACTTTCAAAACTACACAGAGATACATACTGTCTGCAGGAAAAAAAAAAGCTTTTTTCTGAGTCAACAAGTGATTGGTCTATACTCCACATCTGTTTACCCCCACTATCACAATTTTTAAAGAAAAAATAAGTATTAGACATTCTCCTAGTCAATTTATAGATTTATACTTAGATTTAACTTTATAGTATACTATCATACTTCACTGAAAAAATTAAATATTCCTCAACAGAGTTACCCAAAACAGAAACAATAAAAAACAGAATAATCCTGGCTTTTAGAAAATATAATCCTGCAAGGTTCCATTTGGAAACCTTCTGGAATCATCATACAGAACTAAATTACCACAAATACTAAAATCAGAAAATACAATTCTCTATTCATTTCATCTGACATTGGCCTAAACAAAAAATAAGAAAGGATCAAATGGATGACAGAAACCAGAGCTGCAACCAGGTAAGAAAAGTACTCATACCTGTCTCTACCACGGTTAGGACGTAACATGTGGTTCATCCCCACTTCTAAGACCGTAGGAATCCCTGGACCCTGCATGCCACAGGCCTTCCTCAAACGTGCTCAGGTGGCAATCCTGGAAGGGAGTACAGCACTCCTGTGTCCCAATTTCCAGAGGTAAGTAATTAGATGAGGCAGAACTGAAAACTGAAATGGTATGGGATTCCCTTATTTAATATATAAAACATTGATTAAATGTCTTCTATGATAATGTCAGTAGTACCGTTAAGAACTATAAAAAGAGGGGCACCTGCGTGGCTCAGAGGGTTAAGTGTCCAACTCTTGATCTCAGCTCAGGTCTCGACGATCTCCTGGTCGTGAGTTCAAGCCCTATGTTGGGGCTCCATGCTGGGCATAGAGACTATTTTAAAAAAAATTATAAAAAGAATCACGTTTCCTGCAAGTATAAATGTTTTAAAGAGAACAAAAAGTATGTGAGCAAGTATGTGAGCATTATACAGATATTTACTTTGCACAATTAGCAGGTTTCAGGGGAGGGGAGAATTATAGAGTGGTTGAAGATATATTTAAAAATCATGATTAAGAGGGAGAAAAATAGAGAATAAAATAGAGAAAGGGCAAAAGGTAAATCAGACTACACAGAATTTATAATGGAACTGATAAACTAAAACGCTAACCACTGATGTGTTTTAAGAGTCTTACTTAAACCGCAGGCTAACAAAGACCCTAGCAGCAGCAACAACAAAACCCTAATCTTAAAAGGAGACCGAATGCACAACTAGGGGAATATGTGGCCAAGTCTTATGGGTTCTGACAGTTTTCATCTCTGGGGGTATATTTCAACAAATCGATTGCTGGAGCTCTCCTACAAAAAAAAAAAAAAAAAAAAAAAAAAAAAAAAAAAAAATCTTATTTTCCACTTCTCAGAGCAAATCTTGGTAAATATACAACAAAGATAGCCGGAAAGTACAGAAGCATCTTACTGTAAGGGGAAAAAGTATTCCTCAAAGTAAACAGAAATGGAGATCTATGTGTATCTAAAGGACTAATGGCAAGTTCCTTTAATTTGAAAGATGACAAAAGAAACTGCACTTACAACTTTCCTTTAGTTAGAATTTCTTGTAAAGAACCCTTAGCATGAACGAGTATTCACGAACGCCATGGAATACTGGTTTTTATGCCTTTTTGAAAATGTTTTTGTTCCATTAATGCCTACACATAAGTAAATGGCCCAGGAATTCTCAAATTTTTTGGAAACAGCCAAAACCTTCCATAGTTCAACAATAAGATTAAAACAAATTAAAAATTCCACATAAAAACACAAAAAATCTCATTAAAAATAAAGATGCTACTAGTGTTTTCTGTAAGAGGATGCCGGAACGTGGGGGTTAGAAATCAAAATACAGAAAGAGGCATGACTTTAACACCACGAAGATAAGACTGCAGAGGCACTGAAGGACCTCTACGGAGAAGTGAAGGCAAGAACTCAATTCGCAAATCAGTGGTTCAGATGCTTCTAAGGTCCTGGTTGCTCAGTACTTGAATATCTTTAGATTGACTAAAGATGTTATTATTAATTATGCGGGACCAGTGGTAAAGGTCTTGGCCGTCCCAAGCAACCCAGGACCTGTGGTTTTCCTACTTACTCTCTTAGAGTGAGTACTGGGACATGTCTAAGGGCACCAACAAAATAGTCAGATTTTCTATTATAGCTACAAAATGAGGAAAAGCAGCAACAATCTGGTCAAGGAAGATAAAGAGGTAAAAGAAAAAAAAGAAAAAGACTAGTAAAAAAATAATAGAGTAAAAAAAAATGAGTGTACTTAGCTCTAATTTTTCTTCTATATGATAATTATGACTTTAATATATCAATTATTAGTTGCAATAATTTTTGTATAGAGCTCATTAACTGATAAATACCCTGGACATTTATAATTAAATGTTTTATAAGATGACTACTATGGTCAACGTACTAAGCTAGGCATTATTGAGACATGTTAATTCACAAAATTAGCTGCTAACATCAAGACTTACAAATAAATGCAAGATTATAAGGAATCAAAGTTACCGAAAACAAGGATTCTTTCACTAAAAACGACAGACACAAACAAAATCATAATAATAGCAAGTGATTGAATTCACCCTCAGTCTCTGGGTAGAATTATATATACCCAATTATGCTGATTTTTCCAACTAACTCTTAACACTATCACGCCAGAAAACAATTACCACCATCCTCAATTTCCCTAACGAAGTCACTACTCACAAGTCTTCTATTGTGTCAATGTGTTTATTCTCTTCATGAGGTTACCTCATAAGAAATCCTATGTAAACAATGCTTCTATGGTACAATTAATGCTTTTCTTAGGGTGCTTTATAAGCCATCTGAAGAACAGTCTCCTGGAGTATTTTTTTTTTTTTAATTGAATACTCTGGCCCCACCCAGGACCTTCTGAGTCCATCTCTAGAGATGGATACCAGAATTTCTATTTCTAAAAATCACCCTGGTTTCCTACTATGACCCTCATGCACACCCAGATTTGAGAACCACTGCTCTAGGGAACCACTCCCCTTGTATAATGATTGAAAGAAGCACACGACTTTTTCTTATTGTGTACTTGGGACACTGTCCTTATCTACGTTATGCAATGGACAAAAAGTTATAATACAGGCTATACCTTAAGATCATCTAATACATGACAATAAATGAATCACATAAAGCACTAAATACAATGACCGAAATGATAAATGCGAGGGCATTTGGAAACCATTTCACAGAAGATGCTGCTGACAGGATAAAGACCTAGCACAGCCAACACCACGCCGGTGTCTGTGGCTGAGATCTCCAGAACTTCCTCATTACTCTGAAAGGCTGTCACCACAGCTCCCTGCGGACCAGACTTCCTAAGTAACATATAAATGCTACAAATAAATCAGGGTGACATACTAAATGGCCTTTAAGATCCTTAGTATTGCAAGCAAAGGAAAACAACGATCATGATCATGATCAGGCTTTGCAAATTTTTTGTAAAACTAACAAGCCCTTTGAAATGTTCCCATAAAAGACTGCTCTGGTATGCTTCTCTGTATTTCATGCCACTGTGTCCTTCAAATTATCATAGTCCTCAGAATTATTTTACATGAAACAGACAGAGAAAAAGCTATAGTTTGTAAAAATGATTCTATTCTCCTGTCCTCACCTTTTCTAGAGAAGACTTCTGTTATAAGAAAGAATGACTTTTTACTGGTAGTGAGTCCAGATGAAGGAACTGAGCATGTCCTAAATAAAACATATGACCCCAATCTCTATCCTTTGCATTTCCTTACACAATGCCCAGAACACAGTGAGCACTCAATATTTATTTGTTGAATGAACGAACAAATGAACTCTTAATGGTTTCTTTCTCAGATCTTCCTTGTGCAAGTCACTCTTTCTGCTTTTATATAAGTATATTTGGGTCAGAAGCCGCTCTCTACGTGGCCACAATGGGGTTACCAAGAAGTTAGGAGTCAGGATGTCCTCCCTGAAGAAGGCTGGGTAAGTATGTCTGCTCTGCCAACCTGGTATGTCCCTCAGACACACTGTTGAAAAGTCTAGATTTGGAGGACAAGAAAGCCTTGACAAAAGTCAAGTCACATTCTCCGATCCAGCTTTATTAGCACGTAAGCTAATATTTTGACTGGCATTAGACTGATTTTTATATTTCTCTCAGTTGGTTCCAAATGCAGAACTGGAGACAAGGGTGTATTACAACCTTCTTAAATAAATCAACAAACACCTATGCCTCAGAAAAAGATCTGATTTGTAAAAACTCATATACCTAATCATATTTATTCTTTTAGCAAGCTTTTAATAATTTGCCTGCCATGCCCTAGGCTAAATGCAGAGCATACAAATCCAGGCCACACTCTGTGGCCTTCAGCAGCTCATGATATGGTGGTGGAAGAGAAGTCTGGGTGGTAACAGCTATGGCGCACTAGGATGCTCTGGGAGAACAGTAGCGCAACACCTAACCTTCCTGCAAGAAGTGATGACTAGGTCTTGAAGAAAAACTAGTAATTAGGCCAAGAGAAGAGGATTATCATTCCAGGTGGAAGAAGCCACATATGTTAAAGTTTTGAGGTTGCAACAAGAGTGTGGTTTTAATATGCAAACATGCATAAAGTTCTGCAATCTCAGAGAAGGCTAGACAAACCTGCAGGAAGCAGACCTGGAAACCAACTGAATGTAGATGATGAAGAGGGAAGAGTCAAAATAACAAGGAGATGGGACAGTTTGGAGAAATGGTTGGATGGTGTTGTCACTGACCAACGAGGAACAGAGGAAGATACGTTTGGGGTGGGAGGAGGGTATCAAAAAGGAGAGAAAGAATTCTATTTTTCAATGTTCAATGAGGTAACTACCTGAAAGTAGGAGATCCCATAGTAGGCAAGTGATCTAGACCAGAAATATAAATTTAAGAACCAAAAACATAGGCGATAGCAAAGCAGCTAGCTGGGAATCACCAAAGACAAATGGGAAGGAGTTAGGGGGCACCCTGGGGAAAGTAAACATGTAAGGGATGACCAGCAGAGGAGGAAGTGAAGAGAAGACAACTATAGAAACAGGAAGAAAACTATAAAAGAATAGTGTCAGAGGGGCGCCTGGGTAGCTCTGTGGTTAAAGCATCCAACTCTCAATTTCAGCTCAAGGTCATGATCTCAGGGTCCTGAGATCAAGTCCCACGCTCAGCAGGGAGTATGCTTGAGATTCTCTCTCCCTCTCCCTCTGCCCCACCCCCTGTGTACACAGGCTGTCTTTCTAAATAAATAAATAAATAAATAAATAAATCTTAAAAAAAAAACAACAGTGTTAGAAAAACAAAGGAGCTTTCCACATCTTTTACCTTCTACAAAAGTACCAATTACTTACAAATAAGGACTTCAAACAATGCTCAAAAAAAAAAGGAAATTAAGATCATTTTTAAAAACAAAAAAATCTCAGATTTCATGGTAATGTGAATTAAAATTTCACAATGGATTAAATATTTTGACCAAAAATAAATCACAGCAGTGGCAGTTTCAGAATATACAGACTGAAAATCACTGTTCAAGAGACTCTATACTTGATGTGGAGGGGAAAAAAGAGACTGAGCACATACTTTATGATTATGGTTCTTATTAAAAATGTCAGATAATACAAAAGATTAGTAATAAAGATCTAGTAATATTTCACTACTGTTTTAATCAGCTTTTAGTAAGATACAAATCTTTTACCTAAAATATAGAACTAGATTATGTTCTATAATTTTGAGTAAATAATAAAGGATAAAATAGTTGACTAGAATGAGATAATCACAAAACAAGAGTTCTACTAAAACAAAGATCAGAAGGAGAGAATTTTACATCTGTGGAATCCCCACCCTTCACTTGAGTGTTGAATGTATAACAAAAGCAGAGATTTCTTTTAATAAGATCAAGAATTGGTCACTAGTCTTATTCTAATAACAGATAACAGTTTAACAAAAGCTCCACATTTGGGGAGTTTTTCCAAGACAGACATTCAAAGAACATTTTAACTATCTCATGGACTAGTCAACCAACCAAATTAGGCTTATAAGGTGCCTTCTACATGGAAGGTGCCAGAAATGCAAGAGGTATATATTCAGGAAGTTCTCAATCTGGAAAGATAAAATTCAAAAATTCTAGTTGTTACACTGTATTTTTCATCATGAAAGATAATTTTAAGATTGTGGTTACAGAACTACTGTCAGTTATGTTGGGGAAGTTACAATGAACAGGAAGTTCTAAAAGGCTGGAAGTTGACAAGGTTCTCACAGCTCTGCACTCTCACATCCATGTCTGTTCTATCACTTGGTTTCATGTGTCACAGTAGTTTGAGTTTCCTGAGAGGGGGGCCTATATCTTCCTCATCTACCTAACAGAGCTCCTTTTTCCCTTTTATTGAAATAATGAACAAATGAAAATTCAATTTCCAGTAAGTAGAGATCAAAAAGCACAAATCAATAAACACCAACCACTAACAAAATTATAAATTAAAGATCTGTGAGGTTTTTTTAAGATTTTCTATTTTTAAGTAATCTCTACACCCAACATGGGGCTTGAACTCACAATCCCAAGATCAAGAGTCACACACTCTACTGACCGAGCCAGCCAGGCACCCTAATTTGTGAGTTCTTAATACACCTATATTGGCTCCTAAGACTGTCTCGCATTTTATTTTATACGAGTATATGCAGGACCACCTATAAACCAAGTAATGTCATATTTATTTTGGTGACCATGTTTACTTCTGTGTCTAAAGCCACAATGGCACCAAGTAATCTTCTAAAGTAAGAATATTAAACTTTTCATAGCGTATTTTTCAACCTAGGATGTAAGAACATTGTCAGGGTCAGAAATTTTGAGTTGGGAAAACAAAAACCTAGAAAGAAGATTTCTAATCATTGCCACAAACCTCTGAATTTAGCTCATTTAACAATTCTATAGGTTAGATAGAGAAAACGC
Organism: Ailuropoda melanoleuca; assembly: GCF_002007445.2. Taxonomy (NCBI): domain Eukaryota; kingdom Metazoa; phylum Chordata; class Mammalia; order Carnivora; family Ursidae; genus Ailuropoda; species Ailuropoda melanoleuca. The sequence goes on along the minus strand of NC_048226.1, from coordinate 94,482,658 downwards.
AATGTTCTGCATATCACATCTTCAAAAGCGTAAGTAAACTAACATATATGAAGAAGAGGGCAGGCTTCTCTCTTGCTGTTCCTTTCCCCAGCCAACCTACTCACCCCCTGCGTCAGCCTGGCATTATTCATCAAGGAAGTTGCTGATGACCACCTGATGCTGGGCACAGTCCACTCTTCTCTGCCACAACCACCACCACTATGTGTTTAAGGGACCTATTGATCCATTTCTTTTAGGGGTCTATAAACTCCTCAACGACAGGGCTGTGGCTGACTCATTTCTGAAAGACTCAGGGCGATTTTGAAAGGGTAAGGATTCAGAAATGTCTAGAATACAAGCCTACAGTGATGTACATTTTTCCTTTCTGTGAAAGCAAAACGAAATCTTATAAATTTGTGGAGTCCTCTTTGATATATGAGAGTCAAAACAATCTTTTTTTAGATTAAATCAGTGGTAGTCAAAATACTACAAGAGAGGGGCACCTGGGTGGCTCAGGGGGTAATCCCACCGTCCGGGGATCGAGCCCTGCATCGGGCTCCCTGCTCCGCTGGGAGCCTGCTTCTTCCTCTCCCACTCCCCCTGCTTGTGTTTCCTCTCTCACTGGCTGTCTCTCTCTCTGTCAAATAAATAAATAAAATCATAAAAACAAAATACTATAACAGAAAAAGAGCATTTGACCCCCACTTAAAATACATAAAAATTTAAAGTGGTTATCACACAAACTTGTAGTTGTGTTTCTTGAGCTGTACAGAGAGTAAATTTTGGCAGCAGGCAGGTATATAGCTTCAATAGAATTTTTAGTATTTGGCACCATGTGTATGCCATGATACTTCATTTTGCATTACTGTGTCACAATAAAGGTTTAAGGCTTTGATTTCATGATCATACAAAAAAAATAAGGTACTAACACATTTTTTTCTCTCTTAAATTTCATCATTGTTGAAATGTGCTACCATAACATTAAAAAAAGCAATATCATAGTCTGTTGATCTTAACTATAAATAGTATATATCTACAAATAAGTTAAACTTGAAATCACAGAAGAGACAAACTGGCCTTTTAGAATCAACATAATACATTCTGAAACTGTGACTAATACATTGCAATCTGAGATCAATAAATTAAGCCTCTGAAAACAGCCATTAGAATATTTGAACTAATGCTCCATTTTGCCTTTCATGATTTTTAAAGCATGCATAATTTTTAAGCCATGATGCATATCAACATTATGCTGGTATGTTCACTGTATACATTACTGTTCTCTGTTCTGTGCCTTATTAGCAAAATCTGGAGAAAGAGAGAGGATCTGGAGATTTTGTTTATTTTAAAGTTCCTTCAGCCAAAGGGGCGCCTGGCTGGCTCAGCTGGTGCGGCATGTGACTCTTGATCTCAAGGTTTTCAGCTCAAGCCCCACATTGGGGGCAGAGATTACATTTAAAAAAAAAAATCTTTAAAAAAATTATATATAAAGTTCCTTCTGCCACAGAAAACAAATCGTTTATTCTTTAGAACTTTTCCATTCAGATTTTTGTAAAAGAATATTTGTATCCTTTTTATGTTCTTATGTTTTCTATTTAATGAATTTTGAAATCTAGTCAAAATTTCTTCATAATCATTTCTATAATTCTCTGCATGCTCTTCATTACATTTTAGTGGTCAGAAATGGGGTACAATGCATTAACTGTCTGCAAGAGCTAAGGAGGTATTTTACTGTTAACTGAAGAGTGTTTTGCCCTACTTCATGGATTCTACAAAAATGAACTGCTGTGGGTCTAACTGTAGATGGACTGTGGTATGGTATATTTGAAAGCTGCTAAATGTAATTCATAACAGTTAACAAAAACCTTCCTTCCTTTAGTTAAAAAAATGCTTAGCACAGAATGTCACACAGTAAATGTTAAATATCAGGTACTACTCAAATATTGAAAGGACATATAAAAAAGGATGGCATCATGGGATGCCCGCAAAGAACAGAACTTATGATAGAAGTAGGCAAAAGTATTGATAATTCCCTGAGAGCTTCCCAACAGGATCAGCTACCGGTTGCTGTCAAGACTCAAACTAGAGATAAAACTAAGTAACCTAAGATTTCTTCACTCAAAATGCACATGACATTCTGTCTTAAATGCAAACATTAATGAATACCAATTATTTGAAAAGTACTATAAAAGGTAATGCAGAAGTACAAGGAAAGACCAATATATGCAGTGGAAAATATTACTTAACAAGGACTCGTATGTTTGAAAGGGTAGAAGAAAGACCCACATAGACACAATATTAATAAAATGCAAGAGAAGTGAGAAATTAAATTCCAACAAGAAAAGTCTAAGATTGATTCTCAGAGGATGAGAACAGTGAGCTCAGCCAAGCATGAATGCAAAGTAAATAGACGATTCCTTAGAGATCAGAAGGAAAGATTTTTGTGAGCTGAAATGATTAGGAAAGCTTCTCATTGCAAAAGAGCTGATCTATGACCCAGCCTTTCAACAACAGGAAGAAAATGAACAGAGGTTAACAGGGAATTCCAGAAAGGCTGGGGAAAACAAAAGCTATCTTGGAGTAGCAAAATGACTAACGCACCTGATTCAGCTGTGCGGCCTAGGAGAAAAAGCCCACCAGAATGATAACTAGCAGGAGCTGTACGAATGCACATATTAATATACAGAGTTCTCTCGCCTCGAATTTTTAGAAGATCTTGGACACATGGATGAGAAGTTTCACTTTGTACACAATATGAACAACCCGAAATGTATGAGCAGGGAAATGGCATTAGGAAGCTATGTAATTATGAGTTTAGTCTGTCTATGTCAAAGGATTAAAAAAAAATCACTTGGTGAAAAACTTTAAGATAGTCACAGCCACAGCTATGAGGGGAAATGCAAAATCAAGGACAAAGTAGGGAGATCTTTCTATTAAAATCTGGTTTAATACAACTGTACCTTAAAAAGCATTTAATGTACTAAACACAGCACAAAGAGTAAAGTTTAAAAAATATAATCGGATTTTCAGATTTATATTAAAATAACTTTAGTTTCTTTTTTTTAATTTTTATTTTGTTTTATTAGTCACCATACACTACATCCCCAGTTGTTGATGCAATGTTCCATGATTCATTATTTGCATATAACACCCAATGCACCATGCAATACGTGCCCTCCTTAATACCCATCACCAGCCTATCCCAGTCCCCCACCCCCATCCCCTCTGAAGCCATCAGTTTGTTTCCCAGAGTCCACAGTCTCTCATGGTTCATTCCCCCTTCTGTTTACCCCCCCTTCATTCTTCCCTTCCTTCTCCTACCGATATTCCTATTTCTTGTGTTCTTTTCTTTTTTGTTTTTTTTTAAGATTTTATTTATTTGACAGAAGGAGACACAGCAAGAGAGGGAACACAAGCAAGGGGAGTGGGAGAGGGAGAAGCAGGCTTCCCGCTGAGCAAAGAGCCCGATGCGGGGCTTGATCCCAGGACCCTGGGATCATGACCTGAGCCAAAGACAGATGCTTAATGACTGAGCCACCCAGGCACCCCTAGTTTCTTAATAGATGTAAATTAGTATCATTTCTGAGTATATAAAATTATTGACGGCAGGATCTAGAAATGATTCCTATGGTATAAAAAGCTGATTATAAAAAAAAATTTAAAGCTAATATCATACTTTGGTAATAAATAACCTCTACACTGGTCCTTAGTTTTCATGAGAAACTATCTGCTAAACATTCTTTTCATGGCCTATTTTTATGGTATATGAATAAGCAACTCTTAGCAGGATACACCAATGACAGTAAAGCAAGTCAAGAGGGACTTAGAACAAAAGCTAAATGTCAAAAATGTTCACACTGCTTCAGGCTTCAGATTTTTAATTACTCAAAGAAAGAACAAACCTATTAAATCTACCAATGACAATTTCAAAGTCTATCTCATTCCCCTATGCTTGCTACCATTTCCACTTCCTTGTAAGTCTAAGGACACTGATTTTTTTTTTTTTAAGATTTTATATATTTATTTGAGAGAGAGCAAGCACAAACACATGTGAGCAGGGGTGGGAGCAGAGGGACAGGGAGAGAGAACATCCCAAGCAGACTCTGTGCAGGGCTCCATTTCTTTTCTTTTCTCTTTTCTTTCTTTCTTTCTCTTTCTTTCTTTCTTTCTTTCTTTCTTTCTTTCTCTTTCTTTCTTTCTTTCTTTCTTTCTTTCTTTCTTTCTTTCTTTCTTTCTTTCTTTCTTTTTTAAGATTTTATATATTTATTTGAGAGAGAGCAAGCACAAACACATGTGAGCAGGGGTGGGAGCAGGGGGACAGGGAGNCGAGAGGGAACACAGGCAGGGGGAGTGGGAGAGGAAGAAGCAGGCTCCCAGGAGGGGAGCCTGATGCGGGCTCGATCCCAGAACGCCGGGATCACACCCTGAGCCGAAGGCAGACGCTCTATGACTGAGCCACCCAGGCACCCCAGGGCTCCATTTCTGACCCTGAAATCATGACCAGAACAGAAATCAAGAGTTAGACACCCAACTGACTGAGCCACCCAGGCACCCCAAAGGACACTGATTTCTAAGGAAAGCTGAAGATACACTGGTCTGTAGGACGTGGTTCTTTCCACACTGTACACTGGCAAAGGTTAGTTAACCTTAGCTAGCTGATATAGGCTGCCATTTTTCCCTCATTTTCATTCTTTAATGCTTACTTTCTAAATTAACTTGCCATGCAGGTAACAAAAAAGTCCACTGAAATTTTTGGTTCAAACCTAGACTCAAAAAACAGCCTTTATTCCTCATCAGAAGTTGTCTGACTGTGGCATTTCCAGTTTGTGAAAGTGAAAAAAAAAAAAAATCTGACATTTTCCATATGCCTTTAAAAAGGCTGTGAAATTTATAAGGCAAGATGAACACAGAAAGAATATGAGTATGAAATATTTCATTATATGTCAGAAATATACTGCAAATATAATGGGAAAGATGACTAATGTAGTATCCATAATTAGACAATTTATAAGATAGTTCATTCAGAACATACCTCCAAAAACCAAAATCACTTATTTTATAAAATATACATGATTTAGAGTCAAGCCTGGACACAGTTTCCACCTTTTCAGCCTCACTTCCCAAATAAATCATCACCTCTTTCACAATAAAAACTGTCAATACTCGCAGCTCTCAAATCAAGTCCCAAACTCTTTCCTTCCCAAGCATTTGTTCATGCCATTCTATCCATACAGAATAGCCTACCTTAAGAAAAAAAAAAAAAGTGGTATAGATAATATGCATTCAATAGTGAAGTAATAGGCATTCCAATTACAAAAGATTACTGGAAGTGAAATCCCCTACAGGTTTTAAACTAGTAGGTTCAACTATTTCAAACATAACTCATCAGAGTTGATAAAGCATGAGACATAAGGAACTTTAAAAAGAATTTGCAACAAACTGTTAAAACAGAAAGTCAAAAATGAAGGCTAACTCTGCCTAGAAAAGCAAGGCAATAGCATAAGAAGCAGGACAGTGGGAGAGTTCGGAGTTGTCAGGCTCCAGTACATTAACCTGTGGTAACAAAGGTGTCCGTTTACTGGTCAGGAATATTTGAGGATTAAAGAGAGACATGAAAAGTAAAGCTAACTTTTTAAAGCAATGAACAAATACTGTGGGATGCACTGTGTTGCCCAAAAAAGATATGCTGAAGTCCTAACCTGAGTACCTACAAATGTGAGCTTGTTTGGAAACAGTTTTTGCACAAAGTCATACTGGATAAGGGTAGGCCCTTCATCAATAACTGGTAGCCTTATGAAAGAGAGACACATGGAGACACACAGGGAAGGCCAGGAGAAGACAGGAAGAGATGAGTGATGCTGCCACAAACTAAAAAACTCAGGACTGCCAGCAACCACTAGAGCTAGACTAGGAAAGGACTCTTCAGAGCCTCAAGGGGAGCAGGGCCCTGCCCACACCTTGATTTCAAAATTTGTAACTTCCAGCACTGTGCGAATACTCTGCTGTCCTAAACCACCCAGTTTGTGCTACCTTGTTACGACAGCCTTGGGGAAGGAATACAAGTAAAATTTCATACAGTGTAGACCAGTAAGTTCTATAGTAACCAAATGTGTACCATTCCTTTCAAATCAATTCAAATGCCAAAATGACTTGAAGTCAGCCTCCAGAGAATGTAATTCATTCCTTGATATTCCAGTCATTCAGATTCAAACATTCTTTCCCCATTTCAAAAGCATACAAAATGATGGAGATATGGAAAGAAAGAATTTTTCCTCAATTCTACCAATTTTCTTCAGGGGCTAGGTATACTTAAGTTTAGGTAAATGAATATTTGGTCTTGGTAAAAGAAAAAGCAACCAAGCCACCAGTTTACATCAAGGTTTAATAGACAAGCATTGTTTTTAAAATGGAAACATTTTAACTAAAAAACTTTCACTTTCATGTCTTAAACACATCTATCAAGAGGTTCAACATAACTCCCCCTAAATTTCTATGTTCAATCCCAGCACCTCAGAATGTGACTTTATTTAGACACCGGGTCTTACAGAGGTAATTAAATCAGGATCAAGTCATCAGAGTGGGCCCTAATCCCGTATGGCTGGTACCTTGCAAAAGAGGTGAAATTGAGACAGACACGCATACAGGGAGAACTCCATGTGAAGATGAAGGTGACCATCTACAAGCCAGGGAGAGAGGCCTGGAACACACCTTCCCTCACAGCCCTCAGAAAGACCTGGCCGACACCTTGATTTCAGACTTCTGACCTCCAGATCTGTAAGCCAATAAATTTGTTGTTTAGGCCACTCAGCTTGTGCTTTGTTACAGCAGCCCTAGGCAAATTAACACAACATCAAATATTAAATGCACGTTCCATAAGACACAAATTCTGGTTTCATGGATATAGTGCAAAATACAGTAGAAAACCCTAAGAACTAACCAAATGGCTAATTTACCCCAGGAATTCCCTGCTCTTATTCCTTATTAGTCAGTCTGGTTCTTTCAGAATGCATTCGACAAATATGTGAGTACTATACTCCAATTTTATCTTCCTTTATGCTCACCATCTTATGATGAATCAACGTTTACAGGTCACCCACAGGGAATCAGAAAGGTAAGTGTCCAAGGTCACACAACTAGAAATGCTGGATCCAGTTAGGAGCCTGTGCTCTTTAACAGTTTACGCACTGCACTATCTTCCTGAGATGGCTTAAAAACAAACAAACAAACCTGAGCTGTTCTGTTTATGGAGACTAAAGCAACATAGTCAAAATATTATGCGGTTGCCAAAAGACTATACTACTGTTACCATGGCACAAAAATCAAGTCAGACAGCAGAGAATGGAGAAGTGACGCCCAGCGTGAGAATGTGTCATATAACAAAACATCCCATTGCTAGAAATTATCTTCTTTTCCTACTTATAAGTTACTCTGAGCTCTAAAATATCCCTAAGAATACAAGAATGTGTATGAAAAAGTGAGCTGCTTTTGTTAGGCTCTTTGAGTGCTTCCCCAAAAAGTTACTGCAAATCATCAGCATACCATACTACAAGCAAGAGCTGCATGGAACCCTAGACCATTGGGAAAAGGGGGCGAGAATGCCAAGAGTTCACAAACTCACAGCTAAATGACAACTGCCGCCTAGGATTCCTCAAAGCTCTCCTACTCACTGTGCACTGTGAGTTTCTGCTTGTAACAACACAGCACTCTAGCACAAGTGTCCCAAAACCAGTAAGGAGACTAACAGAAGCAATTCTATGTAACCTTTCACCAAATTCTAGCAGCAAACCCATACTCTAAGCAATTTCTGGTTTTGAAGCTACAGCCCACTATTCCTTTGTAACACAGGAATCCTCTGCTTTATCACAGTTTGAGCAGGCAGAGAAAAAAGTCCAGTGAATTCTCCCCTCCACTAATATGACTGTATTGTGATTATGGTAATCTGATACTGGATGATCTTAAACTTTAAGTTTAAAAATCCACAGATAAAAATTTCTTCTTCACAATGAGATTAAAAAGAACTGGAATTTCAGATCTTTAATTTTAGCCAAGTCTCCTAATATTTATCGAAATGTTGAGTCTTACTGAACCAAATCTGGAAGGGGAAAAAAAAGTGGGGCATCTGGAAATTCATATTTATAAATACTGCTCAGGTAATTGCTCAGGTTTTTGTTTTAAGTAAAAATCAAGTCTTTCTACACATTTAAAACAGGTAAACTTTCTGGGATGCAAACTATATCTCAATAAAGGTGTTCTTAAAAATCAATTCTTTCCTTCTTTATACCTATTGTTATCTTAATGTGTATCTGTAATACTAAGGTCATGGTTTAAACCCCTGCTGCTACCCTACTGTACACAGTGAAAAGCCAGATAAGGAAAAAGATAGGGATGAGGGTTCCCGAAGTTTTTTTAGCTAAGCTCTTATTCAAAAAGCACCAACAAATACCATTTCTACTTAAACAAACTAAGGCACTATAGTCTAGAAAAATATACCCTTAAATCAAAAGATAGTAATTTGTCACCCATATGAGCAAAAGAATCAACCACAGGCAATGACTGAAATGTTTCTCAGGTAACTAGGTTGATATGAGTTATTTTTAATTAAAAATCTTCTGAATATTTCACAAGTAGGATATGAGTTATATCAAGCAAAATTCAAAACAGCTTTAAAATTCCCCAAATACTTAGATTTTAACAAATGCGTATTTCCTCATTAGTCATAGAATAACAAAGTGTTAGATCTGTTGGGAATGTTTGTAACTTCCAAAATTATTTTTAGAACAAATACATTTAATATAACAACAGAGCTGAGTCTTCTTATAAATTTCACAACACCCACAGTGTCTATGCCATATGTTGAAAATTTTCATTTGAATTGAAATGATTAAATTTTCTGATTAAACAGTAGAGGAAAAGACAGGTAGCACTGTAATTATGTACCTAAACGGAATGAATATTTTAAGTTATTTTTTATCCCAAGTTTAAAGATAGCAAAATAATAGGGTTCGCTGATAAGCCTTGCTAAGTACAAAGTTGAATAAAAAAATATTAAGCTACTAATTTAAACCTTCAAGGTTCAGTGTTTGATACAGTCTCCCCAAACTTCTAACTAAACACAGAGACTCTAACCATTTTGCATTCACGACATATACAAGATTTTGGTAACACTAAATCAAAAGCCTAAGACTTCTTTTACTTTATTTTTTTAAAGATTTTATTTATTTATTTATTTATTTATTTATTTGAGAAGGGGAGGGGCAGCGGGAAAGGGACAGAGAGAAAAATCACCAGCAGACTCCCTGCTGTGCATGGAGCCCAGTGCTGGGCTTGATCTCAGGGTCCTGAGATCATGACCTACGCCAAAATCAAGTCAGATGCTTAACTGATTGAGCCACCCAGGTGTCCCTTTTTCAATTTATTACACACATACATTATGGCCATTATGGTTAGTATACACAACTGATTCTTAGGTTAATCAAAACTCTAATCTTGTCTAATATTTTTTAATGAATCACAAACTAAAATCTGATGCTGTAAGATTTCAATGTATTACTAAATTTTCCTCAAGTTCGAAGATAAGACATTATTACTAATGCATGGAAGGAAAAAACCCAGCAACTTTCTGTATTGTTACACACAAAGAACCTGTAAATCTGTACGGATTTGTACTATTCATTTTATTACTGCAACTACTGAAACTTATTTACTCTTGAGAATTCAGAAGACTCAGTGGAAAATTATCTTTTATGGAAATACTCAAATTGTTTAACAAGGTTGAAATACAATGCAATTTTAGGTTAAAAAAATTAACACTGGTGATTCAATCAACTGCTACCCAAACAAAAGCTCAGCAGCCAAACCACACTTAAACTCACCCCTTCCTAATGTCCTCAGAATCACTGGACACAGAGCTCTTAAAATTGTTCAGCCCTTAAGCACCTCTACATTTATTGCAGTATTATTTACAATAGCCAAATTATGGAAGCAGCCCAAGTGTCCACTGACAGATGAATAGAGAAAGAAGATGGGATATATACACACATAAACACACACACACATATACAATGGAATATTATTCAGCCATTAAAAAGAATGAAATCTTGCCATTTGCAACAACATGGATGGATCTGGAGGGCATTATGTACGCTAAGTGAAATAAGTCAGAGAAAGACAAACACCATATGATTTCACTCATGTGGAATTTAAGAAACAAAACAAAGGAGCAAAGGGAGAAAAAAAGAGACACAAACCAAGAAACAGACTCTTAACCAAAGAGAACAGATGGGGTTACTAGAGGTGGTGGACAGGGGGATGGCTTAAATAGCTGATGGGGTTTAAGGGGTGCACTTGCCTTGATGAGCGCTGGGTGATGTACTGATTTGCTGAGTCACTGTACTGTACACCTGAAACTAATATAACACTGTATGTTAACTACACTGGAATTAAACATTTTTTAAATTGTTCAGCCCTTAACCAGCATGTTGCTGTACCCTATCAGGGCCGGCAACAAAAAGAGCAGCAATATTTCTGTGCTGCTGAAAAAGAGAACAGAGGCTGCTTACTGAGTTACACTGAGTAAATACACGGGAAAGAATGGACAGAGAGGGGGAAAAAAGGGGAGGATTAGCTGTGTAAGGGGAGAAAATCGGGCCGAGCGCTCAAAAGAGCTAACAGAGGCGCTCATGTGACAGCTCAAGTGCCTGATGGCTCTCACTTCTGTGAGATAAAGCAGTTCATCAGCAAGTTCTATCTGCTGCCAGCAAATCATTCAATTCTTTCACAAATACACATAATAATGAAACTCCACAAAACACAGCAAGTTAAGTTAATAGTTCAGTTCTACATGAAATATTTTAGATTACATATGTGGAGCTGCCTTAATTTCTATTTGCAGACTGCACAATTATGCATATTTACCCAGGAGTTATAGAACAGTATACATCCTCTTAACTAAATATAGTACGACAATCTCTTCCCCCAGCTAGAAAGCAGTACGAGACAGTTCAGGACATAAGTACAGGACAGTAGATATCACAGTTAAGACATACAACCATCTTTAGATACCTCAGCTTTAAAGTAAGATTTTTTTCCTAACACTTCATAAATTATTGTCATAGCATCAGATCAAACAATGACTGTCTAGCTTTGTTCTTTCTCTTCTTGCTATATTGGAATGTTTCAAATGCTACTATAAACAAATGGACTGCCATGTGAGTCTTACACAGTTCTTGTCACGCATTTATCGTGGTGGTATTTGTTTTAGTAATGCCCCACCTGCTCCCTCTTTGGTTCCTCTGCCTGTTTGATCCTTAAAAGGACATGTTCCTCAAGGATCTGCCCTCAGCCTCTTTTGTCTTTACAACCTACCCTTTAGTAACTTTGCCCAGTGTCAATTCCTACAAATGCACTCTGAATGTCCTTTCAGGCATCACACACTTACCATATCCTAAAATGGACTTACATTCCATCTTAATTTCCCCAATTGCCCTTCCTCCAGGAAGTCCCAAGAGCAATTCGCCCAAACGACCAAGCCTGAACCTTCGAATGAATCCCAACTCCTCCTTCTCCCTCCATGTCTCAACCAATTAATTCTGTCAACTGTACTTCCCCAGCAGTATACAGACTGGTCCACTGCAATCTACCCCACCGCCATCACCCAAGTCCAAAGCCCATCACTCAGACTACTGTACTTTAATACCTCTACCTGTTCTCCCTCCAACCTCACTGATGTGTTTCCATAGCAACCAGTGTTTCTCTTTTAGTAATTTGAGTCATTCTACAAATATACAAAGAATTTGTACCATAGGCCAAGCACTGTATCAAAAACTACAAATGGTGGCAAAGGAAACAAGGATAGGTGTTTATAAAGTTCCCTGTCTGGTCAGTGTAATTATGTGATCTTGACTTGTCTTCTCCACCAGACTAATAAGCTTCAAGAGAGCGGGCATGACATCCACAATAATGTTCATCACGTCCAGCATGAGGATACTGCTGCGTCCCCAGTGTCTATAAAAACTGACACATAGTAGGGATTGAATGTGTTAAGACAAAATTACCAAACACACACGCGCACACACACACACACACACACACACAGCCTTAAAGACTTCACTTTCCCCAGTACCAATAACTTACTTCAACTGGCTGCTGGTTATTTCTACCTCTTTGACTTATCCCAAACCCTTTCCTCAAATCCATGCTTCTCCTATGACTCCCCAGGCTTCTGATGCCATCTTCCACTCAAAATCCCCCTGTGGTCTCTCCCCTAAACTCCACAACACCATTTCCTTCTTTGTGTTACAGCCATCTACACAAGGTTCTATAGAATTCTTAAAGCCAGAGACTGCTTTATTCATCTCTATATTCCCCACCTAGCAGTGCACATGTAGACACTAAAATAACTTGCTGAATAGTGAATCCCTAATAGAAATCCAAACGGAACACAAGAAAAGCTGAGAAGTGACTCCAAGAGCACAACGACAGCGCATATGACTGCAAGGACTACAAGGAGAGATTAGACAACCCCATTCCTGAACATCATCAGAGCAGAACAGGTGAGACACCATCAGTTCAAATGGCTTTGGTTTTTGCCTCTAGGTTCCTAAGCTTTTTTTTTTTTTTAAGATTTTATTTATTTATTTGACAGAGAGAGAGACAGCCAGCAAGAGAGGGAACACATGCAGGGGGAGTGGGAGAGGAAGAAGCAGGCTCCCACAGGAGCAGGGAGCCCGATGCAGGGCTCGATTCCAGAACTGCAGGATCACGCCCTGAGGTGAAGGCAGATGCTTAATGACTGAGCCACCCAGGCACCCCTAGGTTCCTAGGCGTTTGATTCTAAAGGACTTTATGTTTTGTCAGAGGGCATATTCTATTGTGTGAGACAATAAATTTCAAATTTTTTAAAAGCAGCCAACATTATTTCCCTACTGAAATCAAATGCAGAATCCCGCAATAAAAAGAGCCACTCCAGCTGAAGCCAGATCAGGTAGAGAAGCCCACCGCTCACAGAACAGTCCGTATTGTACGTCCACAGAAGACACTTCGGAAATTTTAGCTCTAAAGGTAGCTCAAGCTTCCCCTGTGCCACCCTCCAATATGGATCAAGAACAACATGGAATTCTCGGAAACTAACACAGAGAATCCTGTGCCAGGGAACGAAGCTTTTGTAAAGGAAGTATAAACAGAACTGACCTGGAACAGGCGTCCATCACTCTCTTCCTGCATGCAAACTGCTACACTTCATGAACCTGGTGCAGTAAGACAAACCTAGGACAGCTTTTCAAAGGTGCTCTCATCCTTAGAAGACCAAGCAAAGAACCAGGATGAAACTGAGAGCAAAGGCACCAAGGAGTACACAAGTCCCTTAAGTCTGTTTCTACTTGGGGCTGCAAAGCGAAGAAGAAACTGGTCTGCTGAAGTCCACACAGTAGAGCCCAGCTAAGAGAACAGGAGAAATGCAGAGGACTTAGACCCCAAATCCCTGCTACTGTGCATCCACCTGCAGTGCTCTTCTCTCTGCAGAAGCCCTCCTGGAACCATATTTGTAGCACATGGTAATAACCTAAGAGGCAACTATCTTGTCCTTACAACACACTGATGCTAATGTACATGTCCACAAGATAGTTCTACGTCTCAAGCACAATTAACATAAATTCTACTGCATCTAAGTATCCCTGAGTTTCCACTTAATACAACAAACACTTAGTAAAAATACTATAGCTAAGTTCAAAAATCCGTTTAAGTCATATGTCATAAATGAGCCACTCATTTCAATTTCTAGGCCAATCCTTTAGCCTGACACAGTACCTTCTGCAAAGTTTATGAAGCTCCAGGAATTGACGATGGCAAATTTGACCTTTTATTTCATTTTCTCTGCCCAGCAGGAGTGAGATCCATTTAAAGTTTAAGTGCAGCCACAGCACAGAGAACTTTGTAGCAAATTGCCAAGACAGCTGTTCAAAAAGCCAATTAAATACCAGGGGTGTGAAGAACACTTAGCATTACCCAGAAAACTACCGCAGCAAGAATATCCTAGAGTTCAGGTACTGAAAAGAAAAAGGTACAGCTGAATAACCTACCAAGAATAAAAAACAAAATAAATAAATAAAAACCATTCAGACAGCCAAGTCTTCTTGAAGACCGTATAGCAAAAGATTTAATGCCTAATTTTAGAATAGAGCAAACTTTTAATTCAGAAGTGCAATGAAAAAAACCTGAGTGATTCCTCCTTAATAAAAATAGAATCATGCTATCTCATAATACCTGAAGCTAAAGAGCAGTAAATATATATGCAAAAGGAAGAACATGACAGCCTCCATGGAAAGAGGAAAATTTATAGTAGCTCCTGTTTGCTTTAGAGCATATGCGAGAGCACAGTCACCTCAAGAACTGAATGAACCTGACAGATACAAGTGATGAGACAATTTTGACAGGTTTGACATATTAATCATAGGAAGAACCTCCAACATTCATACTTGCCTATAATTGTGTTCATTCTACAACACACAACTGTTCCAAAAAAATAATAATAATAAAACACCCACAAACTCCCAATAAACTGAACCCACACATTATGATTCATCTCAACCTTTCAGGTTTTCATGATTGAAACCATCACTTAATAAATCAGATTATTTCTTCCTCCTTTCAGAATAAAATACCAATGTTAAAAAAAAAAATAGCCCCATTATTTTACTTCCTATTCAAAAGCAACATTATTCACCAACCACTGCTCAAAGTAACTCACAGAATTTTACATCACCTAGCATATGATAGCCATAGCGATCACACAACAAAGGCAATGGTTTCCTAAATATAGTCAATACTATTTGATCAAATAATCAAAATTCTTTTCTGTGGGCGAAAGGAAAAGCCAGCTCAGGGCAATACTTTATTGTTCCATTTCAGGTTTTTTTTTTAATTTAAATTTTTAAAAAAAATTCTGTTAAAGCTGTAAAAAACCTGAAGCAGCTTTTTTCCGATTGTAGAATATATGCTAACTATAGAAAATCTGAAAAACACAAAAATAAAATAAAAATCATTCATGACCTCTGAGATCATGACCCATGCGGAGGGCAGACGCCTAACCAACTGAGCCACCCAGGCGCCCCTAAACTTCTGCCTTTAGTACCATACCTCACCACCTTTACCTGTTGTTATTATTAAAAAGTCTTTGGTAATCTGACAATCCAAAAATGAGTTCAGCTTTTAATTAGCATTTCCTTATTAATGAAATTTAATCCTTTCCCCCAAAATCTTTATCAATTGTTTGTACCTAGACTTTTATAAGCATAAGTGTATGTTTTAACCACACAGGATTGGTGTTTTGTTTCTGGTTTGTGTAAATACTACAAATATTGAATTTTTTTTAATATTTGGTATTAACTTTACATTCTTTAAATCTTTAACCACAGATTTTTGTAACACTTCTATCCCACAGACTTCTAACCCCTATGAAGGCAGTATGAAGATATGCAGTTGGCAACACCCATCCAGTATTCTAGTAGCACACCATTACCCAGCTGAATGGCATACTTAACCCACTCAGTTTAACCTTTTTCTTAGTGATTGCATTAAATGTTCTTTATAGTATAAAATTCGAGTCAATTTCATTTTTCCTTTTCTTACGTTCCCTGTCTGGCGATCTACAATTCCTAAATTAACTCTCTTCATATACACTGAATTTAGAAAAGTCTTACTAAATATTCATCTACATTATAATTAAAGGGTTTCATTAGACTAGCAGAGAGATAAGAAAACATAATAAAAACATAATAAAAATATAATGTAAAAGATTAGGGGGAAATACTGTAGAAGAAAAAAGTATGTAGAGTGGGGCATCTGGGTGGCTCAGTCGGTTAAGCATCCGACTCTCGATTCCAGCTCAGGTCATGATCTCAGGGTCCTGGGACTGAGCCCTGCGTGGGGCTCCCCACTCCGCACACAGTCTACTTGTCTCCCTCTCTCTCTGCCCCTCCCCCTGCTCACACGCACCCTCTCTTAAATAAATCTTTTTTTAAAAAAGTACTTAGAATATATATAAACATATACAAATGTAACATATATACAAGTATAGAAAATACATATACAATATATAAACATTTTTTAAATTTAAAAAACAAACATTAGAACCAGACAGAAACTCTTCTGAATCTTTAAAAAATAATGGCATCATATATTTGGCAAATAAGAATATTCTTCTACAACCTGAATTACAAAGCTTTTGGCCAAAGAATGGTCACTCTGGCTGATTCCATTCTTCCAGGGGATACATCTCAGTATGCTTTTGAATCTCTTGAAACTATATGCAAAACTTTTTGTTAAAATCTGCATTTTCTGGGGAAGAATAATCATGGTGTTCATCAGATTCTCAACAGGGTTCATTTTGCAAAAATACTTAAGAATCCCTAACCTAGACAAACAGCTCATCTTAGCTACTGGACTGCCCTTTCCTCCTTCAAGTGGTGGGGGCCACAGTGGGATTTTCTGTGCCCTCCTCTCCATTTCTGAAAATGTCAAGGACCAGTTTCCTTCAATGTTATCAATAAAAACCTTTCTATTACCACTATAGGATAAAGAGGTACTCATTTCCTACACAGGGAGGGGCTCCTCCAAAGGAGTTTAAAGTGGAATATGTAACAGAACCGGTTGTTCATACAGAAAGACTGTATGATTCAGAAATACAATAAAAATACCTATGTTAGCAGCTTTTACTGTTCGTGGGTCCTGTCTCTGTACTTTAATTAAACCACCTTTTTTGCACCAAAAAAATAAAATAAAAATACCTGCATAGTGATTTCTTCTTTAATAAAAATTGGAATCATGTTATCTAATAATACCTAAAGGAAGGCAGCAGTAAACAAATATGCAAAGGGAGAGAGCATGATAGAGTACATGAAATCAGATTTGTCCTCTGTGATCCATCCCATTCCTACAGAAATCCCATTAACAACAACTGGGTCATTCCATACCACAGCAGAGCTACGTGATGGGTAAAATATAGCTTTCCCCTAAGAACTAGGACCTTCATTTTTGACTCAGGAAAAAAAAAAAGGGCCTCTGCCCCCCAGAACAAAGGACTTTTTTTTTTTCTTTTAGAGGGCTCTCTGGGCTGAGGAGGGGACAGAGAGGCAACACTGAAAACAACTACCTAGACAGCCAGCGAAGGATGGCTGAAGTTGTTTTTGTTTCAAGCTGTTCACTCCAAATCACCCCCAATGGCAGGTGAGTTCCCCAGAACGCTGGGCTTACTCCCCTACCTACCTCTTTATCCCAGTAGTACAGCTTTGCGAGGCACTCGGTACTGTGGAAATCCTGAGATAGAAAAGCGAGGTATGGACAAAGGGGAAGCTGCCCAGGCTCCCTGAAGGAGTGTGACAGGGTCAACCCCAATTCAGGGTCAGGAAAGACCCTGCCCTGACCCAACAGGTCACTGCTGACTCTCGATCAGCCCTGCATCCTTCTTTGGGCCTTCAGATTGAGAAAGCAATCTCTGGGGAGCAGGCTGCAGGGACCCCAGATGGGAAAGCAGGCCACCTGGCGGCAGGCACAGCCTGATCTACAACATTTCTATCTTGAAACCAGTGGTTCTCAACCCAGGGACAATTATGACCCCCAGGGGGCATTTGGCAATGTCTGGAGAGTTTTGACAGTTAAGACTTTGGGGAACGGGGGATTTACTATGAGCCTCTAGTAGGTAAAGGCCAGAGTTTCTGCTAACCATCTCACAAAGCACACAACAGCCCCGTACCTCCCAAAGAAAAAATTATCAATCCAAGACATCAATAGAGCAAAGTTTGAGAAAACCTGATTAAGACTATGATTTGCAAGCTTCCACTGTATTCTTGACTCAGGCCTCACAAATGTTACAGGCAGGCCTGCTAAGAACCTAATCATAAATTATAGAACTCTTATTAACAGTGTTTTAATGGAAAAAAGTTTATTTCAGGTGTTGATATCTAAAGAATAACTTCTGGGGCGCCTGGGTGGCACAGCGGTTAAGCGTCTGCCTTCGGCTCAGGGCGTGATCCCGGCGTTATGGGATCGAGCCCCATATCAAGCTCTTCTGCTATGAGCCTGCTTCTTCCTCTCCCACTCCCCCTGCTTGTTCCCTCTCTCCCTGGCTGTCTCTATCTCTGTCAAATAAATAAATAAAATCTTTAAAAAAAAAAAAAAGAATTTGAGTGGAAGAAATGTTAAAGCTTCTTAATCCAATGATTTTCTTTCCTTTTTCATATCAGGAGACTGAGACTCCATAAGTTTCAGTAACTTGGCTAAAGTCACACACAGGATAGAATCAGAACTTGAATTCTGATCTCCTCCCTATACTCCTTAACCACAAGGAGCATAGATGAGGTTTATTTTTGGTTTTCCAGCACTAAGTTGATCATAGTTTACCCTCTTCCCCCACTTTTTTCTCTGAGATTACATGAAGACAAAAGTAAGCTTAGCCAAAACTTAAGTCAGACATGTGAACTTACAAGAAAATTTAACATTTTTGCCTTTGCTTCTGTCTTGTCACAGGATTCTGGGAAAAAAAAGGCTGAGGATTTCAATGACGTGCTCAGTAGATATTTGGTTGTATAGGCACAGACTTCCTTTTTAGTAAACTACTTATGTGAAAGGGATTCCATAGCTGACAGTTTGCCTAAAAACAGGTCCAGTAAAATGTGCTCTTTTTTAATCTACATAAAGGTATTGTGTATGGCTAAGAGGAACTGAAACTCTTAACCATTGTTGTAAATAACTACTTTCAGTAATTTGTGGTTAAGGCTTTCTTTTCTCACTTAGATGTTGGCATTGATATCTGGTCAAATTTGTTAGGCAATGGCAATGTGGTCATTCCAAGTATGTTTTTTCCCACTGATGGGGCTGATTATAGTTGATTTATTTTTCAGTCCATTCTTATGAAAGAGGTACAAAATACTGATGAATTGTGAAGTAAAAGATGGATGCTGGTTGAAGTGTTTCCATTTAGAAATGCGGGGCGCCTGGGTGGCACAGCGGTTAGGAGTCTGCCTTCGGCTCAGGGCGTGATCCCGGCGTTATGGGATCGAGCCCCCCATCAGGCTCCTCTGCTATGAGCCTGCTTCTTCCTCTCCCACTCCCCCTGCTTGTGTTCCCTCTCTCGCTGGCTGTCTCTCTCTCTGTCGAATAAATAAATAAAATCTTTAAAAAAAAAAAAAAGAAAGAAATGCATTACAAGCAAATGACCTATTCCTGGCTTGGGATCCTTTTGTGTTCATTTGTTCTCTGTGCCCCTCCTCACCCTTCCACCCAGTACCTATGTGTACTGCCAGAGTTACAGCTAAAGAATTTTCTTACCCACAGTGACCTTTGGCTTGACACTGGTTTACTACCAGATCTCATCTTTCAGTCTGTTCCCACTCATGGGACACATGACATTAGAGATGATGTGGGGGATAAGGCTGGAGGAGATAGGAGCCAGAATTTGAAGGATTTATACGCCGTGCAGTGAACTTGACTAAAATTGTGTTCAGGCTATCACAATCGCAGTAACAGTGACTGTCCTTTTTATAGGCATACTAGCCATTTCCAGCGTACTGATCACGTTATGAAAACTGAAAACTTGCTATTAGTAATAGAGAATAGGCAGGCGCTTAACCGCTGTGCCACCCAGGCGCCCCTCCGCTCAAATTCTTATTCAGGGTTTGAAAATCTTTAACATCAAAATGTTTCTTAATGATCCTTTGAAACTACAGGAAGAAATAAAGGTCTTTAGAGAAATGATGTATCAAATTATAGGTTTATAGGTTTGAAAAGATCATATAGTGAAACACTCTTAAAATCTGTGCTTCGTGATTATTGCAAACTACTGGCTGAATATAGTGACATAACCACAGAACTGCTCCTGTGTCGCAGCAGCTTCCGGTCAGAAATCCGTGCAGGTAGTTGCTTTCTGAAAAAGAGTTTATGGCTCTTCAAAATAATTCCAATGAAGCTACCATTCATGACATAATGCAACTGCTTAGCCTACAGGGGTATACCACGCTCCATCAGATTCTGCTTATTAACACCTTTTAATGACTGAGAGTATCGTTATTCCAAATAAGCAACAAAACCACAATAGAATAATTCTAGACCTGGAGCAAGGGTCACTTTCAGAATTATAGAGTCTGAGAGACCCTAGTGATCACCTCCAACAGAAAAGCATTACATTTATTCACCGAAGCCTTAAGGATTAACTGGCTGGGCTTACAAATGAGCCTCTGAACTCATTTGACATTTAAAAAAAAAAAAAGTCTATTTGGAGAGATTTCTTCCTAAGAACATCCCCAAAGGGGAAAAAGAAATTCCTAAAGAAAATAATAATTTGCTGTCTCTGCTTATGTTGAAATTTATTCTACATGCAGAGTTTCTGAGAAGTACTACTGTCCGCTGAACTACCGCAGCAATCGCAGCAATCACAGCAATCGCAGCAATTTTTGGTGGTTCTGGCCATAAAAGGAGACAAAAAGCAACATGAACAGGGGTACTACCAGCTGGTACCACACTTTCATGCAATCACAGAAACTGTACCATAATAAATATTAACAACAGTCATGACAGATAATTCAAACATTTCACTTGCCTTCCAACCAGGTCATAAAATCTGCATTCTTAACTATGCAAATACAGTATGGTTCATTTTGCATTGTAAATCATGTATTCTAAAAGAAACAAGTTTCCTAAATCCACTCCGTGAAGTTAATCTTAGAATTAAGAATGTGTTTAATTTCATAACATACTTACCTTGCCATTTTACCAATAAATTCCATTTGAAATCTTAACTTTCAAGAATTGGTGTTTATTTCCTCCTTTTCCTTTCTCAGACTGTAAGGCTAGCACAATGCTAATCTCAAATATTCCTGAATGACATGAATTCAGAAATAGTAATTATAATTCTGATGATATTCCTCTAGTCTAGAGGCATACAATGAAAAAATAAACTGCTGACATATTAAATGAATACAAAATTCAAGACCATGAGTTAAGGACACACATTACTGTGTTCAGAAAACAAAATCCACCTTACACATGTAGGAGCAGTTAAAAGTAATCTTGGGGCGCCTGGGTGGCACAGCGGTTAAGCGCCTGCCTTCGGCTCAGGGCGTGATCCCGGCGTTATAGGATCGAGCCCCACATCAGGCTCCTCCGCTATGAGCCTGCTTCTTCCTCTCCCACTCCCCCTGCCTGTGTTCCCTCTCTCGCTGGCTGTCTCTATCTCTGTCGAATAAATAAATAAAATCTTTAAAAAAAAAAGTAATCTTTTCATCAAGATCATTCACAGCATTACATAAACCTTTCTAATACCCAGAAATAATTCCTCTTTACCCACCCGTAGACAAAACATGCATTTGAGGCTGACCTGGAAATCCAGCGTCCCGTATATCTACCAAAATAAGGACAGTGAAGAGTTGCGAATTCAAAGACATGTGAGCTAACTGGGAGCGTATTTACAAGTGT
The DNA here is from genome assembly GCF_002007445.2 of Ailuropoda melanoleuca. Classification (NCBI taxonomy): domain Eukaryota; kingdom Metazoa; phylum Chordata; class Mammalia; order Carnivora; family Ursidae; genus Ailuropoda; species Ailuropoda melanoleuca. The sequence goes on along the minus strand of NC_048226.1, from coordinate 94,461,217 downwards.
TTACAGATTTTACAATATGGAACACTTACTCAAAAGCGCCCTAATTGAAACAATCTCTAATCAATCATCCTGTTTCCTCCTGCCCAAGATTAGGGAGTCTCCTTAGTTTGCACAGATAACAGATATCTATGGGCCACCGGGTTTAAAGTCGCATTGCAATTCTCTGGGTCATTCTGAAATGTGTCATTAGTTAATACTGCCCTGCCCGGTTTGTCCAAGTGTCCCCAACATTCAGTGTTTTTTCAAACTTTAGGGTCCCTCAGTAACACTAATGCCACTTACTAAACACGCAGATTCCAGGGCCCAAGCTACTAGTCTTACACAGTGTGCGTAGGGAAGAACCCTAAACATTTTTAATCAGCAGCCAGGTGAATCTGAAGCAGGTGCTCCAACAGCCACGCTTTGGGGCACATACGCCTAACAAGTTCCCAAAAGAGCACCTATTTCAGCCACTCCAGCGCGTTACAGACAGGGAGAAAGGCAAGGCTGCGGGAACTTCAAGTGCCTCGAGGAGGGACTCTAGGCCAGGCCCGGGTCCCCGAGAACCCTGCGTCCCACCAGGCCATGCCTGGTTCCTGAGGAAGTGAGTAGGTGACGCGACCGCAGTTATTTTCAGTATTTCCACAAAGTCCCCCCGGCTCTGTAGAGGGCTGGGGAAAGAGCTTGGACTTTGTGAAGTCCCACAGGTCTAGGCCGCTCCAGCTCAGCCACTTACTAGCCTACCGTCCTTAACGCTCAGGCCTCAGTTTCCCCGTCTGTGCAACGGGCTCACGCCACCCCGCGGATGGCTAAGCCGAAACGAAAGTAACTCGGCGGGTCGAGGGCACTTCCTGGCTCTCCCCCGCCTGAGCCGGCTTCCCCGCCGCCGCAGCGGGCCACCCCGGAGTGCGCGCCGAGCTGGCCGCCACCTCCCAACGCCCCCTGCCCGACCCGACCCTCGGCCGGACACTCACGGGTAGGCATGGTGACCCCGAGCCGCGCTCGCCGCCAGACGGAGGCTCAGCTGGGCCGCGCAGGGCGCGCCGATCGCACCATAGCGAGCCGGCGCCGGGCCGCGGAGACCCGGACCAGGCGAAAGGCTAATGGCCGAGGGAGCGGACGCAGACTCCGCGGCTCACGCAACGAAGCCAGCGACAGCAGCCACCGCCGGCCCAGCTGCGCGCTGGACGCCGCGTTGGGCGTCCACACGCCCTGACGTCAGCACGTTGCCGGCGACCCAGCCCCGCCCCGGCCCTGCGGCCGAGCTCCGCCCAGAAGCGATCGGGCGCGGGCGGGGACTAGGGGAGAGTAGTCTTTCGCCTAGAATTAACTTGGGGCTCCGCATTGCCGTCGCACCCTGGTGATTTAGGTCATATTCATTTCCACGAATCCTTACTCGCGGTGCATTAGCGCTTACATTTGCACGGCTTTATGAAGTTTGTGAGGGTATGCATGATTGCTTTGAGTGCTTGGAATACCCGTGGGCTTTTTTTGTACCAGCTGTTGAACTTGCAGTGCGTTCTACTTCTCTGAAAGCATGATTGGAGACGCCCTGAGGTCATTCGGGGTGATGGCAGAACGTTTTCTGAGGACAGAAAAGGTAATTTCGTCTTGCTCCACTGGTGACTTTCAGGGACATTTGACGCCGCAGGAGTTACTTTCCGGAGAGGGCGGTTCTATCCACTTGGCTGAGCCACTTTTCCTGACTCAGTGTCCTTAATAATCGTTGTATCTAATAATCACCAAACTGAGCGGACACTTGGCGCCTAGAGCGCTCAGCAGAGCACACACACTCTGCTAGGCCCCGTGGGCTGTGGACAGCACGTATGGAGAAGTAGAAGGAAGCCACAGGGGTCTAAAACTGTGTTTCTCAGGGGTTCAGGATCTTCAGGTGCCCGATTCACTTGGAACCTGTCAAAGAGCAGATAGGTCCTGAGCTAAACCCACTGAATCACACGTGGGGTTGATTCAAATAAATACTTAAATTCGAGAAGCTTTGTCCTAGAGAGCAGGGCCAGCATTCTGGCTAAGAAATGATAGGCGTGGTACTGAAAGGCCAAGAGAAAGAAGGTGAAAGAGCCAGGAAGGGCTTGGGGGAAGTGAGTCTAGAGGTGGACTTGGAGAAAAACAGAATTTGAATTAGCAAAGACCTGGGGAGCCCTTTAAGAGGCTGGGGGAGGGTGGAGGGCAAGGAAGAGGGAGTCACAGAAGCTGGTGAGAGGAGAGGGTGTTCAGTGGCTATATACCAGACCCTCTCTTGCTAAGGGTGAAAGCCAAGCTACCAAGTACTTGGCCAACACTTATCCTTCAATGCACTTCTGCATGTTTTTATCATCTATAACATCTTTTCTTCTCCCAGTTTTTGCCCTGAGACGTTTTACAGTATCTTAACTTTCTTCTGCTATAGCACGTTTCCCATTGTATCTTAATCAGACTGTCATAAGTGCTTATATTCCACCACTGGACTATGCACTTTTCAGAAAATGGCAAATACCATAGTCCACATTTATGTATCCTTTCCCGGCACACAGTAGGGGGGTAGAGCATTTTCACTTAATAACTATTTAACACAGTACTTATTTATTCATTGAATATGGAAAAAAAACAGGTAAAATAGAACTAGTTAATGAACAACCTTGCAAACTTGGAATTTGTCCTTTGAGAAACCATTCTAGGTTCTCTATGAGGACAGTGGCATTAAATAATCAGAAGCAGGGTTCTGCAGAGTGGACAGCATGGCACAGAAACCATGGCAGGGAGTCCTTAAGACCGACACTGAAGGGAGTGTTAGGTGCCTGGTCTTAGTGGTGGCTATGGACAAGGAATGAGCTGAATCTTACTGCAGCTGAAGAATGGGATTTGTTGGCTGCTGGCTTGGGAGCAAAAGAGAGGCATCTCTTAGTTATGTAACTCCAAGGCTGGAAGAATGAAACGAATGATACTGGGAGAGCAGTAGACAAGTTGGGAGGGAATGCTGTTTTAGGGAAGGGGTGTGAAGAGAGGATGTGAGTTTCTCTTTGACACATTAAGCTTGAGGCGACATCCAAGGGAGACATCCAAGTGAATAGTTCTGAAGGCAGGTAGGCATACCAGGCTGAAGGCAGATGGAGGGATCTCGAGGTTGGAGATTTGAGAAGCTTTGGCCCACAGACAGAACCTAAAGCCAGGAGTCAGAGAAAGCCTGCTGAGGGAGGGTGTGGAGCCAAAGAGACAGGGATAGAGGAGATCCAAAGGGCACAGTGCCCCGTAAGCTGAAAGAGGATATGATTCCAAAGGACAGACATCTCTGCTTACATTACTCAAAAAAAAAGATGCAAATCCCCAAGGCCCTGAGATAGTCTGGCCCATAATGAGTTTGGTTCTTTTTTTTTTTTTTAATCCCCTTGGTTTTTGGTTTGTGTTATTGCCAGAAATTAAATCAGCAGCCAAAGATTCTGAGGAAGGACAGCTGAAAGTCAGGAATAATAACTTCATAATTGTAGGATCACATACAAATACCTAACTGTTTCCCTGCTTTACACATGGGATCTTGGTAACACAGCTACCATACAGACCCCCTTGCCCTATCAACTCCTCTGGATCACCTTCTGCCTGTGCACCTCCTTCACCTTTTCTCCGAGAGGACTTATTCTGCCACCACCTTCTCAAGACTTGATCTAAGACTGGAAGTCTCTCCTGGACCACTTCCTCTGTCTCTCAAACATCCTTCCAAACTCTCTGCCAGTTCTCCCCTTTTGAAGTCCCATTAGGGCTGTAGGAAATGGGCTTTATCCATCTGTCAGTCCCCACACTGCCCAGTACTTGTACTTGCATACTCTGTCTTGCTGACCCAGAGATGAGCCAGTCCCTCTTCCAGATAGAATGCCTGCCTGATACTATCAATTAAAATGATATTAGAAAGATCATCATTGCCTCCTATTGGAACATTAGCTTTTGGTCAAATTGTCCAAAAGAGCTGCTTCCAGTTGAGTCCACTATTTGTTCCAATTTCTATATCAGGCATGGACACAACTCACTTTTAATTGGCACACGTGTTAGTGTTCCAAGGTAATTGCCAGCACATTGACAGTTTATAGGAATTAATTGCAAGGATGTTTATTTCTCCCAAAAGTTTACTCCCAAAAGATCATCATGATGCAATTTGATGCTCTCATTGCTTAGTTTTCCTCCTTGTTCAATATTTATATCAATGATGTGCCCTTTTTGTGTCATTTCATTCCATTTTATTTCTGCCATTGCTTAAGAATGACAGGGCTTTCCAGTTCTCATGAGGCATAAAAAAGCACAGACATTGGATTCAGCAAACCTGAGTTGGAATCCTGCCTTCCCCCTTACCTGACCTTTTGACAGTCCATGACCTCTCTGGGCTTTTCTTTTCCTCAAATTCAAAATCAAGAGACTTTCCCTTGGGTTGTGATGTTCTACAAATCTCAAGGCGGTAGTTCTCAAACTTGAATGAATTTTGAACTCATCTGGGGAGTTTTAAAGAATATCCATCCCCAGATCCTAGTCCCAAGATTCTGATGTAGTTGGTCTACAGCATGGCCTGGGCCTGGACCCAGCTTAAAACCTCTCCAGGTGATGTGGGCAATCAAGTTGAACTCCATTGCCTTAGGAAAGAATTAAGCAAGATGAGGCTCTAATTCAGAGTCACATACCTCATTGAGCCATTTCTGCTGCCAGGCAAGATCATGCATTTTAAGTTCACTGCCCTCTGAATTCTAGAGTAATTTTCTCACTCATGTGCTAGCCAGACTATTTGCAAACACACATGAGAACAAATGAAAAGGATAAACCTCTGATCCAGAAGATCATTACCAATCCTTTCTGGGCCAACTGGAACACAGTGCAAGGCACAACTTCCTGATCATTCTGTGAGACAAATATCATAGTCCTCTGTGCTTTGTAAAGACAGCTGCAAATGGATAGGGAGCAAAATCCTGAGATAATTAGGAACTCTTGATTAAATCAGCCAAAACAGCTGGAAACCTTTCCTTAGAAACACTATCATTTTAAACAATTAGAGGAAAGCATTATCTCTTATTGTTACTTACTAAAATGCTAGCTAGCTTTAGCATTTAACACAGAATGTAGTGGAGCTGCTAAAAGGAGAGGAAAAAAAATACCCTTTTAAATATAGCGGCATTCTCGGTGATGAGTCCTTTATAAGACTTTTATGACAACTGGAATCAAATCTTATTTATCGCTGTATCTCCTATATATGGAACATATTAGATGCTTAGTAACTATTTGAGGGAGAAGACAGGGAGGGAACGGAGAGATAAACATAAAGGACATAAAGACAAGAAGCAAACAGGTAAATCAAAGAATGGAAGAGGCTTTTTATGGTAGATTGGAAATAATAGCCTCAATTTCTTCGCCCGGCTATATCCACACTCTTGAAGTTGACCCCTCCCAAAAGAAGTACACTTTCTCCATTTCAGAATCTGGGCTGGCCATGCAACTTTGGCCAATAAGACAGTGGCAAACATTGTGCAAGCAGAGACTTAGAAAATGTGAAGACTGGGCTCCCTTTTGGAGGAAAGGCCCCAATCATCCCAACCCTTCCAAATGAGACTACCATAAATTAGGCAGAACCAAGAGATCCACCAGTTCAGCAAAGATCCAAGAGTGAGTCTAGCCGAGACCAATATAAGACCACCCCACTGAGACCAGGCCCAATTGTCAACCCACAGGAACGTGAGCTAAAGAGTTATTTTAAGCCACTTATTTTAAGTTTAGGGGTGGCTAGTTAGGCACTCCATAATCACGATTACTAGTTACCCTGCAACTGTAGCTAGCTACTCTCTATTGTATAAAAATCATTATGGGGGTGCCTGGGCGGCTCACTTGGTTAAACATCCAACTCTTGATTTTGGCTCAGGTCATGATCCCAGGGTCATGGGATCGAGTCCTGCCTGGGCTCTGCGCTCAATGGAGAGTCTGTTTGAGATTCTCTTTCTCCCTCTGCTCCCAACCCCACCCTGCTGTGCTCTCTCCCCTCTCTCTTTCAAATAAATAAATCTTTAAAAAAAATCATTATAGGAGGTATAATTTTTCAAGATCTTAGTTTGTGCCAAGTAGCATGCTAAGTACCTTATGTGCCTTTTCTGACATTATCCTCACAAAAACTGAGTAGATGAATAGCCCCATCTTTTTACCATGAGGAGCTTAGATTAAAGTCAGGCTAAGTGGCCCTGGAATTGGAACGCAGGTTTGTCGGCCCCCACACCCGAACTCCCAACTATAGACAGTACAGAGAGTCAACTAACTACCGAATCAGGGGGCTGGACAGGAGACGGTATGTTTAGATTAAGTGGGGCTGGCAACAGTTGTCTCTGTTCCAGTTTGCCTTTCAGAAAGAATTGTAAAACCCTTCAAAAGAGGAATTACGTTTTCCAACCATTTCAAAGACTCATAAGAAAGTCAATAGGGTTTTGTGGGTTTTTTTTAAAGATTTTATTTATTTGAAAGAGAGCACGCATGAGAGCAAACCCAGAGCTGCAGAGGGAGAGGGAGAAACAGAGGGAGATGGAGAGCTGGAGCCCAGGACCCCGGGATCATGACCTGAGCCAAAGGCAGAGGCTTAACAGGCTGAGCCACCCAGGCGCCCCAAAAGTCAATAGGTTTTCTATCTTTTCTCCTTTCATAGGCTGGAAACTGACTTGCAATTATAACCAGGTGCAAGAGTGCATGAACACCTGGCTCCAGGGGTCCCGAACAGACCAGTTCCAGCCACTAACAACATCCAAAGGCCGAGAGACAGCGGTGCTACAACTAGAAAGGGATTTCTTTCAGTGAGGCCTAAACCAGGAAGACAGTGGACTAACATCTCAAAGACTGTCTCCAAAGTGCCAAAAATACTTTCAGGTTTATAGAAGGAAAATGTGGGACAAAGGTCTGTGGGTCCCGGCAGGTGGGCAGTGGAGGTCACGTTGATCATTGTCTGGGGGTCACAGGGAGTCTTGCTGGATCAGGGAAGTCCTTTTTGTTTGAGGGGGTAGTTTCAGTTCCCATCACAAGATGCTTTGTCCGTGGTGTCTTTTGCCTGAGTTAAGAGATAAGCCAAACAGAATAAGAAAGGTTGAGGTCAAAATGGAGGGAGAAGTCCTCTTTCACAAATACCATATAGTTGTCAGATTTCCTCTTGTTTGAGAAGATGGAAATAAATGGTGACAGTTGAATATTGTTTTCAAATAAGTGAAACTAAGCTTTAAAATATGGCATAAAATGGGACCTGCGATGCTTGTGAACTTCCTTCCTGTGAGAAATCTTTGTGCATAAGTTGTGTCATCCCAGACTTTTATGTAGCTACTGAGAGTGAGAAAGGCAGAGACATCTGCCTATGAAATTTGTCTCAAATAAGGTAACAGAGTTGCAGTGAGATAATATCACCACTGATTGAGCTTACCTTGAATCTTGAATGGGGCGAGGGGTAGTTAGTCATAAAGCCAGAATTTTGTGCCTTTGAAGCAGAAACCCAGTTGCAGCCAAACCCTGTTTATATCCAATGAAATGAGGGAGGGGAGTGGCAGACCTGCTTGGAAATAATGGAAAGGATAGAAGGAAGGAAGGAGTGAAGGAAGGAAGGAGGGAAGGAAAGAAAACATCTCACAAGCAGGTGGCTAAAAGCAGTTGTGTAACACCGGAATGTTGTGTAACACTTTATAGGAGAATAAAGGGACTATATTTTGGTTAACACTTTGAGTGGTCTGTAGGTCTCGGATTTTCAACTACAGTATGTATTTATTTTACAAGAGCAACAATTAGGGGCGCCTGGGTGGCTCAGTTGGTTGAGCGTCTGACTCTTGATCTCAGCTCAGGTCTCGATCTTGGGATTGTAAGTTTGAGCCCCACGCTGGGCATGGAACCTAGTTAAAAAAAATACATAAGTAAATAAGTAAAGTAAATAAAAGAGCAAGAATTAGGCCTAACCCAGCATTTTCAGTACTACTTTCAGGGGGAGGGGCCATGGGAAATTTCCTCACATCAACAAGCAATTCTATGGATACCAACTGGGTTTCCTACAATTCAGCTCAATTCCGACACTACCTGGAGATAGTGACAGTTTCCATGGGTTAAGAGCTCAGTCCTACCAGGCTGCTCCCCAGAGCGCACCGTCCCCGGCTACAGACGCCAGTCACCAGTGGCAAGCCTGGGCTGTTACCTGTGCTTCTGCCTGACAGGGAAATTCAAGAGACTCCATGAAATACTGCTTTTTCTGCTCCTTTTCCTGCTTCTGTTCTTGCTAGGACCCACACTTCTGCCTTATGCATGCATTACAGAGCAGATAATGTCCTCCTTGTCAAGGTCAAGGCTTAATGACGTCTTTGGAGTCTTCCAGCACAACGGATAACATCTAAGGGTGACTGGGTGGGGTCCTCATGAACTTTCCAACACCACTGCGTCATAGAGACCCCTGGCTCCTAGGCACAAGTGACTTATGGAGAACACCTAAGCACTGGTCTCATTCTTGGATGTGTGAGATGACACGTGCACCAGACCACAAGCAAAGAGGAGACTCGGCTCTCTACTCCTTTCCCTCCTGAGTCTCCCAGATGCTCTACATTCTATGCCTTCAAAAAACTCTGCTCTCACTTCTTCTCAGCTCACATTTGATTTCTATCTTGTGCAAAGCCAAGGACCCTCTTGGCTGGTCCTGCGGGGTCCCTTTTGGGTCCTGGGCCTTGGCCTGCCTGCATCATGACCCCTTCTTGGCAACTCAATTCAACTGACCAACTGGCTATAAATCAGAAGTTCCCATGATCCCCTCCTTTGGCTTAATTTGCTAGAGTGGCTCATAGAACTCAGAGAAACATTTTATTGACAGCTCACTGGTTTACTATAAAAGAATATAACTCAGGAATGGCCAGTTGGAAGAAATGCATAAGGCAAAGTTTGGAGAAAGGGCTCAGAGCTGCCTTCTCTAGGCACACCACCACTTCCCCCAAATCTCCACGTGTTCACCAACCTAGAAGATCCCCAATCCCTGCCCTTTTGGGTTTCTATGGAAGCTTCGTTACACAAGTATGGTTGATTAACTCATTGGTCACCCATCATTGAGCTTAACTCCACCCTCTCTGCCCTCCCTGGAGGTGGGGAGGGGGGACTGAAAGTTTCAACCCTCTAATCACATGGTTGGTTCTCTTGGCAACCAGCCCCCACCCTTAGGTTATTTGGGGCTTTCCAAAAGTCACCTTATTGACATAATAAAATACATATTTATCTCATTCATCACAGGAAACTCCAAAGATTTTAGGAGCTGTGAGCCAGGGACCATAGACAACCACCAAATAGAATATACTGGTCATCTGAATGACCAAATACATATATTTTTTATAAATCAAAGTATCACACCAGAGAAATAAATTCCCTATATTTTTGGCTAATGCCAAAAACTCAAACTACCATGCTATATCCAAAACATGCACTAAGCTAATACAGCAGTTCTGGGAGCATCGGAGATAGCAAATATATCCTACTGTGGAGGTATCTAATGCGAGATTGAGAAATGTTCAGGGCTCACAGATTCAAGCTAAGAAATTAGAGCACCAGATTTGCTCAATTCTAAGATTTACGTTTTTTGCTTTTGAATGTTTCTGGAATAAGGATCCACCTGATGTTTGATGTCAGCTGTGACTGGCCCGCCTTGGAAGGAGAGGTATAAGTTTCTGCCTTAACCAAGTAGATCCTAGACAATTGTTTCAGCATTAACTGCATTAATAGGACTGCATGCAGTTGAATTTTAATGTGAATTTGTATACCTAGCTGTTGCTTAAATGAGCTCAAAAGGACTAGACTAGAATATAGCATTAAAACAAAAGCTATTATGTGTGCAGGTAATAAAACTAAAAACAGTAGAAATGGCCTATCTCCTCAAGTAGATCATATGTCTATTTAGAATATGGATAATAACAGCAATGAGAATTTTCAAAGCTAGAAGAATTAGTGTGATGAAATCATGCACCAAGCTATCATTCATCATCCACAGTTCCATTTGTAAATGTTTCCAACTGGTTCTGAGACAAACTGTTTTACTTTCAGTAAGAGGAAATTCAACTAACCAAAAATTAAATAACACACACGCACACACGATACTATTGATGAAGGGTCATTGAGCTCAGTGGTCAAGAAAAATTCTTGAGACATTTTATCGTGCAAAAAAGTTTTTTTTTATTACAGCTTGAGGACAGGACCCATGGACAGAAATGATTGCACTGGGACTGTGAGGAGTGACTGATTGTACAGGGTTTTTTATCTTATGAAGGGGAAGATTAGGTTAAGTCTCGGGAAAATTGAGTATGTAGGTTCCTGGCAGTCTGGCTATTATCAAGATTGTGTTTTTCTTGTAAATCATTAAGACAGTGCCAAACTGATAGTGTTTCATGTCCTCCATGACTGTGATCTTTATCAGTTGACCATTTGTTTTTTCCTTCCTTTGTTCCTTGGCAGTCATGAGTGCCTGAGAAATATCACACATATCCCACTCCCACCTTGGGGAGGGATATATGGAGTGTCAGTTTGCCTTTTGCCCTCAGCTTGCCTTTTGTTGTCTTATCACTATGAACTTAATCAGATAGTGAATATAGCTAAAATTCTTGCATACTTTGATTAGCCTCAAAACACTACTATCGAAAGCGAAAGTTGCAATAGAGGCCAAGATCAAGTTCATGAAAATCAGCATGTCTTCATGATTATCCACATAGCTGTTGAAAGACAAATGTGATTCAAAAGAACTTTTGGGTGCTGAATGTGAAGGCTTAAAGTCAAACTTAGATTGTGAAATTAATGGGAAAGTACACTATAATATATGGATAAATAAATATATGCTCTATTGATTGATTTTTAAAATAAAGTACCTTCATTGAGTTTCTTGTTTCTCCCCAAAACACTATGATTAAGTCAATCAGTTATCTTGCAATTGATGACATTTTACAATTGAAGAAATGCAATACATGAAAATATATATATATAAGGTATATTAAAGACAAAAGTTTTATTGGGCTGGGGCACCTGGCTGGCTCAATAGGTAGAGCATGTGACTCTTGATCTTGGGGTCACCAGTTCAAGCCCCACATTGGGCACAGAGCCTACTTAAAAAAAAAAGTTTTATTGGGCCAAATATAGGAAAAGCAAAAAAGCAAATTTATCACCTAATTGATAGAATTGTGGATCTTAGAACTACTGCTCAATTAAATACCTGCTCAATACAAGACAATTTGTTGGATTAAAAAACCTATATCTACAACTAAGCATATCTGATTTGGAAGTATCAGAAAGCATTTTAATCTAGTTTAAACACATACACACAAAGAAGGAATTTATTATGAGAATTTATTATGAGAATATAAGGGTAAGCGTAAGATGCAGGAAGCTCAAAATGCAATTAAAAGGAAAGTCATCAGGATCATGGAAAGTAATGTGTCTTCCTCATGGCTCTCTCTTGCCCATCTCTCTGAAGACTGATTATTTTGCTCTGCAGCTCACACAACTACAGATGGTCATTCCATAGCTCTTGAATTTTATTATTTTCTGTACTCAAAAATGCCAGCAACTCATGTTGAAATCTTCTCTGTTCATTCTAGTTCCAAATTCCCAGGACAATATGATCGGTGCAGGTTTGAGTCAGGGATACTTCTTGTTTCAATCAACTGTAGCCATTAACACAAATGGTACATCAGTGTACATGTTTGCTATGGTAATGCTACACAACACAGCACCCCAATCTCAGAGGCGTAACACAACAGCCATGCATATTTCTCATGAGTTTTTGGGTCAACTGGATGGGTCTACTAATCTGGGTCAAGCTTGACTGGATTTGGCTAGTTGGATCTATGCATATGTGGTCAGCTGGTGGGTTAGGATGCCCTCGTCTGAGACAATTTGGATCTGATCTACACAGTCTCTCATCCTCCAAATAGGCTAGCTTAGGCTTATTCACATAACAGTGACAGAGTTCTGAGAGAGAAAGTGCTAAGGTGCAAACACTTTCTCAAGCCTTGGCCTGAGTCCAGTTTACTACCACCCAATTGGCCAAAACAAGTCATGTGACAGAGCCCAGTTTTAGAGTGACACAAGCTACAATGTTACAGGGAAAGGTGGTGGATACAGGGAAGCCATTAATTGAGACTCTCAATGCAATTAATTTACCACAGATGGACAGTACATACCTCACTGCTGAGGACCACACCCGTGGGTAAAAGGCACAGCTAAGATGATGATTGTGAGTTAGGCCACTAAGTCTCAACACAGACTAATCTAACACTGTATGTCACTGAAGACTCATAGTCTTCCTATGAGATAGGAAACCGAGGCATGGTGGTGTCAGGGCCAGGATTCTACACTATTAACTTAAAGAGAATTTTAGCCAGCGTAGGAAATGATTGGCAATGGTACATAGAAAGAGGGGAATCAAAGAGGCATGTTTGGTAGATTCATATAAAATCATCTTAGGGAAAGAGGACCCAGACTCAAAGATTCAAATACACTTTGGGTGACCTTTTGCAAAGTTGGGGCATTGCTTCCACCTATCTATTCCCTCCCTTCCCCCAACCATTAGGGACTTTTTCCAAGTAAGTCACTACGCTGTTCAACAATTGAAGCACATACCTAATTCTCTTGGCCCCAGTCCTGAGGTTCACTGAGCATTCTTGGTTTGGTTTCTCATCTATATTTGCTACAAGGAAGAATGCACTGATAAGGCCAGTGCAAACTCCTGGCCTTCCTGACAGTTGTTTTTCCTACCATGTGGACATTTGATTTATATACTTCAATCTCTCATGATTGTAGTTAGGGTGAGTAAATAGGCCAGGGAACACCAAGTCATGCCACATCACTGCTTTATTTTTGGATAAATTAGAAACTGGTATTACATGATCTCATCCCCCTGGCCACCACTAACTGAACAAGACTTTAACTTATTCATTGTTGCATGCATTCGTTCATTTAAAAAAATGTATTCAGTACTTACTATATGCCAAGCCTCCAATAGGTGCTGGGATAGACACAACCAACCATCACTAATTTATGGTGATTACAGGGTAGTAGGGTAGACAGTAAATAAGTACATGAGCAAATATCTAATTATGAATTGTGTGAACTACTGTAAAGCAATTATTGTCCTGTGATAAAAAGAAATAGGAGTAAGGAAGAGGAGGTCTGCGAATCAGATAGAGGAGCTGGAGAAGACCTCTCCATTGGCTTACCAAAGTCCAGGAAGTGGGTGGGTGTGGTTCATTGCAGGTGCAGGCTATAAAAGGAGGCACTCTTCATAGAGGACTTGACAACAATAACAAAAAAAAAATTAAAAGTGTGTTTGCTAAAAAAAACAAAAACAAAACAACTTGGTCAGTCAACTTCCAACTTTTGATTTTGGCTTGGGTCATGATTTTAGGGTCATGAGATCCAGACCCTCATTAGGCTCTGCACTGCGTGGAGCCTGCTTAAGAGTCTCTCCCTCCCTCTCCCTCTGTCCCTTCCCCAACTTGAGTTCATGCAAGTGATCTCTCTCTCTCTCTCTCAAAGTGTGTTTGCTTTTATTATTATCATGTACCAGCTATTATAAACAATGTCAGTAATAAAATACTCTCTGAAAAAGTTTTTTGTTGATTCTAATCAATTTCTATGGTTACTGGGAGTTCTAATAATTTATATGCAACCTGTGACTACTGTGAGTTCTAATAGTTTATATGTAATTAGCACATTTTTATTGCTTATCCTTTAATAAGCATAATATTCAATATAGAATACCTTTAAGAACTACCAGTTATAGAAATGGACCTCCATACATATGGACACAGTTATACACATTCATTCTGAGGGTGGGTTCAGAGTGATTCTGAATTACGTGAGCTAGCTTCTGGTTCAATTACCACCCCCAAATCCGTGGTAAAACACATCTCCGCAATCAAATAGTGAAATTGAATTGAATGATAGCACCATGATGGTGAAAACTAAGAAATCGTTCGAGGGATTTCAATTCTAAGTGACATCTTGGAGTTTTTATTTGTGTTTAAATTTTAAAACAGTGAATTGTGAACTCTGCTACATAATAGTGTTTGAAAGTGCACATTTCAGTTGGTACGTGAACTGTTTTAGTGATTTTGAATGATATTTTATTTTTAAAGGTCCTTTTTATATTATTTGCTTTATTTTTCCAAAATATTTTATTTACCTTTTTAAAGATTTATTGATTTCTTGTTTTAGAGAGAGAGAGAGAGAGAGAGAGAGAGAGTGAGCATGCATGGGGTGGGAAGGACAGAGGGAGAGAGAGCATCTCAAGCAGACTCCCCGATGAGCACGGAGCCTGACGACACAGGGCTCGATCTCACGACCCTGAGATCAATATCTGAGCTGAAATCAAGAGTCAGATGCTTAACCAACTGAGCCAGTCAGGCATCCCTAAAGATTTTATTTTTAAATAATCTCTATACTCAACATGGGGCTCAAAATCACAACCCCAAGATCGAGTTGTACACTCTACCGACTGAGCCAGCCAGGTGTCCCTTAAATTAAAAGTTAAAAAAAATCAGTCAACATTTTATTTTATTTCATTGATTATTAGATTATTAGTAAAAGTGTTTTTGTTATATAGATAAAGATTGTTCAGAAATGATCAGCTCCAGGGGGACACGCTGGAGCCACTGGGTTTCTCTGAAGTGATCATCTCTCCAAGAGGAAGGTAAAGTTCAGGAGGACAAAGGTGGGGGCTTCTAGGTCTGGCTTCCCTAACCATGTGAAGTTTTCCACTCCAACTGTCAACCTCAAAAATTTGGGGTTTGCTTTTTTAAGGAAGATGGTGATCTCTGTTTCACAGAAGTCTCTAATGAGGAAAGGAATACGTCCTTGAGTTTGGTGATTAGTGATCATTATTAGGGGTGGAGAGAGCATTTTTACCTGAGCAGTTTAGAAAGTGAAGAAAATACAAAGTGGAGAGGCAAGAAGTCTACAGGAATAGGCATTTAACAACAGAATGAGGAGGAATCTACTCTCCCCAAGATGGGATTATCTGGCCCAAAACCCTAGTGATTCATGAAACATGGCAAATGAAATTCCCCATTTTGCTATTAAGCTTAGTTTCAAACTAATCGTCCAAAACCACAGTGAAGTTTGTACACTTTTAAATGGTACCAGAAAAGACAAGCTTGGCGGGATGCAGAGGTAGGAGCATAAGGGACCGTGCAATGACTCAGGTAAACAAACACAGCATGAAGAATGAGCTGTGGAGGAAAAGGAGAGAGAAAAATGTCATTGATTTTGTTAATATGGTTTTTCATTCACCATGGAGGTAAAGTAATACAATTTTATGTAACTAAACAGGTGCCCGAGTTTACACATTTAATAAGTCAGTTTTAAGATTGCCTAATTTAATCGCAAACCTTTTCAGAAGAGTTTCCCCCATAGTTATTTCTTCTAATAGTCAATAAAATTCTTCCTCACATAATCTGACCTACTTTACTTGCTTTATAATGGCGCCAACAATAAAATAAAGCACACTTTCCCCAGTCATATTAAGACATACGATGTTAATAACTTTAGTATAATCTCACATAAACCAACTACAATTTCCAAATGCTGTTATAATGATGCAGAGTGGTAGAAAATAGTTTTTGATCACAGGAACCAAAAATCTTTGCAGGTTCCAAAGATTCCAGCTGGAGAGTAAAATACAATCTGTCTAATGGAAAAGATGTGTTTTAAAAAGACATACATGCCAATTATAGAGAATCTGGAAAACGCAGAAAAATATAAAGAAGAAAATGCCAGTGATGTCTAACTTACCTCCCTCTTACTCAGAAATAACATTTGCTTTAGGATCAGGAGAAAGTCGTGCCGTGGACTTCAAGGGACTCTAAATGTGCAGAAGACAACAGAACATCAAACGTGTTTTCATTATTATTTGATTGATTTCTCCCTCTCTCGACCGTGAGCTCCATGCAGGCAGTAATGTACCTGCATTCACTGTTGTGAGCATGCTGGGCAAAGATCAGCACTAATATACAGTTGCAGAGTGAACAAAGGTCTGTCTCCTTGGGGCGCCTGGGTGGCACAGCGGTTAAGCGTCTGCCTTCGGCTCAGGGCGTGATTCCTGGCGTTGTGGGATCGAGCCCCACATCAGGCTCTTCCGCTATGAGCCTGCTTCTTCCTCTCCCACTCCCCCTCCTTCTGTTCCCTCTCGCTGGCTGTCTCTATCTCTGTCGAATAAATAAATAAAATCTTTAAAAAAAAAAAAAAAGGTCTGTCTCCTTAACCATGAAGCATTTTGGTTCTCATGACCTCTGTGCTTTATATCCTCCAGGTGTGATGTCTCGTTTTCTGCAGAATTCTCATCTGACATTATGTCAAGACCCTCCATCATTCTGGTCATCTTCTCCTTCTTTTGTCTTCTTTTCCTTCTCTTCTGTTGCTTTTCCTCCTCCGCTTGCCCCTCTAGCTTTCCTTCCTTCTCTTCTCACTGCTCTACATCTTGCAATATCTCTCTGAAAGCATCGTGTCCCCAACAGAAGGCATTGCTCCAAGTACTGCCCTGGACGTGACAATAATCAAAGGTAACCCTGATGGATTTACTACCTTGCAAGGAGCCAGACACAATACTCAGGGTGTTGCTTACATTCTTATCATTTTTAGGCTTCCCTGCATCCCTGGGATGTGCATACTAACATTTCATCTTTTGGGAGATGATGCTGCTGAGACGGCGGATGTGTGCTCCAGAACTCACTCTTTCATCAGACTTTTCCAAAGTGCTTAAGAACCTTTTTTATCTTTTTGTCTTTACGTGGTTATCCCAGGCTCTATGGAGAACAGAGGCAAATGAGACATTTCAGCACATCCGATAGGAGGTGTTCGCCTGCAACAGACTTTGTGGTCTGACTGTCACTCATTACATCTTTCCACCATCCTTTCTCTGGAAATGGATGGTCTGCTGAATCCTGCCAGGAGGCTTTTAAAAATGGGTGGGGGCAGGCGCCGGGGCGGGGGGGCTCAGTTGGTTAAGCGTCTGCCTTAGGCTCAGGTCATGATCCCAGGGTCCTGGGATGGAGCCCTGCTCTCTGCTCAGTGGGGAGTCTGCTTCTTCCTCTACCCCTTCCCCCTGCTCCTGATCTTTCTTTCTCTCTCTCTCAAATAAATAAATAAAATCTTTACAAAAAATGGATGGGGGAAAGAATGGAAAATTGATGGCTGTGAACCCCTGCTTTCAGAGTCTCTGTGTTGAAGACTAATCATTAAGAAGGTCCAGATCAACTAAGGAAACCAGCTCCAAGTTTCCGAAATTCAATTTAAATCGCAACTAAAAGGCATTTACCAATCCTGGAAAAAGCAGAAAGACAGTGTCTGGATTGCTTTTACTGTGAAAGCTGCAGGTCAGTAATAGGTCAGAGGTGCGGGGAAGTCAAGGCGGGAGAGACAGCTTGCATCTGCAGAAACAGAACCCAAAGGCGGTTATGCACACAGGCTGATGCCCCACAGAAATGCAACAATGGGTCCCTGCAGATAGCATTCTTCGAGCCTAACCATTTGGTTTTAATCTTGACAATGTTCTGTGAAGGAGGTCCCTGTGGTCAACAAATACAGAGCTTTCAATTATACCACTGAAATGGGAAAAAAGTAGGCACAGAACCCAACATGGAATCCCCCGAACTGAACACTGGAATGAAATGCCCAGTGAACCACGGTCAAAGCTTAGAAATGATTTGGAACAAATGAAAAAGTCCTGATACTGTCCTCATATAATTTCGTGTGTATTCGCTTTAAACTGCAGGGAAATTATCTGTGGAGTGTGTAAACAGAAGAAAATGATTTTAGAAGCAGTTAGAGAAAAATATTCAATTCATTTTGACTGGGATGTATTGCCTCCGGTTTGTTGTTTTTACTTCATTTAAACCCTCATCTGTCTAAAAAGTCTTTTAAGCAGGAACATGCATCCCTAGCTCCTCTGTGCGAAAAGTAGCACCAGGTTCAGAAGGGGATGTCAGAGACAGAACGGGGCCCCATCTCCCAAGACGCTCACCACATGGAAGAAGAGGTTCTATGTCTCAGGTCTCAGCTTACAAGAACAAGAGTCATTTGTTCTGGTTGTATCTTGTTGTAGAGAACATTCCCTCAACACTTAGTGGCTTAAAACAATGATTCATTATTACTGCTCATGGTTCTGCGATAACTGGCTCAGCTGGGGGCCTGGCCCGGTCCCTCATGGAATCATATTCTGATATTGGCCGGGGCTGTGCTCATCTGAGGGCTTTCTGGGCTGGACATGGAGGATGGCTCCTTCCCATGGCTGGCAGCTGGTACTGCTGTCATCTGGGACCTCAGCTGGCCTGACGACCAGAGTGCCTACTCATGGGAAACACAATTAAAAACAAAATCTTCTATCCCAGAAACCCTCTCCACAGGGTAGTAGAGTAAGAAAACAGTTTTATTGTTGAATCCACACTAAACCGGAATGTGGTCTCACCCGAGACACTCTGTGGAGAGACGGCAAAGAGAAATCTCATTCATATGGCCGAGCAGACACAACCTGTGGAGTATCCGTTCTCAAGGTGAACAGCAGCTAGTCCTCAGGTCAGAGGACTTGATGGCGCTACTTGTCACATACATTTCATCCTAACTTTACTTGGTAACTGGGGTGCACGTCTGTGATGGCTAATTGATTTTGTCCAGAGGAGTAATGAACTTCTGACATCTCTATGACGGGAGATTATCTTGCAACTTGGAGAAAGGTACCCACTCAAGTTAGGTTCCTACCCTCTAAAAGAAACAGAGACAGAGAGAAGGAAGGGAGAGAGAGAGAGAGAGAGAAAGAGAGAGAGGGAGAGGGAGCACGGATGGGGACAGGGGCAGGATCTCACTTGATGTTCACGTTTCAAAGAAATAGCTCCCAGGTCCTTGAGAGCGTCTGTCCTGGGTCATAAAGCTGACAAAAGACCTATCTACTTTTCAAAGGAGTTTATATACACTTCAAAGAGAGGAGCAAGTACTTAAAATTACATGTTTTCTAAAGTAAATTCTCCAAGATTGAGAAGGGTAGAGGCCTTCTTTACTTTCAGCCAGGAGAATCTGGCCGCTTCTTTTCCATTTGATTCATTCTGATGCCACACAGCCTCTCCACGTGGCTTAAATTTCTTACAGTGTGACAGCCAGTTTCCAAACCTGGCTTCCCCAAGAGCCAGCAATCCTAGGGCACAGGCAGAAGCTGCAAGGATTCTAGTGACTTACCCTTAGAAGTCACGGAATATCACTCAGTCACATTTTGTGGCGGGGGAGGCACAGGGCTAGCCCAGATTCAAGAGAAGGACAACACCAGGAGGTAGGCTCACGTCTGGAAAAATCAGTACCATGTGCTGGTAGCCTCCTTCCATTGCTCACTTTTGAATAGGCCTCTTGTCCTTGTGCACCTGATTGGTGGGGCTTAGGTCCCGTGGCTGAGTCTTGCTGGAAAGGAGGCTATGGTAATGGGATCCTGCCTTCTTTCTTGGGCTGATGGAACTCATAAGGTGTTACCCCATGTCAGATTACCCAAATCCGATTGCTGGAAGTCTGTGACTTCTATCTTCCTCTGCCTCCACATCCATTCTCATGATCGACTCACAACGATTTTAGGGAAAATAGCCATCTTCCTCATGCCAGGTGCAAAAGCTGTTGTGCACACATGGATGAAACGTGCCTCCTGAGTAGGATGGTAGAAATGGATATTTAAAAATCTACTTTATTCTGTTGTTTTAAAAACGAATAGTAGAATGGCTCCTTGCCATCTGGTGGGTTCATCCTGTTTACTGAACTTGAGACAACTTTTCTTTGCCTCAGTATCCCCACTGGTTTAAAACAGGGTGTGGACTACATGGCCTCTGAGATTCTGCCCCACCGTATCACTGAACAACCTTTTTTTTTTTTTTTTTTTTTTTTGAGGAGAAGATGGGGCTAAAAACAGGAAATCTGTGTCTGAGTCCTTATAGATTAGACAATCACGAGCTCTCAAATGCAGAGCTTTGCTGTATTAGCCAAACGCTAATCCCCTTTTCACAGAGATTGGAACTGGATGCACTTCCAGCCCTGCCAGCTGAGGCCATGCCTTTTTTTGTGCCTTGCAGTAAATCGGTATTGTCAGAATTTCTGATTATCATAACTTCCCAAAATAGAAGCTCATTATTCTCTTCCCATTCCAGGCTCACCAAAATTGTGTCTGATTAAAACTTTATAGGCAATAAAGAGAGCCTTGAGCAATTTTTATCTCCCCCTGCCGTTTACTCTCTTTTTCTTCTTAAAAATTTTTGTATGCATCGGAGCTATTTTTTTTTCTGTATTCCATACAGCTTGCATAGGTTATGAGAGATGGTTGGAATATGAAAAAGATGTTGAGAATCCTTTATTGCCCTCGTGTGCTGCAGGAAGTTAAACAACACAATGTCTTATAATGATTCTCTGAGAGCTGTTGAAGTCCAAGGGAGCATCTCTGTAGAGGAACAAAAGCCTACGGGCATCTTTGTCATCAATCTGTTCTCACCTTCATGTGAATGAGAAGAAAGAATAAAGCCCCAATAATGAGAGTACAGCCTCACAGCAGTTTTATCCTGAATGGTATCTCAAAGGATCGTCTGGAAGATCTCTCTCCAAACCATGTACAAAGATATTTTTAGACTGTCTATATATTTGTAATCTTGCTACAATGTTATTGCACCATGAGCAACAACAATGAAATCTTACCATGTTTTAACAAGGGAAATCTCCCAAGAACTTAGTAAAAGAATAAAGAGCATTTGCTGAGGTCGTTGAGTTTCAGGAATACTTTAAAAATATTTTCTTCTGTTCTCTAGAGGGAGACTTGGTGGTAGGTGATGGGAAATTTGGGGTCCAGGAGTGAATGGTCAAGAAAGAATGTTTGAGATGTCTTTGGTGCAAAAAGTGGTTTTATTGAAGTGTGGGGACAGGACCCTTGGGCAGAAAGAGCTGCTTTGGGGTTGTGAGGGGTGACTGATTATATACTTTCAAGTTGGGAGAGGGTTAGGGATAGTGTAAGTCTCTAAGGAATTTGGAAGCAAGGTTTCCAGGATCTTGAGGGACTAGCTGTTGTTAGGATAAGGTCATTTACTACCGTCTAGTAAAACCTTAGTCATGAGACCCTTCAGATGTGTAGCAGTTGGCCATATGTTTGGAGGATGATTGCTAATATATTTCTTGGGGACGGAGGGTAAAGATAAAGGAAGTCTCCAAAGGGATTTTAGTATGTTACGGTAGACTCACAGGATCCTGGGGGTCAGGCTAATGTCAAGCTAAGGTTGCCTTTTCCCTCTAACAAAGTATTCACATTGAGGCAGTTGGGCTCCTGGAGGAAGGTCACTCTGCCTGTCTCAAGGACTTGTTAATGGGCTATAAGTTATAAGGAAGTTGAATTTTTTCCTAATTTCTTTTGCCTTTGTTCTCCACGTCAGTGAGGATGAAACTGGGGGGGAAGAGGAGTCCATATCTCCCAGAAGCGGTGTCAGTTGCTTATAGTAAAAGTTGGGATTGTAATATATTTCCAGCAGTCAAGTGATTTTCCAGAAAAGCATATGTTCAGGGTTTTAATAGAAGTCCAGGAACCTAGTAATTTTTTTTTAAAAGCATATTAGCTGGGCCTCACAGGTGGTTCCCTCTGGTTCAGGCTAGTCAGATGGTTTCAGAAAAGTATATTCTCCTTTTACTTTTCTCTTTGGACAAACATTTATTGAACACCAATTATGTTCCAGATACTGTTCTAGGTACTAGAGGGAAAGGAGTAAAAACCAAACAAACAAAAAACCTCAAAATGATGTGCTCTGTGCACTCAGGGAGCTCAGAGTCTAGTTGGTGAGAAAGATAATGAATAATCAAGCATTTAATAAATAAGACAATTTCAGATATTGATGAGTGCTGCAGAAGAAGGAGAAGGAGGAGGAGGAGAAGAAAAGGAAAGGGAAGAAAAGAAAAGAAAAGAAAAGAAAAGAAAAGAAAAAAAGAAAGAAAAGGAGAACCTCCCTAACATCATAACATTGAATATTTGTAGAAAAAAGATTTTACTATCTACTTAAGTAAGTAATAGATGAAAAGAGCCTGAGTGTAGCAAAAAGAATAATGCCCCCCCACTTGGTAATAATAATATTACCTCAGCATGAGATTGAAGCAAAGGATGGACAAAGATATCCAATTTGTGCAATCCAGTTTTGTGCAAATAGCTATAATTTATCAAGATTCTGCTACAAAGGCATAAAAACAAAAGCACCAGAAATGGTTATTGACCCAACCCCAGCGCATTCTTCACTTGTGAGGGAATACTGGATCTACTAGCCAGCCCCTTGACCATAGGCCCAAGAAATCCAACGCTGCTCTGGTCTGTCCCCACCTGCATACATATGGGGATCATTTATTACACATTTGCTCCTAAGCCCTGGGCACTAGGCACTTAATGTGCACTTTTTCAGTTAGTCCTTACAAGAACCCCCTGGGGCAGGGAACAGACACCTCCTTTTACAGTTGAGGACCTTGAAGCCCAGAGGGCCGATAAAAGTGCTTCACATATGAATAATAAGTGACAACTGTGGGACCAGCACTCAGGTAGGTCTAACTCCAAGGCCAAGTGCTGTGTACAGGCTGAGGGCATGACATGGCTAAAAACATTGAGAGCGGGAATCTCGGGACGCTGGCAAGGTGAATTAGTGGTCTACCAACGAAGTGAGTCTTTAGTCTATTATCTTACTTATTTTGGTTTCCATGGTTACCCACCAATGGGTCTAGCAGCATTTTAAAAGTTGCAATAGTTGGGGCGCCTGGGTGGCTCAGGTGGTTAAGCGACCGACTCTTGGTTTCAGCTCAGGACATGATCTCAGTGTCCTGAGATTGAGCCCCGTGCTGGGCTCTGTTCTGGCCTCCGTTCTGGGCTCTGTGCTGGGCTCTGTGCTGGGCTCTGTGTTCTCTCTCCCTTTGCCCCTCCCCCTCCCCCTCTGCTTGCATGTGCATCCTCCTCTCTCTCTCTCTCAACATAAAATAAATAAATAAACAAATAAATAAATAAAAGGTGCAATATGCACTAGAATGATCTGAATCCCTCCAGCCTTTTTAGGGGTACGGTAGTAGTAAGGTAGCTATAGTGAACAAAAGATTGGCTTTGAGGTCTAGTAATTGTGGGTTCATAACCTGATTTTATTGCTTGTTTGCCAAATGACATTTTCACAGCTAAGGTTTAGTTTGGTCCCCTGTAAAATGAGGTACTGATTGTCTGCCTCCCAGAGTGTTTGTGAAGATTAATAACACTGTCTCTGAATCATCAAGCACATTCCTTCATTTCCCCTGCATTTATTTAGAACCTAGTGTGTACCAGGCATTATTCAAAGGGCTGGGGCTACAGCATGGGAAACAAATTTTATCCTCGGGATCTGATGTCCTGGGACAAGACATAATAAACCAATGAATAAAATGTCTAGCAAGTTACATGGTGGGAAGAGCCATGGAGGGAAAGCAAGAAAGGGATATGGGGCCCTGGGTTGAGGGGTGGTTTCAGTGTTAACTTGTGGGATGAAGGAAAGCCTTATTGAGAAGAGGGCATTTGAGCAAAGACCTGAAGGTGTGAGGGTGAGAAC
Source organism: Ailuropoda melanoleuca (assembly GCF_002007445.2). Classification (NCBI taxonomy): domain Eukaryota; kingdom Metazoa; phylum Chordata; class Mammalia; order Carnivora; family Ursidae; genus Ailuropoda; species Ailuropoda melanoleuca. The sequence continues at coordinate 94,437,653 of NC_048226.1, read as the reverse complement.
CAAATGAATATCCGAAGAGAAAGAGTTTCCGGTTTGAGGAAATATCAGTGGAACATTCTCAAGGCAGGAGCGTCCTCGTACGCTCTAGAGTGGCGGTGAGGTGGGTAAGGCTGGAGCACCGATGAGGTGCAGGAAGAGATGAGGTCAGAGGAGGGCTGAGGGGAAAAGGAAAATCAGCCATAACTGTTTGTTAAGAAATAACTGCTGTTAAACTTCATGTACATTCTTCCAGAATTTTAGGCATGTGTACATGTGGGAATGCATACACATACAGATATTTTTCTCTAACATAATAAGGTTCTTTTCATACTTTTAAAAACCTCATGCATTATGAACAACTTTCTAAGACAATAAAATACTTATATATCAGAATATCCATAAACAGAGTTGTGAGCCAATAGTAGTCACATGTTTAAGTTATTTGCTCACTAATTATCAAATTGCTTTTCAGAAAGCTTATAGTAATTTATCCTTGCATCAACTGTGTACAACAAGCCAGTTTCCCTACATCTTCACCAACACTGCATTATCTTTTATTTTGCTGGTTTATTGACCAAAAATATTTTATTATGGTCCTGATTTGCACTTAGGGATTGAGAGGATTAACACTGATGTTTTCCCCTTGCACTTACACTTCCCATGCATAACCTGTGCAGATCCTTTACCCAAGATCTCCTTTGAAGAGTTTGTTTTATCTGTTTGTAAAATACTCCATTTCTTAAATACATGATATTTCTAGTATGTTTGAGCCCAAATGAGCATTTGTCTGACACCTGGAGAAAGAGGTGGAATCTGTTTCTGGATAAGATAAAACCCACGGTAGGACACAGACTGGCTGATGCTATGCTGATGTGTGGCATAAGACAGTGTGAGCTCAGCAGCCACGGAGCTGGTTTCCGAATGGCACATATCCGGGGGCCATCCTGTGTGAAATTCCACTGTTTTCTTCACAGCACTTCGTTGGATCTGGAGTCTCTCTGATCTCTTCTGCCTGTGCCCCACTGAAGACAGATCGCCTCGAGCAAAGTGAAGAACTAGTTCATTAACTCTTTAGAAGGAAGATAAATGGGAACTTCTCATCCTATTCTCATGTTTTACTGATCTACAAGGACAGAACAACTTGGTTGTGTAATTATGTTATTAACAGAGATAAGTCATCTGAGCTGTTTTCAAAGACTGCTGTTCCAGTGGCCTCATTCCTATACTATCATCTAAATGCAGTTGTCAGGCAGGGGATTTCAACTGGGGAGAACAAAACAGTTTTTATAGGGCTTTTCAACTACTACAAGGTGTCCAGCAGCCAGGGCACAATTTTGCTCTTCCGGTCAATCTTGAGAGTCTCCAGCAGGTGTCTCTTGTGCTCTAACAAATGTAATCATCTCAACCATCCCATGGTGTCAGCCATCTTTCTTTTGCCCTGGGCTTTGGACAACGTCCTCATCTGAGGCTCTCAGTTTAACCCCTGAGCCTTTAGGAATAATGGGATCCACCATGAAACATTTAAAGTGAACCACTCATTGGGCTGGGATGAAGTCACACCTTTGTGTTACAGCCATCAGCTCCTAGGGGTCATGCAGTTGGGTTGGGATGACTGGATTTAGGCAATAAAAAGATTGGCTTGGAGAAAAGTATGGATGCTGGGAAACATGTGAGGTTGTTAATTTGGTTTCTCTTGGGTCTGAGGAAAAAGAAGAGAGACAAGTCCCAGAAAAAAAATGAAAGTAAAAGAAAACAGTACCAAAAGAGCAAACCAAGCAGAAAAACAAAAAGCTCCTCTCCAAACCCCAATATGTATATGATTGCATTTATATAAAATTATATTTATGTATATATACGTGCATTTAAAAATTAGGAAACAAGTATAGATGGATTGGTCTCAGCTGATTTTTAGCAATACCCATGCTTTTTGTGACAAAAGCAGGCTGCAGAATAATGAGTATATGGATCTTGATAAAAGCAAAGGCGGAATGCGTGATTATTTGTAGATACATTGTAGGTCTAGATGAAAGCAAGCAGAAAGCTGTGGAAAGATACAAATGTGTATTAGTCTGCTGCTATTGCTGTAACAAAGTGCCATATGTTAAATGGCTTAAACAACAGAAATTCATTTTCTCACAATTCTGGAAGCTAGAAGTCCAGACCAAGTGTTTGCAGGATTGGTTTCTTCTGAGGCCACTTTCTTTGCCTTGCAGATGGTTGTCTTCTCCCTATATTTTCACATGGTTTGTCCTAATCTCCTTTTCTCATAAAGAAACCAATCTCATTGGTTTAGGACCCTTCCATGACCTCATTTTAACTTAACTACTTAATAACAGTTTTTAATGTTATATATATATATATATATGTTATATGTGTTAATATATGTTATAGATAACATAACAAAATAACGATTACTTACTTAATAACATTTTTACTTCATTTATTTATTTGAGAAAGAAAAAGGGGAGGGAGGGAAGAGGGAGAGAGAGAATCTCAAGCAGACTCTAGGTTGAGTGTGTAGCCCGATGCAGGGTTTCATCTCACATCCCTGAGATCATGACCTGAGCTGAAATCAAGAATTGGATTCTTAACTGACTGAGACACCAGGCACCCCTTGACTCAATTACCTTTTAAAAGATCCTATCTCCAAATATAGTCACACACCCCAGAGATACTGGGGATTAGCATTTCAACAAAGAATTTTGGGGAGACACAATTCAACCCATAGCAGCATCCATCCGTTAATATTGGATATTTCAGAGGATGGGATGGGAAGGAAAATAGAAGAAGCTGATTAGCTCTGTCTTACATATCTTCTTACTGTTTCTCATGTTTCTGCAAGCATGTATTCCTTTTCTAGTTTGGTAGGTAGAAAACTGGTTTAATCCATAAAAGGAGTTTATTGGCTTGTAAGACAGAAAAGGTCAGAATTTGTGCTTCAGACAGTCTGAGCCAGGGGTTTATGATATCGTCAGGGCAAGTCTCTGAACTCTGCCATTTTCTATATGTTACTTTGTCCTTCACATGTCACCTTGTATCGTTCATTCTTTAGCTTATGGAAGCAAGAGTTTTGGAACTTACAGCTTCTACCTGGATATCCACAGGAAGAGAGGTTACCTCCGCATGGAAAAGAGATACTTCTTGCCCAGAAACCTCAACAAATATTTCTTCCTGCCTTACCAGTTTGAACTGAGTCACATATTCTGCTGAAGCCAGTGTTGGTGGCCAAGGGGTCATAGGCCGATTGCTTATGTCTATTGAGGTATGGCCCCTAGGCCCCTAGAGCTGTCCAAACAGGGTTGCTGAAACAGGAGGGAGGGGAGTTCTCCAGTGCAAAATCTGTGTTCTTTCAGTGGGTGTGGGAGGTGGATGCTGGGAAGCAAGCCACCAAAGCCTTCTACAACCCACGAGGCCCTCCAAGATGGTCCCTAAAGTTCTCTTGTCTCCCCTTTGAGGTCCAGCAACACTTTCACACAGGTTCCATATGATTCTCACCTCTCAGTGCATTCATTTCATAGTTAACAAAAATCTCCCATTAGGATGGCAGTTCTCTGCAGGTCATGTGTTTCCACAGCACCTGGAACAGTGATTGGCATTTTAAAGGTCCTTGCAGACTAGATGAATATGCAGTTACTGAGTGTGAGCTGTCTGTCCTCTAGCCTATTCTAAACACTGAGGATCCAGTGATAAAAACCTTATGTCCCTGTTTTCCTGGAATTTACATTCCAGTGGAGGGTCCACAAATAAATCTATTATCAGACTGGCCATATGTGCTATGAAGACAAGTAAAGTATGGGTTGGAATAGACTGAGATGGGGAGACGGAAGAGTGCCATTTTATTGTATTTACCAGTTGTATGTTTATTTTATTTATTTATAATTGACAAATAAAAATTTTATATAGTTAGGTCAGACAATACAATGTTTTGATATACATATACCTTGATTATCACAATCAAGCTAATAAACATATCCATCAGCTCACATAGTTACCTTTTTTTATGGTGAGAACACTTGAGATCTATTCTAGAAGATTGCTATTTTATTATTTGTTTTGTTTTATTTAAATTCAAGTTAGTTAACATTAGTAATGTATTACTAATTTCAGGGGTAGAATTTGGTGATTTGTCACTTGCATATAACACCCAGTGCTCATTCCATCAAGTGCCCTCCTTCATGCCCATCACTCAGATACCCCTCCCCCCCCCTTCTAGAAGTCTGCTATTTTAGGCAAGGTGGTCACAGAAGACCTCTGTGATACAGAGACATTTAACCAGAAACCTAACTGGAGCAAGGGAGCAAGGCTTCAGGATATTTAGAGGAAAAGTTATTTCAGATAGAGCAACTTCCAAGACTATTCTCTCATGTATCTCATTGTAGGACTTTTGAGTTTGCACATGTAACAAAAATTAACTGAGATGATTTTAGCAACAAAAGAAGAATTTCTCACAAAGTTGCAGACAGAGGTGTTTGCTAGGACCCAATGGCAGGGATGTGGCAGGGTCAGGAGCAGATGAACTAGGAGCTAGAAAAGTAATTAGGACCCAGACAGAGCTTTTTCTCCATGTACCCGCTACTCCACTAAGGAATTAATTAGCTAACTAGTTAGTTACAATCTCTTTCCCATGTTCTCATAAGAGTTGGAGGTGGTGTTAGGGTAAAAGCCAGATAGTATACAATCGAAATAAGGGAAGTCTATAGTTTATCAGATGGTGATAAGTTCCATGAACGATAAAGCAGGGCACAGGGTGTAGGGGATATTAGAGAGTGTTTTATTTTTCATTGGGGGAATCAAGAGACGTCTCACTAAAAAGCTGGTATTTAAGAAGACCTTCAAGGAGGTGAATGAGTGAGTTACATGGATCTCTGGAGGAAGAGATTCCAGGCCAAGAGAAGAGCAAATGCAAAGGCCCTGAGGTAGCATTTAGAGCAAAGCAAGCAGGTCAGGGAGGAGGAGCAGAGTGAAAATGGGGAAGGGGAGATAACAGGAGATTAGAGCAGAGATGTAATGGTAATTCTGGGGGGAGGTCACGCGGGTTTTTTAAATTCTTTTAGGTACTTTGGCTTCTACTTTGAGGTCTGAAGCTATGACACAGTTAAGGGGAGAGAATCTGGTTAAAGTCAGGACGAAATTACCTGCCTCGGTCAAGAGGCCAAGGGGGCAAGGGCAGAGGCAGGCACACCTGTTAGGAGGCTCTTAAAATAACCCAGGAGATAACTAGAATTTCAATAAAAATTTGGAAGAAAAAAAATAACGCAGGAGTGAGACAACAATAGCAGAGAGATGCTGACATGTGATGGAAAATTTTTATTTTTCATTTTTATTTACTTTTTAAATTTCTCTTCTGTTTTACCTACACAGCAAATCATGGCTTCTCCATCTAACTCCCCAGTCGGAGACCTTGAAGTCTCAGTTCTAACTTCCCAGCTCAGGCTAGTCCCCTCAGCTCTGGCTGGAGCATTGAGGGGGGGGTATAGTACAAGCTGTGCAACTGCCTCCCCCCCCAATCAGTGAATTAGGGCAGCTCCTGAATGACCCTTGGTTAGGTTGACACCCCTAAATCTATCTATTAATCCCCACAAACTGAACACTTCTTCCCTTCCATTTTTTTGTCATTACTCATCTAGCTTTTTAAGAACTCTACTCAGACTCCCCGACCCTATTCTCAGACTCTGAAAGATCTGTCTTCTTCAGGCTCCCTTCCCATAAGCTTTATAATTTGATCACATAATCACTGTATATTTTAATCGTCTGCTTTGAAGTTGCCTTCACAAAGGCAAAATTTGTATCCCCTTCAGCTCTGCGGTCTGATCAGAACCCTAACAACTCAAGGCACACCTTTTTGCTGGGCTCGATTGTTTTCATATTGAGTTAAAATCAACTTCGATATATTCACAAATTTATATCTTTGCTCTGATGTCTCTTCCTGCCCAACTAACAAGAAATAAAAATGCCTCTTAGATTGTATGTGTCACTTTCACTTCTTTTGGCATCTTCTAATGACCAGTATGGTGCTGATTTCAATTTGTCTTGGCTGTGAAAGAGCATCAGTTTTGTTCTGGAAAAGAGCTCCTAGGTAGGAAAGCACCTTTATGGAACGATAGGTGGCGCTGTAAGCAAGACAGAGACGTGCAGGACCGGTTTCCTGCTCTTCGCTGTGTGAAGGGAAAGAACAGAACCATTTTCACAACAGATACCTATTTCTTCTTGCCTGAAGTGTTCCTGTGACTGTTGATTAGGACGTGGAAGAATCTGCAATTTCCAGTGTTAGAGCTGAGAAATATTTAAATGTGTGATGCGCACCAGCTAGGAAAGCACAGGTGCTATTGAGAAGAAGTATCTTTGGAAGAGAATCAGCCTGATCTTACGCCGTAACAATGCCTTCTGAATCCAGGAAAGGCAGAAAAACAGCAGATCGCCTTCAGAAAGTGCAAAAATAGCCTTTCTTGCTGTCTGCAATAAATACGTTCCTGACCTGCAGTTTTCAGCCACAGCCTGTGAACACCTTCAGGGACGCAGGCTCAGATCAGAGACTCCAGTCCCAAACTATGGCTCTGCAGAGAAGGGTGACTGGCAACAGAAAGCTTGCTATCCCCACCTGGGGGTAACCTGCCTGTTCTTCGGTGGGAGGTTGGGGTGATCTGCCTATGACAGCTGTCACGCCTGACATTTTGCAATAAGTCATTTATCGGGTTGACGGGAGGGGTACATGCATCGATCGAGCAGTCCTCAGAGCTCCAAGTACATCCATCTTGAGTTACTTCCTCAATTAAGGGGGATAAGGGCTTTTCAGCCAAGAAAAATGAAACTCTTACGTCTTTGAGAGCTAGCTCAAAAGTCATTTTTCCAATGAAACCTTCCCTAAAGTCTCCTCCATAATAGGAATTCACATTTAGTGAATATCTGTAGGTGTTAGGCATTGCGTCAGGTTCTTTCAAATACATTATTTAATCCTTGCAATGTGGTGTGGTCATTATCACCATCTTCATTTTCACGGAGGAAGCTGAGGCTCGAGAGATTGAAGGTAACTCGTCTTAGGACCCACATCGAGGGAATGGGAGAGCTGGTTGCCTGGCCCCTTCTTCTAGAATACATGTCAAGTTAATTGCTCCCTTCTCTGTTCCCACAGACCTTGATGTGTACTCTTATCGTGAGTTTTTTTGTTTTGTTTTGTTTTTTGGTTTTTTGTTTTTTTTGCATTGCTGCCTCTTGTGCCCCCTATGCCTTAGCACAAGGGGTAGTAGATCACTACATTCTCTCCATTTAACCTTGCCCGATTGAATGACAGCCCTCTGCAAAATTAGAAGCCTCTGAAATCTCCTTTCTATGTCGACTGCCTCTCTTTACAGTCTCTGCAGGGCTGTATCCTGACCCATAATGGGAACTCTCAACACCCTCTTACGCTCTTTTTCTTTTCCAATCCATCCTTGTTCTCTCAAGGCATAACATGAATGACTGCATCATTTATACTTGGCAATGAATCAACTGTTTATACTTCAGCCTAAAACATGCTTTAGCTTAAAGAGATTCTCAAATTCTTTCAGTCATGAAATATGTTAAGAGCTGGACAGGCGCACGCTACAGAGCACTGGGGGGCACTGTTCCTCTTCACCCGGGATGTCGGTGACTGCGGAGAGGATCCCTTCACTCCCATGCTGCGCAGAGTCCTGAGACCTGCCTCTGGCATCCTGCATAGTTTGTTCACGCAGTAAGTAAATGCTAACGTTTCTGCGGGGACACAGGAAAGTCCCTGATGCAGAAACATCCCGTCCTGTGCCCTTGCTGTAATGAATGACCCTACGGCCTTCCCATCCTTCGCATGGGGATCTAATGTCCATGGGGCTTTCTGTTTCCCTCAGCCTGTGCCTTCTCGCTCTAAAAAACTCTGCAACTTCAGGGGCTCCTGGGTGGCTCAGTCAGTTAAGCCTCTGACTCTTGATTTCAGCTCAGGTCATGATCTCAGGGTTGTGAGATCGAGCCTCACGTGGAGCCCTGCGTCAAGCTCCAGGCTCAGCGGGGAGTCTGCTTGAGATTTTTCTCTCTCCCTCTCTCTGTGCTCCTCCCCCTACTCTCACTCTCTCTCATGAATGCACCCTCTTCCTCTCAAATAAATGAAAAAAATTTTTAAAAAGCTATCACTTTCATGCAGGTAATTTTCTGATTTCAAGAAGGTTGAAGCTGCATTTACTGCTTTGTCTCCTTATTGCCTTCTCTATTTTCCTTTCTTCCTGTGAATTTTCTTCCTTTTGTCAGAAGGGCCTTCTAATGCTGCCTGGTGCAATTCTAGCTTTCTCCTTGGCCCCCATTAGCTTTCTGGGGATATCTCTTCTCAGTCAGTCTTTAAATTCTGTTCTCCTCCACAGCGCATTCTTGGACCTCAGTGATCATTCGCAATAAGGACACAGAAGGTATAGAAGGAAGCGAGAGGAGTGTCAGATGCTGTCGGAGGAATGGGTGGAGTCTCCACAGTGATGATGGTGTTAGCGCTGGGCATGGAGCTATGAGTAGAGTTCGTTCTTCTGGAACATTTTTTTCCTTTTAAAATGCTGCTGTGCCCTTTTCACAGATGAGAATACTAAGGCCCACAGAGGTTCAAGTTCTGACTTTAGACCATGAAGTTAGGAAGTAGCAGCACTTCTACTGATTATGACTTAAGTGGGTTCTTCCATCATCCATCCATCATCCATCCATCCATCCATCCACCCACCCATCATTTATCCTTGGAAGATTCAAGTCCTACTGAAGATTGTATAATTAATAAGTAGCAACACTTCTACTATTATAAGTTTAGTGAGTAGTTTCCACCATTCAGTCATCCATCCATCCATCCATCCATCATTCATTCATTCATTCAATATTTATTGAGAACCTATTATGTGTTGCATATGATGCACTGGATATATAACAGCAAGCAAAACACTAAGTCCTAGGGGGCTTGGCATTTGGTGACAGGAGGGGAGGAAGCAGACAGTAAACAGCAACAATCAATACATGGTATGTCAGGAACGATAACGTCACACTCTAATGTGTGTGCATATACGTGCTTGTGCGTGTCTGTGCTCCTTGTGTGTGTGTGTCTTCTGGACAGGTGTCAAGGAGGTTAGGCTAGAAAGGACAAACACGTGCCCCAACAATTGTAATATCAACCTTTTGCCTGTCACCATGACTCATTTCAAGGAATTGCTTCGTGGGCTCTTTGCTGCCCCTCCCCTCCTGAGGATTTCGGTGCTGAAGCTGTGAAGGCCTCCATCGCCGGATGCTGGAAGGAAGGCGTGGGAGAGAGGGGTTGGCCAGCGTAGCCCTGCAGGAGGCAGGAAATTGCTCACCATAAATTGCTCTTAGAGAAGAACCAGGGAAGCACTTATTAGGAACAATTTCCCTGATGCGGGTTTGCTTTCATCTTTTCCCCTGCTTTTACTTCAGAATAAAGCAGAAACAAAGTCTGAGATTTGAAGTTTCTGTCAGTGGGTTAACACGAAGAGTTCAGTGAGCCTGGCCTAGAACATTCCTTCATAGATGACAACGTTACGGAGTGAAGGAGCGGGGCACAGGGCATTGCTGGCAGAGGACACAAGTATGTGGGGGGAAGTCGGTGCAGGCAGAAGGAGAAAGGCAACAAGCATCCAAGTGGTAGGAGAGAAAACTGGTCATGTTGGGGCCATGAAATTGGGCAGGCCTTGGTGGCGTTCCAAGGCCATGAGACATCACCGGTTGTTTGGAAATTGGGTGGTGACCTGCTCTCTAGATGGGTCATCAGACCAGAAAGCTAGCTTCAAAGCTGCTCATTTGACTGCTTCTGCTCTTTTGCCCTCAGGATTACATGTAGGGACAAAGGAGAGAGAAGAGTGGGGGAAGGAACCCCCAATTTCCAGTGAGAGACATAAGGTCGCCTGGTAGACACAGTGGGTTACTGGGGTGATCTCTGACACCCCACACTTGGATCCTAGTTGACAACTAACATAGAATCAGCACAAATGTTCAAAACCTCGACTTTCCTCCTGGAACACAGGCTGTGGTCACCTGCCGTCAGTAGCCTCAAGCACCTGTGGGCTAGTCTCTGCTTTCCTCACCTTTTCTGCTAGCTTCTAGAGACCTGTACTCTGTCTGGTCATGGCTGCCCCTGAGGTTTTGCTCCTGGCAGACTCTCGTCTCTAAATTAGTTCCACCTTCTGGGGTGGTTCTTTACTCCCCACCCTTGCCGATTCTTCTCGACAAACACGTGTCCCAGTCACACTGGTCAGGTGTGTGACTCTGGAGGACGAGGGCTGTCCCAGTTACTACTGCCATATAACGAACCACTCGGGACTTAATGATATGAGACAGCAATAATTTTATTATGCTCACTTAAAAAAATCAAGAATGCAGACAGTGCACTGTGGAGAGGGCTTCTCTGTTCCCCCATATGTGAGGCCTCAACGGGGGGGGGTGACTCTTTCAACAGAGTGGGGCGGGGAGGCCTTGAATCATCTGTGTGTGAGTCAAAGGCTGTGCCCAGCTGGGACTGTCCCCTGGGGCACTTACCCATGGCCTCTCCACGGGGCTAGAGCTTCTCACTCAAGTTGGCTGGATTCTAGGAGGGAGTGTCTCCAGAGCAAGCATCTGAGGGAACCGGTCAGAAAGTGCCCAGTCTTGTGTGATCCAGCCTCAGAGGTCCTGTAGCCTCACTGATGCCAAGCCCTACTGGTCAGAGCACCCACAAGCCTGCACTTTCAAGGACAGGGAACACAGGCCCCTACCTCTCAATGGGAGAAGTGGCCAAGAACTCATGGCCATTTTTTTTAACCACCCAAGAACACTATAGTGCAGTAATGCAAGTGATAGGAATTTAATTTTATGCCCCCTTGTTCTTAAAAGTCTTTTGGCTTCTGTAATCCCAGGCATTTCTCCCTGGACACTTTTCTCCACAGGCTCCTTCCTGCCTCGTTGCTATTCCCATTACCCACAAATTTCTATTTATTTTTATTCAGGCATCTGTGAGTGCATTCTCGCACTCAACAAATGTTGACTGAGTACCTAATATGTGCCAGGCTCAGTTTTAAATGCTTAGAATACATCAGTGAACAAAAGCTACTACCGCTCTTTTTCTCTGAGGGCTTATATTCCAGGGTGAGGGAAACAAAATAAATTATAAACATAGTAAGTAAATTGTACAGGATGTTAAGTGGTAGTGCTACAGAAAAAAGAAAGTGCAGAACATGGTGAGGGATTAGGGAATTTGGGAAGGGTGAGTGCCATCTTGGATAGGTGGTCATGGTGGGCCTCACCAAGAAGATGGCATTGGAGGAAAGACATGTGGGGGGTAAGGGAGTGAGCCATGGGCCTATCTGGGGAGAAACAATCCAGAGAGAGGGAACAGCTAGTACAGAGGTCCTCAGGTGGGAGTTGGTCTGGAATATCTAAAGAAGAGAAGGATGCTGTGATGGCTGGAATAGAGTAAGCAAACAATTTCCAAGGAGTGACGGAGGCCCAGATCATGAAGGGTCTTGCAGAAGGCTATAGTAAGAAATTCCTAGGAATTCTAACACTTGGACCCATAGGAGGATTTTGAGCTGGGTAGAGATTTAGTCTGACTTAATGTTGAAAAAGTATCCTTCTGCATTCTGGGTTGAGAATTGACCACAGGGAAACAAACGTAACAAAAGGATGATGAGTTAGGAGACTTTTACAGCCACCCAGGTGTGAGGAGATGGTGGTGCAGACCAGGATGGTTGTGGTGGAGTGGTGAGAAGTGATCTGATACTGGATATATTTTGAAAGGAGAGCCAGTAGAATTTCCTGACAATGCCTGTCATGTGAGAGCAAAAGAAAGGAATCATGGGGGGAACTTCAATGTGTTTGGTCTGAGAAACTAGAGTGATGGGGTTGCCATTGATTGAATTAAAGAAGGCTAAGTATGGAAGCAAGTTTTTTTGGGGGGGTGGGATAGGAAAGATTAGGAATTGAGTTTTAGACCTTGTTGAGTTGAGAAGTTTTTTATACAAATCAGTGGAGATGTGAAGTCGGATATACAAGTCTAGTGTTCAGAAGACGGGCTTGGGCTGGAAAACATGAACTTGTGAGCTGTTGGTGTATAGTTGGCATTTAAAGCCACAGGACAAGATGGGGATCAGGTGGGAGTGAGTGTAGACAGAGGAGAGAAGGAGACCAAGGTCTCAGCAAAAGGACACTCAGGAATAAGAGTTAGGAAACAATGAGCAAAGAAGACTGAGAAGAGATGATCACCACAGGAGACAGAAACACAAGAGGGTGTGGCGTTCTAAAAGCCAAATGAAGAAGGAGGTATCAAAGTCAAGCAGGAAAAGGTGACCAACCATGTCAACTGATGCTGATGGGTCTGGTAAAAAGACTGAGAACGGACCATTGAATTAACAAAGCGAGTATCTTTGAGCAGCTGTGGAAAGAACATTTTTGATGGGGTGGGGGGAGGAGTTGAAATCTTGCCTGGAATGGATTGAAGGAGAGAAAATGGAGGCACCAAATATAATGACCATTTTAAAAAAGATTTGCTATAAAAGAAAGCGAGGGCTTTGAGCACTTGCGAAGAGAGAAGGTTGATTAAATAAAGATGGGAGAGACGTTGTCAGGTGTGTCTGCTGACGGCAGTGGTCTAGGTTGGCGGGAGAATTGGTGGGAGAGAGAAGTAGAGCAATGCTGTGGGGCAGGTAAGAGGGATGAGCTCTAGAGGAGAGGAAGAGTCTGCCTTAGAAAGGGTCCCAAGAAGTCCAGCCCTGTCACCCACTGGAGGGAGATGCAGATGGGTGTGAGGGTGTGGGGATTCTCATCTGATTACTTCCATTTACTCAACACAGAAAGCAAGCTTAGCCATTGGAAATGAACTTAGGAGAGGCGATGACAAAAATTTGCTGAGAGAAGTGTTTCACAATAGCGCTCTAGGACTGCGGAGGAGTGGAGTATAAGATAATTGTGGAGCCATGTGAAGGGCCCTCTCGAGTTCCTGGTCATAGATTTAAATTGACATGAGTCACTGTGGTTGGGTGCTTTCTTCCAGGCATGGCCAGCTGCAGGAGGGCAAGTGTGAGTGGGTGAGGGGTTGATTTTAACCAGGTTGTGGTTTTTCTAGCAAGGAAGGTGAAGTGAGGGAGTATCAAGGGAAGGGAGGGGACCACAGGTCTAGGCTAACGGACTGTAGTGTTGAAGCTGGTTAGAAGGGCAGAATGTTAAGGGCTGAAAGTCAATGGGAGGGTCAGTGGAGTGGACACTGTGGCACTCCACAGTGGCGGGGGGATTAAACCAGCGAGTGGGAGTTAGCAGGTGGTGGTCAGAGGGTGGGAGGCAAGAAATAACCAGAGTTGCCATGATGGCCGATGATGAGGTTGAGGATAAGCTCTCCAGATTGAGTAATGGAGTTGGGATGGGGTCATTGGAGGAGAGAATTTCAAGGAACTGAGAAGCCAGTGTGTTGGGAGGCTCATCCAGATACCCCCTGAAAGTGCCAAGGGTTAAGTTCTCTCATCCTGTAGCCACATCGCTCAGCACCATTCACCTCCCAACAAATGTTCTAGACATAATCTTCTTATCTATTTGCCTTCTTATCTAGGTATGTGAAACATGTTCACAGGGTTGAAAGGACTGCGTGGTGGTTGGTTTTACCAGTGCCTACCTTTTCCAGCTCTGCTCACGTGTGATCACTTAGGTTCTCCAGCACGGGGTACCACTCTGCTTTCTGCAGTCGATTCCTCACTACCTCTCCTCTCTGGGTTCCAACCAGTAGCAAAGAGATGAGAAGCCAAACAATGATCTCACCATTAGCCTTAATCATACAGGACAAAGAACTCCCCAGCCAAGGATTAGAGATTGTGACTTTGTGTGCCAATTTGACTGGGCCAGTAAGGGTCCACATAGTTGGTTAAACACTATTCTGGGTTGTATTTGAGGGTATTTCTAGATGAGAATAACGTTTAAATCTGTGGACTGAGTAAACCAAGAGCCAGAATAGAACAAAAAGGGAAAAAAACAGAAAGAATTCTTTCTGCCTGACTGTCTTTGAGCTGAGAAATTGTTTTTTTTCTTGCTTTTGGTTTTGGACTCAGATTGGAACTCGCGCCATTGGCTTTCCTGGTCCTCATGCCTTCAGACCCAGACTGACACTGTACAATTGTAATCCTGCATTTCCACTTGCTGACTGCAGAACATGGGGCTTCTCAGTCTCTGTAATCGTGTGAATCAATTCCTTCAAATAAATCTCTTTCTCTGTCCCCCACTTCCTTCCAGATCTAAATGTAAGGACCTGCCTCTGCATGTGTTTGTACTCTTACCCATCCAGCTGTATGGAAAATTGTTAATTTTGTCTCACAACCCATTTTCAGCAGAACAGACAACAAAGAAGGTGAAAGAAAAAGTTAGAAAATGGGTAGCCCTGGTCTAAAACATATCACTCTGATCTTACAGTCTCCTGTAGGTAAAAGGAGAGAGAGATTGACCACGTTGGATGTATTCTCTCCAACACTTCTGGAGTTGGGGTAGAAGTGAAAGTCTCCTTGTCAGCCTATGGGCCTAAGTAGGAAAGTAGGCTGAGAAGTAGTGAATATCTTCCTGTCTAAGGATGGAGGACATTGACTACCTCCCTCTCTATGTTCACACGGGGTATGGATCGGTTTTGATGCCCTACCTGGTGACTATCCCATCTACCACGCATGCCCACTGTGTTATTACAGCATTCCTTTCCCCAACCAACCACGAACACGTTTCTATCCCAGAGTTCTGACTCCCTCTGGTAGATACAGTCCAAGGGGACAAGGCTGTCATGGACAAATGCACACAGGACAGTGGGGAGAACCCCACTCTGCTGGCACAGGGCCAAATGACAGAACAGCTGCAACATTTTACTATTTCAATGATGATTACATGCATGTCATCTCACTTGATCCCTATGCCAACACTGTAAGAAAATGGCGTGTATTATCCTCTTTGTAAAGATTCATGAGTATAATTATCAAAAGGTAGAAGGAGGAAGGCAGAAAAGGAAAGAATGTTGGCTTCCAAAATTCCTACACAAAATGATCTCTGGAAGGTGAGTTTTAATACCGTCCCCCAAACAGCATTAAATGTATTTCTTGAGCTATAATGCCTCTCCACAAACTATTCTATTGCTTTATATTTCATATAATATCTAATGCTTATAAGAAGATGTTTGGTGGTGTTTTTATGGGTATTAAAGAAAAGCTATTTTCACAAAATATAGTGAGTCAGTGAAATGGTAAACATAAAAAATGTGGAATTAGCTCAAATGTCTGTGAAGCTTTGCAAGAATCTGATGTAATGAACTAAAATGACCTTCTTAGTTTTCTGCCATTTTCCCCAAGACGCTAATGTTTTAGATCTATGTGTAAATGTTACATGGGCTCTATCATTAGGTAGATATTTGATCCTGGATGATGAAAAGGTACATTTTTCTCCTCAATTTAATTTGATTCTATTGCGACCATGTCCAATGAGGAACAGCCCTTGGAGGCGGGTGTTGCCAAGTGTTCTTATGGATATGACATCTTGTTATATGGAAAATAGTAGCCAACAGTCTTAAAAGTACAGACTCAGAAAGGAAAATATTAAAGGAACATATTTCTCAGGCTACAGTATTGGTTAGTAAAACTCACGAACTCTTTGAACTTAGAAAGTTTCATATTCCATTCTCTACTTGCCTCCAGCAGTTTGTAAGACCTCTTACAAATGCTGAGCTCACAAACACTAAATATCTTGGCACTGAAGTACAAAAGTTTGCCATCTGCCATTGTCTATGCCTAGGATGGTGTGTCCATCCTGCCTTTATCACATGCAAGTGGCCTAGAGTTCACTACAAAGATATAATGGGGTAACAACTCCACGTTTTCCCTTTGCTTCCTTGCGTCAGTGATCAATTTCATAGAGGTCCACCCTGATTCTCTCTTCTTCCTTAACGCATTTGAAACGATGCTATGTGTTTAGCCTGAACAGTTTCCTTTTTTTTCTTGGGCACACAGGAAGACCATATTTCCAAGTTGGCCTTGCAATTAAACTGAGATTACGTGACCGAGTTCTGCGCGTCAGAATGTATGCAGAAGGGATGTACGCCATGCCTAGCTATGTACCCTCCCTCTCCTATGTTCTCTTTCTCTTTTGTGGAAATTCTAAAGACCAGTTGTTGAAGATGGTGATGCCACAAGATGAATGAAGCCTGCATACATAAATGACTGTGTGGAACCATATTGGACTACAAAGTGAGCAAATAAAATTAATCATTGTGTTAATCTACTGACTTGTTTTTTGTTGCAGTGTTGAGTTAATCCTAATACATTGCCACCCCTGTTGTTTGTATTGTACTCCGTATTTGGACTAACAAACTAGTTATTTGTCTGAGTGATAGCGTTCCAATTTTAAACATGTGAAAACTTTGACAAAACATGACAACTATTCGAGTCACCTGGGTCAAAGATGGGAGATTGNGACTTGTTTTTTGTTGCAGTGTTGAGTTAATCCTAATACATTGCCACCCCTGTTGTTTGTATTGTACTCCGTATTTGGACTAACAAACTAGTTATTTGTCTGAGTGATAGCGTTCCAATTTTAAACATGTGAAAACTTTGACAAAACATGACAACTATTCGAGTCACCTGGGTCAAAGATGGGAGATTGACATGTCACCTCATCGAGAGAGTACCAGCCTCTGAACTCCCTTTCTTGGCAATATTCTGAGGCACAGGTGCTCAACCATTGGAGACCTTCAGAAATGTAAATAGAAAGCCTTGAAGGGTGGGTCACCAACGACAGAAGAAACTACAGCAGAAATTGTCTTTGCTAAATGCTTAGTGTTCTCTTGTTAGGACTATTCTGCTGATTGAAAGAATGCCTCTTCTTTTATCTAAGGGACAGGTGGTTAGGATTGTTACATTTTCTTTTGGCAAACCCCATAGAGAAGATGCAAATCCTCATGATTTGGAACTGGGGGTTGCACTAAATATAAAGATATGGTCACAAGCCCTAGCAGCCGCAAATAGATACAACCTCCTACCAGTACCCTCCCTTATTCCCTCACCTGTGGTTCAGTACTACCCAACTTCTTGGAGTTTCCCCAAGAACCCCGTAGGCTGCATGACTCAGCATCTTGGTTCACAATGTTCTTCCCACCGTCAGGAGTTTCCATCCTGATTCAGGTGGTGCCCTATTTGTCCTTCAGCACTTAGATTGGGCATTATCCCCTTCGAGAACCTTTTTTGACCCCCAAGCTGACAAAAGCTCTTCCCCTTTGAACTCTGTACTTAACCACTTTCATAAAAACTATCAGTCTGCATGAAAACTCTTGTCTTCTAGTAAGCTAGAAGACCCTGGAGAACGGGGCTCCTGTTCTATGAATCGCTGCATTCCTACGGCTAGCAAATGCCTGGCTAGTGCTGNACACTGACAGTGCTGTCAGTTCTTACTGAATCTAATTGAGCTGACCAGGTCACAGAAGTCCCAGAAACAGAACAATTTTAAACATTATCTAGAATCTNTAGTGCTGTCAGTTCTTGCTGAATCTAATTGAGCTGACCAGGTCACAGAAGTCCCAGAAACAGAACAATTTTAAACATTATCTAGAATCTATGGACAAGGAAGCCTACAGCATGGGAGAATAGCAAGACATAACATAGAGCCGCTAGTTCTCTTTTATGTAAAGAGAGCCTCCTCTTGATCCCAGACTGTAGTCACCCGTGATGCAGATATAACTGGGCGTGTCTAAAGCTCCCTTGAACGGGCCCATGAGCATTCTGTTGTCACGATGGACTAGGAATCTCTTGGGTGAGACATCATTCTGAGCAAAGGCAGAGTTTGGATGAGATTTTTATCTGGAATACAATGGTTTATATAGGAGTGCAAGGTCCTTCTGAATAGCGCCCATGCCTCCCACTCAGGTTGTTTATGACCTAACGACTGCACTCTTCCTTGATCCTAGGGAGAGGGGACTCAGAATAAAACTTGAAAGCAAAGCACCATAAGATGCAGAGTCCATAAGGCAGTGCTGTTTGTGGCTGCCATGGCAGAGAGTTGTACCAGGATTGGGAATGTTCCCATCTTGAGTTACGCCCAAGCACAGCACAGACCCAGCCACGTGGGAGCTAGCCAAACTAGCTTTTATCTCAGATGGAGGAGTGGTAGCCAATGTCATTCCTTAGTGGATATTAAGAGAACCATAGAGGACATAAGGCAGCTTCATGATGGTTCCACGGCCAGCAACAACTGGACACATCAGAGCAGAGGAGCAAGACAGGAAGAACATGGTGGATCCACATGGCAGGCCAGATTTGTTTGCAGACATCTGAGACATCCTCAGTGACCCCCAGCAACCTGGTGTGGGGAGAAATTTGAATCAGATGGAGTCTTATAATGTGTGAGACAGTAATATTCTATTTTATTAGTGTTAGGACAGTCATGTTTGTTTGTTTGTTTTAAGATTTATTTATTTCTTTGGTGGGGGAGCAGAGGGGAGAATCCTCAAGCAGACTTCCCACCAATTACAGAGCCCTCAGGGGGCTGGATCCCATGACTCATGAGATCATAACCAAAGCTGAAAACAAGAGTCAGACGCTCAACCGATAGGGCCACCTAGACACCCCAGGACAATCACGTTTTTAACCTCAATGCTGATATGGCTTAGGGAAATGAAGGTTACATTTTAAGCAAGTGTGATGCATTTTAATCAGCAAAGTTGCATTTACCCAAGGTCCAGTTGGGACATTACAACCTCTAGCAATGATTGTAAATGATTCATGAAGATTTGGGGAGGTGGTCAAAGTGAGTGAAAGAGGCAATTCAAAGTCCATTTCCCTGAAAGGAGAGAAAGGATAGTGTGGCATGATAAGGATCCATCAACATGTCATGCCATGAAACAAACAAACAAACCGAATATGTCACCAGAAATCAATTCCTAAGCCGCCATAGGAGCACAGGGTTTGGGGTGAAAAACCGCAAAGCAAAGCTTTGTGAGAATCGATATATCAAACTAGTGTGTTTTCTTTCTGTGACAGAATGATAGAAAAATTGAAACAGAGTATATTTTGACTTTGCTAAGGCTTTTGATTTCTCTTGATGAGAATTTCTCTTCAATAAGGAGGATAATTCAACAGACATTTTTGGAATGCTTAATGCATATGGCAAGTAACACATATATTGTGATAATCAGCCTTTATCTGTGAGACACGGAGGCTCTTGTAGGGGCAGAAAGACATGGGTAGGTAGTTAAAAATCAGGGTTAACTGGCTTTAATCCAATTATGTGTAAAGTACTATGGTAGCACAAATCTAGAGTCCCTAGACCTTTCTTAGGTGGTCTAGGAAACCTCTTTTACTAAGGAAAAGCTTGAGTAATAGTTAGGAATTTGAACAGAGAGCAAGGGAAAAGGACTTGAGAGCGTACTCACATGAACATGCAAGATCTGCCCAAACTCCCAGCAGAACATTGCCGTTCTCCTCCAGGTCGTCATACGTTGGTCTTTGCAACTAGAGTAATGGCCACAGTTTCCAGTCCAAGAAAATAAGGTGGGGATGCTCAGTAAACGACAAGACAAAGGAACCACCCTCCCGTGAAGTATCTCTCTAGACATCTTTGATCATTTGATTTCCACTGTAATCTTACAAGTGCACGTAAACAATCAGTCAACTTTGCAGATGGTAGCTGCCAATGCAAGTCCTTCTCAGGGGCCTAATTGATGACCTCTTCCTTCCCTGCTAGCAAAAAAAGAATGTGATACCACATGTTTCACCTGATCAAGGAATCACTGGCCAGGGGTCACTTTGTATCATGGCCATCCAAATTTGCAGAAATGACATAGATGTCATTTGGGTGGAAATGTTGGTGTCAGGGGACATAAATATATATATCACCCTGCCATTGGAGCCCTGGCCTCTGCATTTCCTTCCATTCTGCATCTTGGGGAAAGAGATGGCAGACATGTTGAGTCCTGTATTGTAACAGATGGAACTGGGTCACTTGGGCAAGACCGCAGCAATCCATGACAAGTGGGGACATCTCTTTGCTGTGTGTTTAATAATAAAAAATTATTATTTTTTATTAAAGTGGGGCACCTGGGTGGCTCAGTCAGTTAAACGTCTGACTGTTGATTTTGGCTCAGGTCATAATCTCAGGGCTGTGAGATGGAGCCTGGCATTGGGCTCTAAGCTGGGCATAGAGCCTGCTTAAGATTCTCTGTCTCCCTTTCCCTCTGTCCCTCACCCCCTGCTTTCTGTCTCTCTTTCCCTCTCTCTCTCTCAAAAAAAAAAAGTATATATACATAGATAGATAGGTAGATGATAGATAGATAGATAGATAGATAGATAGATAGATAGATAGATGATAGAATTCCTTTAGCTTAAGTGATTTAAGTGGTTAGGGTTCTTTTGTTTCTTGAGTTATTCATAGAAGGAAAAGTAAATCCACATAGTTTGAAAGGAAGTAAATGGGTTAAAACTGACATTTGGACCTAATTCTTCAGCAGGCATATCCTGGATGAACTGAATCGTATTCTAAGGGGTCAGGAAATGCAAGGTGACTGAAGACTCTTCAGTGAATTGGCCGCGAATGCAATCAAATCGCCTCTGCAGGTTCCCCGGAATCATTGTGTGTGGCTAGATGCGGCATATGGGAGAGATCGCAGACATGAGGTGAGGAAAGTAGGGAAGAGCTGGATGATGGAGGTCTCATGTATACGGTTCTGGGTCTCTGCAAGCTCCTCACATTTATGAAATCCTATTAGTACTGTGTTCCATTTTTTTTTGACGCCTTTGTGCACTCACTATTCTATTTATTCATTTCTTAAACTTTTTTGTTGATATAAAACATGCATACAGAAAAGTGCAAAATTTGACACATTTTTATCAGTTGAGTAGAGCCCATGTAAACAGCACCAAGATGAAGAAACAGAACCTGAAAAGCACCCCAAAACTCCCTGGAGCCCCTTTTGTATGACTCCTCAGAAAGGGCAAGCACGATCCTGGCTTCTAATGCCATCGATGAGTATTATCTTTATGTAATGGAATTGTACAGCATGTGCTCTTTTGCATCTGTTTCGATCATTCCACACGAGGTCTGTGAGACTCATCCATATGGTTACATGTAATTACAGTTCACTTCTCTCCCTGCTGCACAATATTTTATCATAGAAACATGGCAGGCTCTCCACTCAACTCTGGATGGGCATTCGATTCATGTTGAGCCTTTGGCCATCATGAACAATGCTGCCAGAGTGTACCCCCCCTTCCGGGTATATGTAGGCCTTTCTGCAGCATATATGCCTAGAAATGGAATTGCTAGATTTCTGGTGACCTGTATGTTCAATGTCAATGGATATCGCTAAACTATTTTCCCAGAATGGGCACGCAGGTTTTAGCCTGAAGAGCAGATTATGAGAACCATTCATTCTTTAGTTCACTTGTCACACCGTTATGCAAGTCTATGGTGTACATGATATTGACCTGGGCACTGGGGCAGGAGAAAAAGAAAATGAGGTGCCTGTCCTCAAGGAGCTTAAAATTTAGTCAGAGACCCAGACATCCAAGCAGTTAATAACCAGGTCAGGTGGAGGGAAGTAACTGCTTTAAAGGAAGTCAGCAACACGGAGGGGAGGGGCCTCTCAGAGAAGATGAAGACTGTAGATAACATTCATTGAGCGTTTGGCTGTTGACTTAGGATTTTGCGTAGGTGGTATTTTGTTTACTACTTACAACTCAATACAGACATGATTCTTGTAAAATGAAGAAACAGATTCAGAGAGGTCAAATGGTTTCTCACGGCTGGGCTAGTGGGTGGTGGAGTCTGTGTTCTCTACAAGGTCCTATGAAGGCAGCGCTTGTACCCTTGCTCTATGCATACTCTGTTGTTTCCAGAACGCATCTTCAGGGGCCCCTGGCTGGCTCAGTTGGTAGAGCGTGGGACCCTTGATCTTGGGGTCATGAGTTTGAGCCCCATGTTGGGCATCAAGCCTACTTAAAAAAGAAGGCACCTTCTGAGAATAATCTGGAACATAAGGCAGGCATGTCATGAGGTGGCAGATTGAATCATAAAAGATCGAATCATAGAAGCTGGCTTTCATGTGCTAGGTTTGAGATCTCTTAGGTCTCTAAGAGATCTGTTTTCTTATTCATAAGAAAAGGACAACAGTGATGACTATTTCACAGAATAATTGTGAAAAGTAAATGAGTTAATACTTGGTAAAGGATGTGGTCCATTGATTGGTAATAGGAATTTCCAACAAACGGCGTTTCAACCTAAATTTGTTGAACCTGACCAGAGAGAGATTCTTCCTGATTAATATCGAACTGGGTGTGAAATAAATGCTCGGTGGTTATTAACTCAGTGACTCACTGACTGGCTGCACTGTCAAGGGAGAGAGAATTTTTTTTTTCTTTTCTGGAGGCTTACGGAAAAGAACAGACAAGGATTTTTCTGGTTTACTGTTTGAGTTGGAAGATGACAAAATGATCTCTTGTGTCCCTTCTCCAGCCCCCAGACTTGATGATTCAGAACCATTTCAGGGAAATATGATTCCATTTTAGCCGATTTCTTTAATTAGTGATTCTGCAAACCTTCTGTGTTCCTCCCCCCTCCCTCCCATTACAGTTCTATACTGGGGATCTTCAGATTTCATAGTTCTTTCAGAAACTTTATTGATTTTTTTAATTGAATCTTTACAGAATTTTTTGGTTCACACACATAAAAACGAGCAGTGAAGTGCAATTTGTCTTCTGTTTTTAATCTTTACCAAGCATTGGAAAGGAAGGAAAAAAATATTTTATGAAAGTAATAAGCTTTCCTGGGGCTTTTGCTAAGGGATTTATTTTTCTATTGTTCTGGAGAAAAAGCACATTCTTCCTAATATAACTGTCCATTTGACTGCTCATTGCAGAGCCAGATCTGTGGACCTTTATTGTACCTCCTCTAAGAACTTTAGAAAACACCGACATTATATTAATCTCCGCGTCTCCCGCCCGCTAAGGATCCCTGATGCCCGGGCACAGAGGGAGCAGAAATTTGCCTCTGCCCCGTTTCCAGACTTCATGCTGATGGAAACCACAATTTGTTGCTTTGAATCAGTGGACCGTTCACGGGGCCAAGGGACAGGGGCTCCGTGCTGAATCCCAGATGCCACATTCAGAGGCAAGAAACACACCTGTGTTTGAAACACGCATCAGGATTTTGTAGCAAGGGGCAGCCAAAGTCTGCTTATCCCACTCAGGTGCAAGATTTTACCATCTAACCTGTTTTCTGCCACATCTGGAGTCTCGCCCTATATTTGTTTCCTGGGGATGCCAAGACGAATACCACAGACTAGGTGGCTTAAAAAAAACCAAAATGTATTCCATCATGGTTGGGGAGACCAGAAGTCCAAGGTGTCAGTAGGCTACCCTCCCTCCAAAGGGCCTAGGGAAGAATCCCTCCTTATTGCTTCTGGCTTCTTGGTGGCTCCAGGTGCTGCTTGGTTTTTGAAAACAGCTCTCATCTCTGCTTCTGTCTTCACAAGGCCTTCTCCTCTTCTCTGTGTTTCCTCTTCTGTCTCTTATAAGGACTCTTGTTATTGGATTTAGGGCCTGCATAACCCGGGATGATCTCATCTTGAGATCCTGAACTTAATGACATCTGCAAAGACCCTTTTTTCCCCAAAAATGTCACATTCATAGATGCTGGTCATAGATGTATCTTTTGGGGGGCCATCATTCAACTCATTGCACGCTTTTAGATAAGAAAAAAGGTAAATACGGTAAGGTCCAGATTGTGTACTGTCTCCACGGAAATGGGTTCAGAATTGTGTACTGGCCAGGGAAGAACCTCTGATTCTGCTCGTGCCTCCCATGTATTATCTAGTGCACTAGGCACTGTTTTCAGTATTTTTCCCAAGTACATTGTTTCCCAAAGTGTGACACCTGTGATGGGAGGACAGATGATCTTAAGCTGTAGATAGCCAAATTTTGTTGTTAGTTTCATAGTTGCATACTAACTTTCTCTTGAGGATTGTGATATAAAGTTTCCTTTTAAAACGATACTATTTAGCTAAAAATCACAAGTTGAGCTATAGAAAACTCAAAAGAAAATATTAGGGAAAAAACACAAAATAGGGAAAACTCATGAGGTGGTACCTGAATGACCAAAGTTTGACAAACAAAGTTTGAATTATCTCATTCACCTTAATCTTCAGTAGTTTCTTTTTTAAAAGTTTTTAAAATTTAAATAAGTCATCACTACACCCCACATCAGGCTCGAACTCATGATCCTGAAATTAAGAGTCACACATTCTTCTGACTGAGCCAGCCAGGGGCCCCCAATCTTCGTTAGTTTTATTTTAAAAGTGAATGATATCAATACTATTATGTTCCTTATACAAATAAATCAAGGACATAAACTTAGGCGGATGAAACCCTGTTTTCATTCTGGTCATTAAATGACAGTAAAAAAAGATCTCACCCACAAAGGGCCAGGAGAACGTAAACAGAGAGGACATAAGGATGCCAACAAAAATTCAGAAGATGTTTATTTATTTACTTATTTTTAAAGATTTTATTTATTTATTTGTCAGAGAGAGAGAGAGAGAGAGAGAACACAAGCAGGGGAAGCGGAAGGCAGAGGGAGAAGCAGGCTCCCTGATGAGCAAAGAACCTGACACAGGACTCAATCCCAGAACCCCGGGATCATGACCTGAGGCAAAGGCAGACACTTAATCGACTGAGCCACCCAGCCATCCCTCTTTCTTTCTTTCTTTTTTGTTTTATAGAATTATTTGGATTGTTACATTTCCCCCCTTCCCGCAAAAGATGGTCAGCCATAAACTCTGGAGATATTTACCAGAAGGATTTAACTCTGGAATATCAGGCCTGCTGAATTCAGGGATGCTGATCTGAGACAAGGGAAATTACATGAAAGTTTTCATCCGAAACAGTGAGACCTCAATCCATCCCCCGCTTAGCTATGAGAATGCTGACAGCCAGGCTTATTTCTCTTAGGCAGGAGATTGGGGAATTTGTCTCTGGGAGAACTGTGTCTCTCTCACCATAACCTGGATACAGTGACAGTTGAGGATTCCAGATGAAAAACCCAGGCTTTGCTCCATCATGCTGTTGAAAGCCACCACCCAGCAGGCTCTGCCCAGTTACCTTTAGTGCCTCATTCTTCCCGTGAATGAACAGCCAAGGATCACCAGGTTTGGAGAGAAGCTCAGACTGAAGGATACATAAGCAGAAAAGGGAAAATTGGAGGAAACAGTCAATTCAGGGAGGAGAAGAAATTTAAAAGAAGCAAAAGTTATACATAATATTCTCAGAGAAATGGTACATCAACACAGCCATGAAATAAGAACAGCGTGCTTTGAAAACAAACAAGAATGAGAAGTTACGTATTGCACGGAGCACTGGGTGTTATACGCAAACAATGAATCATGGAACATTGCATCAAACACTAAGGATATACTGTATGGTGACTAACATAACATAATAAAAAATTATTAAAAAAAAAAGAAGTTACCCTGGAAGTTAAAATTGGAAATCTGAAGCAAAATCTCCAAGAATAAGATTGCAAAATAAATTTGGGGTGCCTGGTGGCCCAGTTGGTTAAGCGTCTGCCTGTGGCTCAGTTCATGATCCTGGGACCCTGCGATCAAGACCTGCATCAGGTTCCTTGCTTAGCGGGGAGACTGCTTCTCCCTCTCCCTCTGCCTGCTGCTTCCCCTCCTCATGCTCTCTCTCTCTCTCTTTCTCTCTCTGTCAAATAAATAAATACAATCTTTCAAAAAAAAGGATTGCAAAATAAGGTTGAAGGAATTTTCCAGAGACTAGAGTAAAAAGAAAATGAGAGGAAATTAGGAAAGATAAGAAAATAAGTGCATTTAGACCAGCAAGTCCCAAATTTGAATGACAAAAAGTTTAGAATAGGACATTAGAGAAATAGAGATGAGGAATTTACCCAAGTAAAGTTTAATAAGATTCCCAGAGAGGATGAGTAAACATTCTCAGATTGAAAGGGATCTGGATTAATAAAAGAAACTGAAAGCTTCTCATAATTATATAGAAAACAAATAGACAAAAGCCCCCAAAACAGTTTGCATAAAGGAAGAGTGCGGAATCAGAAGGGTGTCAGAGTTTTCAACCTCAGAACCTGTAGTGGGTAGCTAATTGAACAATGTATTTTTTTCTTATTTTCACCATACAGTGTGATTACAATACCATTGACTAAACTCCCTATGCTGTAATATTTTCAGAAGTTCTAGGGGTGCCTTGGTGGCTTAGTTGGTTAAGCATCCCACTCTTGATTTTGGCTCAGGTCATGATCTCAGAGTTACGGAATTGAGCCCTGCATCAGGCTCCATGCTCAGCAGGGAGACTGCTCGAGATTCTATCTCCCTCTCCCTCTCCCCCTTCACCCCCACTCTCTCTCTAAAATAAGTAAATCTTTTTTTTTTAACATTCTAAGAAAGAACTATTTTCTGTTGAGTTTTTTTTTTTGTTTTTTGTTTTTTTACCCAATAATACCACCAATTAGGAAGAATAGAAACAAGACATTTTTGGACATTCAGGTCTGAAAAGTTGTCTTGTAGGCCTTTTTCTCAGGATACAATTTGAGGTTGTGCTTCTCCCAAACGAGGGTGTCACCCAAGCTTTACAAAGATGCAGTTGAACAAAGAGGGTTCAACGATGAACAGAAGCAAAAGAATCTCCGGGGTGATGATGAGGGCCTGCCCCAGGGTGAGAGCTCAGCAACAGGCCTGGAAAAGGATTTCTCTAGGTTGGCCCAGGGAGAAGAGAGGGCTTTCACAGAGATCGCACCAAGGGGAAAAAGCTTCTAGATCGGCCTGGTGTGTTGGACCCACTGAAAGATGAATATACTTTTGTCAATGTTTATACCTGATTAATTAGACCTTAGTACACAAAACCAAACATATAAAAAATAAGGAAAAAAAACAGTTAAACACCCATGAAAACGTAACTGTACAGTATATAGTGAATTCCGTACATAAGTACTGACTGAGCCAGCCAGGTGCCTCATTATTCATAATTGTATTATGATATCAACAGAGTGCTAATTTAACCAAAAGTAGAGACATGGATGGTACAGAGGGAGTGAGTGTCTCTGTATTTGGGGGTGGCAGGAGGGTGGGGCAGGCAAGCAGAGACTGGCCATATGGGAGGATGGAAATTGTCATCTTCCCTAATAGGAAGTCAGTAGATCATGTGTTAAACAGGAGCCACTAAGAAATTTCAGGGGCACCTGACTGTCTCAGTCGGTGGAGCTTGTGACCCCTAATCTCAGGGTTGTGTGTTTGAGCCCCACGTGGGGTGCGACAATTCTTTAAAAATGAAATCTTAAAAATTTTTTTTAAAAAAAGAAGAACTTTCAAGGTGGCCCGTCCTTTGGAAATAGAGAAGTAAATGCCCAGAAAGTTGAAAGTAGCTTCCTTCAGGAGTGGGATTAGGGATAGAACCGCTGGACAGTTGCTAGCTGTGCAAAACAATCAGCCTTTTTATGTTCATGCATTATGTGGATTAAAACCAAGTAAATAAATAAATTAAAAATGGGAAGTAAAGAGACTGAGCGTTGAAAGGGTCACAGGTAGTAAACAGCAGGACAAGATCTGGAGCGGGGTACCGTGGACTTCAAAAACCCAAATTAGGGGCGCCTGGGTGGCTCAGTTGGTTAAGCATTGGACTTTTGATTTCAGCTCAGGTCATGATCTCAGGATTGTGAGATTGAGCTCTGTGCTGGGCTCCACACTGGGAGTGGAGACTGCTTGGGATTCTCTTTCTCCCTCTCCCTCTGCCCCTCTACCCTCTCTGTGTGCAGGCACGCTCTTTCCCTCTCTCCAATAAAAAGCAAAAAAACAAAAAACCCCACAAAAACCCAAACTATTAAGCTCTGCATCCTCTCCTTCATTCCCTTCTCTCCTCTCTCCACTCCCTTTGACTCCTTTCCCACATTCTATCACTCATTCACTCTTCCCATTCTTCCCCAGGTCCCCTCCTTCTTCTCTTTTCCTACTTCTCTTCCACCTCTCCTGTATTCTCGTCTCAAGGGCCCCTGAGCTCCTGACCTTTTGCAAGGCTCTCCACGTGTGCTGCTGGATGGGTCTGATGACCTCTCCAGCCATCGCATGGTCTCTGTGGGTCCCGGCCGCCCTCGCCCAGCACCCAGCACAGCCCGTGCTTGTACACTTTCAAATCACAGTGATTTTTCTTCTTAAATTTAGGGTTGGCATTTCTCACCTGTGAAATCTGAACTCTGCAGGGCATTATTTTTAGATGTTTCATTTTAGGAGAAGCCAAAAGCCCTGCTCCTTTCGGGCGGATTTCATGAATCCCCAGGAGTATCCAGACAAAAAGCACTGAAAGGTAATTCCACTCTTGAGTGATTTAATAGTTTCTTGGCTTGGCAGGTACATTACTTTGGTAAATTAGAAGGAAAAACTCCTTTTTTCCCCTGATAACAAAAGTAATAATTCTTTCTTGTAAGAAAAATAGGAAATACAAAAGAGCACAAGGAAGAAAATGAAAACATATGTAATACCACCTTCTGGTGATAACCAGACTTAACTCATTGGTGTCTATCCTTCTAGTCTTTTTATGTATATGTGCATGTATATTACTCTTTAACAAAATTGAAGACATACTGTATATATTATTTTACAACACTTTTGTATTAATATTTTATAAACTTTTTCTCTAATATAACTTTTTTTTTTTTAAAGTAGGCTCCTTGCCTGGCATGGAGCCCAATGCAGGGCTTGAACTCATGACCCTGAGATCAAGACCTGAACTGAGACCAAGAGTCAGACACTCAACCAACTGAGCCACTCAGGTGCCGAATCTAATATAAGTTTTAATTCCTACCTAAGATTTAGTTAGGTACATGCATATTCTGCAACTTGCATTAATTCAGTACGTTTTTGAAATGGCTCGAAGACATTTTTTTTGAAGAGTGGTCAACATTAATAGCGCTCTAAAAAATATGTTGTACTTCCTCCCAATAACCATGTGGCAGAGATGACACTTATGAATTTAGCAAATCCTGCTTCTTAGTCTTCCCTTCTAGGCCTATGGAAAACTACATCTCCCAGTTCCCCTTGAGGTTAGGTTAGCTCATGGAACCGGTTCTGGCCAGGAGTGTGAGTGGAAGTGAAGTGTGTTACTTTTTGAATGGTGCAGGAAAAACACCTTTGAAATTTTCCAATCTTTCATGGAGGCCTTGATTTGGGATGGCGAAGTCACAATGTGAAACATCCTTGTTCACTGGGTCACAGTGTGGAACACAGGTGCCCTGGAGAGTTACCTGGCTTCCGACCTATGGATAACTCTGAATGAGTGAGAAATTAATAGGGGTTAACACCTGAGATTTTGGATTGTATGTTTCTCAGCATAGAGCTGGTCTATCCTGACTGACATGGACCATACTTAGAAGTGATCTAAAATGATCTAAAGCACTTCTGGTGTGGCTGGGTGACAGAGTTGGGTAAGTGTGCGACTCTTGGTTTCAGCTCAGGTTGTGATCTTGGGGTCGTGGGATAGAGTCCTGTGTCAGGTTCCACACTCAGCGTGGAGTTGGCTTGAGATTCTCGCTTCCTCACCCTCTGTCCCTCCTCCCCAAACAAATAAATAAATCTTTAAAGCATTCCTTTTCCGATACTCTCCAGATACAGTGATTTACTCATTAGCATTCCGCATTTATTGATCGAGGATCTTATGTGCAAATGCTTTTGTAGAGATTCCACAATTTCTTACAGCATCATAGCAAATAGGATAACTTTGGGGAAGGATCCTGAGAACTTTAAGCATTGACTAGGAGATGTATACACGGTGGGAGAAGATCTTTCTAGGGAAAGGGGACAGCACGTGCAAGTCACAGAGATACACGTGACATGGTGTGGCATATTTGGAAACCCAATCTGTCCATCAGCAGGGAATGGAGGACAAGCAAACCATGTTATTTCTGATAATTGGAAGCTCACTGCTTTTCAAGATTAACAGTATCAGTATGAAATGGGTCTGATCAGTGGAAAATCTTTTTTAGGTGAAACAAAAATATTTCATCTCCTAATTTTTTCATGACTTAGCCTTCATTTTCTTCTCTGGAGATGTTGAGATGAAAACGAAACTCTTTTTTTATGTGATAGTTCTTCAAATATTTATGATGCTTTTTATGTCCCCCTGAATCCTGTGTTGTTTTCTTCTCTTTCTCAAGCATTAGTTGCAATCTTTTAAAGGTGGTGTGTAAAGTCTTGCATAAAACCTGGCATATGGTAGTTACTCAGTGTATGATGGATGAATGAATGCACAGGTCAATTCAGAAGTAGTCCATAGCAATTTCTGCTCAGTAAAAAGTTACGAAGGACAATAATGTAGTACACCTAGTCGTTAGCATGTATTGAACACTTAGATTTTTGCTAGGCGATTTACCACATTCTCTACATGCATAGCAGCCCCTAATCTTCACAACAGCGCTAATAGTATTGCCATCTGAGAGAGGACAAGGAGACTTGGACGGGTGCAATACCTTGCTGAGTCACAAAGCTCATAAATGGTAAGTCAGAATTCGAACTCATGCCTATGGAACTTCAGAACCTGTCCTTAACTGTTTTCAAGGTGTCCTATGATCTCATCGGACTCTCCTGCCCATGATCTTGTGGGCATTTCACCTCATTCATTTTTCTAAATAAATACATTTTAAAAATTTTCATTCCAGTGTCGTGATCATACTGCATTTCACCTCATTTTACACTTGCATGGCATGAGAGTCTGGGAAGCAGAAACACAAGGTCACACAGCTTGCTTAGTTTGGAGCTAGGGTTTGTTGAATTTCAGAACCCATGACTGCTTGCCTTTCATGCTGTTTTGTGGAGAGAATGATTTAGGTCAAGACTTCCTCAGGACTCTTCTGAAGAGACACAACCCCAACTTGTCTTCCCTTTTATTATTTCACTCAGATCAACGTCCAGTGAACAAATTAAAGAGCCAGGAGTGCAGCTGCTTAACGTCATTTTAAAAGGTTCACAGGGGCGCCTGGGTAGCGCAGTCCTTAGGCGTCTGCCTTCGGCTCGGGGCGTGATCCCCGCGTTCGGGGATCGAGTCCCACATCGGGCTCCTCCGCTGGGAGCCTGCTTCTTCCTCTCCCACTCTCCCTGCTTGCGCTCCCTCTCTCGCTGGCTGTCTCTGTCAAATAAATAAATAAATAAATAAATCTTTAAAAAAAATAAAAGGTTCACAAATATTTGTAGTGAAGCTTGGACTGCGAATCCCCTTTTCCTACTGTCCTTGGATTTGCTCGCTTCTGCACGGCCCCGGTCGGGTTGGGGCAGGGTCTTCTTTGATGCTGCATGAGACTGNTGATGCTGCATGAGACTGAGACGGTGACAGCAGAAGTCACCCCTCATTCACAGTAGGAGACTTGGGTCTAATCCCTGAATGGTGATCACCTGGCCTTNCTTTGATGCTGCATGAGACTGAGACGCGGTGACAGCAGAAGTCACCCCTCATTCACAGTAGGAGACTTGGGTCTAATCCCTGAATGGTGATCACCTGGCCTTGTCATCTTGAGAAAGTCACATGTCTCTTTGGGCTTTTGTTTTCTTATCTGTAAGGGGAGTAAACAAATGAAGAAGTAACAATGTTCCTTTATACAGTCTTCCCAGCCTCCGATTCCCTGCCTCACTATGAGATGCTCTCTCCCCTCTTGGTATGGCGAGGACACCTTCACAGGAGAGATTTATTTCCAGCTTTTAAGGGACAAAGGAGGTCAGAGTGCCCTTCTTGTATTTGCTGTTTCTTACGTAAGTAACTTTAATTCAAAATAATTTATATGCCAAGGTGATTCCTTTTTTCCTTCTGTAGTGAGAAATTAAATAGTGGGACTATATAATTGTAGTTACCAGCTATTACCTGTTTTACTTATTTATTTTTTTAAAGATTTTATTTATTTATTTGAGAGAGAGTGACAGAGATAGCAACAGAGATAGGGAGAGAGAGCACATGCAGGGAGGAGTGGGAGAAGCAGACTCCCTGCTGAGTGGGGAGACTGACGCAGGCTCGATCCGATCCCAGGACCCCAGGATCATGACCCGAGCAGAAGGCAGACGCCTAACCCACTGAACCAGTGAGGCGCCCCTGTTACCTGTTTTATATGTAACATGCATTCTGCCGAACTCTTTATACGTAGTCTTCATGGTAACCTGATAGAATGACTATTATTACTAACTCCACTTAATTAGTTAATTAATTATTTTTAAAAATATTATTAATTTATTAGAGAGAGAGGGCAAAGCAGGGGAGGGGCAGAGGGAGAAGGAAAGAGAGAGAATCCTTCAGCAGACTCCGTGCTGAGTGTGGAGCCTGACACAGGATTGGATCTCAGGACCCTGAGATCATGACCTGGGCCGAAACCAAGAGTCCAAAGTTCAACCGACTGAGCCACCCAGGTGCCCCTACTAATTCCGCTGTAGAGGTGGAGAATCCGAGGATGAGAGGAGTGAAATATTATTCGCCCAAAGCCATGTAGACCATCATCAGGTAAGATTCAGGGGTGGCAGCCGTGGCACCAGTGCAGGTGGCAGGGCAGCTGTTTGGCTTTGGGTTTGGAGCACTGAAGTCGGAGTCTGGCCTCCCCAGACTGGTCCAGGCAGCTCTTCAAGCCTCGGCCCCTCCCCCAGAACACAGGGACAGTGAAAGAGCCTGCTTCACAGTTATTTTTCCAATTGAAAGGAAAACAAATGTGTGTTATTCTTAACTACAGGACTTAGCTCAGGTTAAGCAGTCAAAAGCACTAATTGCTACACTTAGACATTCTAGAGCAGTGCTCGAGGGGTTACTAACTTCTCTTTTGGTCTCTGATGATAAATGTTTTTCATGACATGAAAAACGGAGGTCTGAAAAATAACCTTACATAAACTTTCAAGGATCTATGGTAACGGAGAGAATAGGCCACCCCCAAACAGTCCATCTTGGCGTATTGATTGTTTTGAATTAAAGTTACTTAAGGAACAGCAAACACAAGAAGGGCACTCTGACCTCCTCTGTCCCTTAAAAGCTGGAAATAAATCTCTCCTGTGAAGGTGTCCTCGCCATACCAAGAGGGGAGAGAGCATCTCATAGTCTCAGGCAGGGAATCGGAGGCTGGGAAGACTATAAACGAACATTGTTACTTCTTCATTAATGTGCTACCGCAAGCCCAAGCCCCTCTGTTTTGTCAAATCTTCACGAATAATTGTTTCTTTCTCTAAAAGGCATAAAAGCATCCTGTTTTGGTCCCCTCTTTGACTCTCATGTTTCCAGGAGCTCCCGTGTGCACAAAATTGAATTTGGGTTCCCTCCTGTTAATCTGTCTTACGTCAATTTAACTATTAGGCCAGTCGAAGAACCTGGAAGGGCAAAAGGGAAGAGTTTTCCTCCCTTACAGTGGATTCCAGTACATCCGCAGGCATCCGAGGGTTAATAAATCCAAGGTTAGTATTTCCTGCGAAGACAGACTCTCCCAGATGGGAGATTTTTAAAATGGATGTTTCTCTAAATGTTTCTCTTTCTTCCTTTAAGGCAATGGCTTAAAACAGAAACACAAACACAAAACAGAAAGCAAAAATCTCCTGTAGTCACTGCCTCTTCTATCAACCGACAACATTCATTTCATCCCCTGGGGGCCTGAAGTCTCCTTTGCCGCCTAGAGCTCAGAGAAATTCCCCAGGTGTTGTGTGGTTACCGGTGCAGCTGCCATTCCTGGATTTTCTGCCTCAGCTCCTCCAGCATACTTATCTGCACATATTATTCCGACCGGTAAAAATGCATACATCCCATCAGCGTGGAGGAGGCAGGCTGCCTGTGCTGCTGGGCTTTGCGGTGCCCATTTTTCCCTGTTTGTGGAAAACCGGCGAGCTATGTGAAATTTTTGGTTACCCTGTAACCCTACTCTTTGGGGGGTGGAATGGGGAGGAGACAAGAGGGTGAGAAGGAAATCCCTACCATTACAGCCCCAAGGACAGAGGTGGGACAAAGCAGAGCTCGGGACTTAATGGTTGAATGAATGAATTGAGTGCATCAGGCACAAGAGACTTCCCTCAATTATTCTTGCACTACCATTTATTCGTCAAGTATCAGTTGAGATAGATTTTTTAAAAGATTTATTTATTTATTTTAGAGAGAAATGGGGCGGGGGGAGGTGGCGGGGTAGAAGAGAGAGAATTTCAAGCAGACTCCCCGCTGAGTGTGGAGCCTGATGTGGGGCTCGATCTCACAACCCTGGGATCATGACCCAAGCCGAAACCATGAGTTTTCTGTCAGGTTTTGTGCCAGGCACATTATCTTCTTTAATACTGACAACAACCCTCTGATATAAGTAAATATTTATTTAAGGATTTCTAAAGATTTATAAAGAACATCCCTCATCTGGGGACCCAGAGGGAGTCCCACAGGACCAACCAACGGGGTCATTGGCTTCATGAAGAATGGAAATCAAATGTGAGCCAGCAGGAGGTGAAAGCACAATTTAGGGAAGATATAGAGCGAGCAGATACAGATGGACCATCTGGGAGACTTGGAAAGGAACAAAGCATGAATTTCGTCTTTGTTCTGGGTCTGGGGTTTTTATCGAGGATGATGGTCTGGTGTGCGTGTCCCCTCAGCCATCCAGAACCAGTTAGAACAAAGATGAGGGCCCAGGTATTTTTCCCTGGAGCCAGGGTGTCTAGGTGTTGAGATGAACAGCTATGGTGTCTGGAATACATGCATGAGGGCTTTGGCAGGTCCTCACCTGGTCCTTCCTTAGATGTCATCTGTTCTAGAGAAATCACTAACTCCCTGTCCCTTACAAGGAGAATGTACGCTATCTGCTTTACAAGAGGTGCTGGTCCGAGTCAGAATAGAAGCAGGAAAAGAAACTAAGGAGAAAAATAGCTTTTTCTCTCCTGGTGTCCCTTCTGCTTCCCTGTCTCAACTCTATTCACAGTTATTTCTGGATGAAGGAATTACGAACTTCTAAAAGCAAGAATCAATGTTTAAAATGAGAGGAATTATGGCACTTACGTTCTTAGGGATGGTAGAGGCTAAAATTGGGAAGATTGCATTTTCAAAGAAGTGTTAGATTATTTGATTGAGTAGAAATGTTAAAGCAAACAATTCTTGCAGGAGATCATACAGGCAGCTAAACGGTTCCTTCCTTTGTGCTTTTCCTTTATATTGGCTAAACTCTCCATTTGATTCTTTGTGTATTTCTTTTTAATTTTGGGGGCAGCATACATGTTAATTTTTTGTTTATATTTGAATCGAGTAAACCCTTACATTTATCCTTCCTATTACTAATAAAGTGAGTATAACAGGATGTTTTCTGGGGTTCAGAACAATAATTAATAATTGAGTTTCAGAGTAGAAAGTCAGCTTAGCTGTATAAAATCCAAACATCCAGTTTATTGGTGAAGAATCGAAAGCTGAGTAGGAGGAGCTCAATTGCTCCAGGTCAGGAGTCTCCAAACTACAGCCTGTGAGTCAAATTTGGCTAGTACTTGTTTTTGTAAATATATTTTCATTGGGTCGCAACCACGCTCGTTTGTCTTTATGCATTCTCTATGGCTGCTTTCAAGCTACAGCAACAGAATTGATCAGCTGTGGCAGAGACTCTGTCCCCCAAAGCCTAAGATATTTACTGTCTGGTTCTTTATGGAAAATATTTGTAGGGGTGCCTGGGTGGCTCACTTGGTTAAGTGTCTGACTCTTGATTTAGGCTCAGATCATGATCTCAGGGTTGTGAGACTGAGCCCCTTGTCGGGCTCTACACTGGGCATGGAGTCTGCTTAGGATTCTTTCTCTGCCCCTCCCCTTCTCCTCCCCCCTCTAAAACAATATGTATTCATTAACCCCTACTGCCACAAACTGGAACTGGAAGAGACTCAAGAGACTCGAAACTAATGCATTTCTCAATGGGCAACAATGTGGAGGAGTGGAAAATCCTTGGGCTCTAGAATCTGGACATGCTTGGAATCCTGTCTCTGTCCTTCACAAACTGTGTGACCTTGAACATGTACCTTGATCCCTTTGACTCTTGTTTTTCAATTGAGTAAAATTGGGATGAATACATTCTGCCATTTTCTTATGTGATGTATGAATGTCTGATGAAGTCTCTGGCACCTACTCAAAATAGACGATATTAAAATACAGTGCCCCTGGGGGTGCCTGGCTGGCTCAGTAGAACACGCAGCTCTTTTTTTTTTTTTTTAAGATTTTATTTATTTATTTGACAGAGAGACAGCCAGGGAGAGAGGGAACACAAGCAGGGGGAGTGAGAGGAAGAAGCAGGCTCCCATGGGAAGAGCCTGATGTGGGGCTTGATCCCAGAACTCCAGGATCACGCCCTGAGCCGAAGGCAGATGCTTAACGACTGAGCCACCCAGGCACCTCTGAACACGCAACTCTTGATCTCGGGGTCATGAGTTTGAGCCCCACGTTGGGTGTAGAGATTACTTAAAAATAAAATCTTGAAAAAAAGATAGTGCCCTTTCCACTTAACATTGGTGACTTTAACTCATTTATTCAATAAACATTTATTAAAAACCGGGTACCTTGGTAGGGACTGCGGGCACAAGGCTTGACCTTTGAACTCAGTCAATTCCAGCCAAGCAGAGAGAACAGAGAGGAGAGACTCCTGACCCAGACTTTGCTCAAGCATGGTTTCCTGAAGAAGAGGGTGTTTCATCCGAGACCTTAAAGAAAGGTAGGGGTTGGTACCTAAGATTAGGTAGGGGTTAGGTCCTAAGATTAGCTAGACATGGCACACTTCAAGGGCTAAAAAAAAAAAAAAGTACAGTACAGTTTGGGTGGGAATTCAGCCTTGGGAGGAAGAGGGGGGAGTTGTGGCTGGAAAAGTGAACAAGATCCAGATCTTTAAGAGGGAAGGTAACAGACACTGTTACTGCCTCCCCACCAGCCATGGCCCTTTCTCTACTGACAGAATCATGGTTTTGTAGGAGCAGCAATACCCCCCCTGCCCCCCGTGCGAGAGGACGCAACAGTTACCGCAGACAGTGGTCCAAGGTGAGCTCCTGCCTGGGATCCGGCCAGGGAGATGTAAACAGAAGAATGTTGAGGTCTTTCAGAAAAGAGTTTTCCAACTCCAAACTATTGAAGAAAATCTCCCGTTCCTCTCTTCCTTTTCTGCTTTAGTTGCAAGTCAAGTGGGATTACGACTCCCGGAGCCTCTATAGCACTTCCGACCTTGACAATAAAAGTCAACAGGCTGAGAACAGAGGAAAGAGGTGCTCATATGACCATCCAGAGATGCTTTGTTGGCCCGGTGTTGGCATTTGGGCCAGTCCCGGGTCTGCATGCTTCCTGTGCAGAAAGCAGGGCGAAATCGCAGCAGCCTGGGTGCCCAGTACCCGCCACCCCTCCCCCCACCTGCAAACAACTGAACTCCAAATGGATTAGATGACCCTTTGTGACAAGTAGTTAGCCTTTGGTGGAGGCCTCCATTTCCTCGTCTGCAAAATGGAGGTGATGCTAGAACAGCATAAAGGGTTGTTGTGAGGACAGGATAGCATATAGACAGCGAGAATGGGTACAGTGCTTAGTACATAGTTAGCGCTCAAAACAATAGGTGGCTACTTTTATGGTTGTTGTATCATTTCTGTAAACTTGTTTCATGAATGACTTTGACATTCTTAAAGATTACCTCACGCTGGCACGAATCAGGAGTTTTCACGGGCATTACATTAGGGGATTGAATGAGTTAGTCTCCAAAGCAGATCTCCCCGCCTCCAACCTCCCTATCCACTCACAAACCATGTGTTGTGATCCATTAGTATCTTGAGAAAGTAATTCATTGGGAAGTGAAAAAGCATAGGATAGGTTAAAATAGCCAACATTAGAATGCATATGTAAGGATAGAAATTTTTTGTTAAAAGATTTTATTTACTCATTTGACAGAGAGAGAGAGAGCACACGCAGGGGGAGTGGCAGGCAGAGGGAGAAGCAGGCTCCCCAATGAGCAGGAAGCCCGATGTGGGGCTCGATCCCAGGAACCTGGGATCATGCCCTGAGCCAAAGGTAGAGGCCTAACCAACTGAGCCACCTGGGCACCCCAGGATAGAAATTTTTTTGTAGAAGTTTTATTTGTTATATTTATTTGTATATGTGTATACTGAGTTGCGATTGTAAAATGCATTTCTGATTGTGGACTGCATTAAAAAACTTAAAAAAAAGACTGCTCCAGAGTGCCCTGCAGCGCCAGATTCTGTGGTTGTTCTCAGATGCTGTGGCTCCTTCCAGCCTTGTGCCTTCGTGTTACACAACACTGTTCCCCTGCCGACTCACCGTCAGGAAACAGTTCCCTGGTTCACACTGAGGTTTCTCTCCATCACTGTTCGTTCTTTTCTCCATCAGTTCTGCTTTGTCTCAAACAGGTGCTAAGGAAGATGGACATCTTCTGTAGAAGGAACTCGTTGCCCACCAAACCGAAACGGATGCTGAATTGGTGTCTTAAGAGGTCCCAAGTGGGCTCTTCAGTCCGGTCCCTAGGAATCATAGCCAAGAAGGCAATCAGGCCGTGTCCTAGGAGCAACTGTTCAGGTTTTGCAGTTGTAGGATGGATTTCTCCACAGTTTTAATTCCCTCTTCTAATTGTAGTCTCTGGTGTTGCCATCATGGGCTGAGGATTTGGGGAGCAGATTTTTACCAGGAAAAATATCAGACAACTTTGATTTAACCTTTTTTCCCCACGGACACTTAAGAAAAAAAAAAAGGGAAAATATGTTAAATGCATCTGTATAAATATATAGATACAGGTACACACACAGTCCCTGTTCTATTTCTGGCACTGCCATTGGCAGCAATAGATGATTGCCTGAGCTCTAGAACTGGCACAGTCCAGGGGCAGACAGGGTTAGCATCAGAGGTTTCAGGGTGCCTGCTCTGTTCACTGCCTGTGTGACCTTCGGCACGTCACTGACTTATTCCGAGCTTTGGTCAATCATAAAAGCTGCATTTGAGGGACTACTTAACCATGCATCGGGCATGTTTTCAATATTACTAAGAAATACAACAGCAACCCTGAAAGGTAGTTGAATACATTCAACTAACAGAGTCAGGTCAGAGCCAGGATCGAGAGTTGGAGGTAAGTCTGGTTGGCTACAAAGCCCATGGTCTTTCATTACATTCTTCTGTTTCCTCTTTTTTTTTTTTTTTAAGATTTTATTTATTTATTCGACAGAGATAGAGACAGCCAGCGAGAGAGGGAACACAAGCAAGGGGGAGTGGGAGAGGAAGAAGCAGGCTCATAGCGGAGGAGCCTGATGTGGGGCTCGATCCCATAACGCCGGGACCACGTCCTGAGCTGAAGGCAGACGCTTAACTGCTGTGCCACCCAGGCGCCCCACATTCTCTGTTTCCTTTTAAAAGTGAAGCAGCAATGTCCACTCTAATCAAACTGTGGAAGGAGCCGAGATGCCCGTCAACAGACAATGGATTAAGAAGATGTGGTCCGTATATACAATGGAATATTACTCAACCATCAGAAAGGATGAATACCCAACATTTGCAGCAACATGGACGGGACTGGAGGAGATTATGCTAAGTGAAATAAGTCAAGCAGAGACAGACAATTATCATATGGTTTCACTCATTTATGGAACATAAGGAATAGCAGGGAGATCGGTAGGAGGAGGAAGAAGAATGAAGTGGGAGTAAACAGAAGGGGGGATGAAGCATGAGAGACTATGGACTCTGGGAAACAAACTGAGGGCTTCAGAGAGGAGAGGGTGGGGGAATGGGATAGGCTGGTGATGGGTAGTAAGGAGGGCACGTATTGCATGGTGCACTGGGTGTTATATGCAAATAATGAATCATGGAACACTACATCAAACACTAAGGATGTACTGTACGGCGACTAACATAACATAATAATAATAAAAAAATTCACACATGATGGTGAATTTACAAACCGATGGTTCCCAGAGAGGTGCGGGGATGGGGGAAACAGGCGGTGGGGATGAAGGAGCGCACTTGTGGCAGTGAGCACTGGGTGATCTATGGAAGTGTTGAATCACTGTATTGAACACCTCAAATAAATATAAACTGTATATTAACTAAATGGATTTAAATATAAAAACTTAAAAACAAAAAAAACCCAAAAAAAACCAAAAAATAAAAGTGGAGATGAAATCAGCTAAAATGAATGTAAAAAAATAAATAGATGTAAAAATTTTGATTGCTTTTAGTTACTGTGATTATGACCGTTATTTGTGTGACCATTTTTCTTTTTAGGAGCCCTAATAAACCCATATGTGCCTATCGTTACCACATCCCTCCTTACCTGCACTTTTTAAAAAATTTTTTTTATTATATTATGTTAGTCACCATACAGTACATCCCTGGTTTCTGATGTAAAGTTCCATGATTCATTAGTTGCGTGTAACACCCAGTGCACCATGCAATACGTGCCCTCCTTACTACCCATCACCAGCCTATCCCATTCCCCCACCCCTCCCCTCTGAAGCCCTCAGTTTGTTTCTCATAGTCCATAGTCTCTCATGCTTCATTCCCCCTTCTGATTACCCCCCCTTTCTTTACCCCCTTCTTCCCCTACCGATCATCCTAGTTCTTATGTTCCATAGATGAGAGAAATCATATGATAATTGTCTTTCTCTGCTTGACTTATTTCACTTAGCATTATCTCCTCCAGTGCCGTCCATGTTGCAGCAAATGTTGAGAACTCGTTCTTTCTGATGGCTGAGTAAGATTCCATTGTATATATGGACCACAACTTCTTAATCCATTCATCTGTTGAAGGTACCTGCATTGTTTATTAGGTTCTGTTTACTTGTTGGTCTCCTGTACTAGACTGTGGGCATATTGACAGAAGAGATTGTGACTTATTTGGTTGGGTCTTGCTACTAACCGATACGACGCTTGCCACAGAGCTCAATGTTCAGTGGTTGGTGTACTGCACTGAAAATATGTATAATTTCCAGTCTGTCATTCTACAGAATATGCTTATGTTTACAGCCATTTCGGAATTTTAAGAATTCATCTTTTAAATTGAAAAATTGAAAAAAAAAAGGACTGGAAAACTATGCAACCATCTATTACGAGGAATTATGGGTGAATTATCTTTTTCTCTTTTTCCTTATATTTTCTAATTTTCTTTAATCAACATGTTTTGTTCATTCAATTCAGAGTTTTGGTTGTTTTGTTTATTTTCACCCAGAAAATCCACCTCAACCCAGAAGCATTAGCACCGTAAACTTCTCGAGTAAGTTCTGAGGTCCTGAGTCTTGAAAGAGAGGGAATGGGAGAGGAACAAAAGAAAAGGCTGGAGGCTTGGTGTCTGGGTTGGGACAAAGAATGGAAGTTTCCGAGGCTGCACAGACCCTTTATAAATTGCAGAATTTCAAAGCTGTAAGGGGGAGTTGAAGTCAACTTGGCCATGACATTACCTTACAGAAACCCTTCCCAGAGTCTCTGATAATGTTTATGTATCTTCTGCTTTAAGACTCGCAAGGAAAGGGTGCCCAGGTGGCTAGTTGGTTAAGTGTCTACCTTCAGCTCAGGTCATTACCTCGGGGCTCTGGGATTGAGACCAGTGTCAGGCTCCCTGCTCAGCTTTTCCCTCTGCCCCTCCTCCACGTGCACTCCTGTGCACATGGGCTGTCTCTCTTTCTCTCTCAAATAAATAAAAACAAATAAAATATTTAAAAGAAAAGATTCTCAAGGACAGGGGCAGCTGGCTAGCTCAGTTGGTAGAGTTTGCAACTCTTGATCCTGGGGTTCGAGCCCCATGTTGGGTATGGAGATGGCTTTAAAAATAAAATCTTTAATAAAAGAAAAAAAAATTCCCAAGGGTGAAAATACAGGAAATCCCATTCTAGGAGTGGTCAGCATGGATCATGACAATGCATTCTAAGTGGAGTTAAAAGTTTGTCTTTCCCAAGTTTCAACCAGTGCCTCCAGGGCAAAAGAAAATATACAGAATATGATTTTGACTTTCCCGAGTCTCATCTAGACCCCGCTGAACCACTCTGGAGGTCTGGTGGTCTGCTAACCACTCCTGGGATGTACTGGCTCTCAGGTCTGTCACGGTGTGGGTTGCTGATTTCTGGACACGGATTTCATGGGTTGGTGAAGAGCATAAGTTTTAGAACCACATGGGTCTGAGTTCTATTCTGAACCATATCCTCCGTGAGCTATGAACCCATTAAAGCAATAGTAAAAAATGCAATAATGATAAAAAATGATGGTGGTGAGAATAACACTTGCTAACATTTTCGGGTACTCCTTATGCACAGGCACCGAGCAATGGGCTTTCCATGCAAAATGTCATTTCAGCCTTGAACTTCCAAGTTTTGCTGTCTCAACTGTAACACAAGGATAGTAACAGGAATCCACGTGGGGTAGTGGCATGGTTTCAATAGCATCGTTCATGTGAATTGCTTAGAATAGAGCCTGGCACATGATGAACACAACATAACAATATAATCATCATCATCACGGCACCCCCAAAGGGCCATGATACCCTAAATGAGGCCAGTGTTCTGCAGAACACTGTGGGATAACAGCTCTTCTCCCTGTACAGCTGGGAGTTCCTTGGTGTGAACAGAGTGGAAGTTCATTGATAGGAAATGGGGCCAAGGGGAAGACAATTTTCACATCAAGTTGATCTGTGCAGACATTTCGTCTGGAGCCAGGATCTAAAATGGAGTGTTTTAATTTATGATTGTATTTTCAATGAGCTTGTTCACAATCATCTCTTGGGTTCTGCTGTGTATGTGTAGACAGTACCCCAACATGTCTTCTGCCAGTCTCGTGAATGGATTAACGGTATCAGCTCCAGAGTCAAATTACCCGAGTTCAAATCCTGTCTTCAGAATGGGCTAGCTGTTTCATCTGAGTAATTTCCTTGGCCTCTCTGTTTTCCTTAATCTCTAGTTTTCTTATCTATAAAACAGTCATACTGATCATATGTTCTTCGAGGTGTTTTGAGGATTTAGTGTGTATAAAATGCCTAGGACAAAGCATGAAAAATGTGGGCTATTTTATGTTGGTAGAATAAAGGAAAACACGGGGTCAGAATTATTCTTGCTGGACCAGCTAACTCTTTGAATAAAGAGCTTTAAAATCAGCCTCTGCATGACATACACGTTTGTGCACGCACACACACACACTCACACACACACACACACACACCCCTCCTGCCTCTGAGCTATACAACAACCACCTCTTCTGAAGATGTCATGTCCAAGTTACCATGGGTCTTGCTGCACTGCAGGGCCATTCGTTATGAAATTACCTCGCCGCAGGACATCAGGATGTGGCAATATCGAAATGCCTGCATGAGACAGAATATGAGGTGCAGTAGAGAGGCAGAGTCCTAGCAAAAATCCACAGGCTGGTGCATAATCAGAGCACAGCCCTATCATCCTATTAGGAGACGTTTCTATTTCCATTTTACAAACAGGCAAAGAGCCTGAATTAGAGGATTGGGAGTATTAATTTATCTCTTAATACCATCGTCTGATCGTCTGATCGTGGACTCTGTGTGTGTGTGTGTGTGTGTGAGAGAGAGAGAGAGAGAGATGCATTCGTTCTACACTTCTTTTCAGTATCTTCATGATATTGTTCAAGATAATTGATGGTGGAGGTATAGGACATTTCTCAGTAATACACAAACAAAGCCAAACTCAACTCATGTAAATTGCTTTATTCGTGGGGATAAAACAAAATTGCTTGGCAAGGCAGGGAGTCAGAGAGAGCAGAAAAGATCCAGAGGGAGCAGTGCAGGAATGTTCAGTACATTTTCCTTGTTATTTCCGCATTTGTCAGAATGGAATGTACCCCCTCCTATTTTATATTCTTAGTTCTATACACAAGGCAATCAATGGCATTATAAATAAGTCTATTTTTGCTATGGGTATGAGACTGCTAAGGAAATGGAACAGAAAATCACTTTCCAGTCTAGCCTCAAAATTGATTTTTTCCAAATTATTTTTCTTACAAAACTCCGGTTTGTCTCCTAGAATTTTCTTTCATTTATCCATTTTTTTAAAAGGTGTTCCACTATCTCTTTGGACACTTGCGATCTGTATCATAAAATCAAACCCTTAATTATGTATTGATGTTTTTCTCCTGAAGACTGTAAGATCCCTGGAGGTAGGGTCATTTCTTACACTTCTCTT
Organism: Ailuropoda melanoleuca; assembly: GCF_002007445.2. Classification (NCBI taxonomy): domain Eukaryota; kingdom Metazoa; phylum Chordata; class Mammalia; order Carnivora; family Ursidae; genus Ailuropoda; species Ailuropoda melanoleuca. The sequence continues at coordinate 94,393,537 of NC_048226.1, read as the reverse complement.
TACCCTACGGGATGTCGCACGAGGTCAGCAAAGCAAGATCAGACAGGGAAACAAGCTTCTCACACTTTGCAAAGCACTATGGCGCAAAAAATTGGATACTATGTTGAATGTCAGTTGTATGTGTCAAGGAGTGAGCTTAATGCTTGGTGTCATTTTATCTGCACCCAGCGTGATTGCCCCAGGGCTCAAGCTGCCCCCATCGTGCCCCTCCCCAGCCCACTGTCCCTGACTAGTTTAGGGAAGATACAAACCAAACAGATGCTTGCTCATGAAGGGACTATGAACCTAGAGCCTTATCCATTATCCACGTCTGCTGGGATTGTTCTGGAAGGAAAGCCTCACAAGCACCTCCAGCCCATCCAAGAGCTTGCCTCAGATTTGGTGGTTTCGGTTTCCAATACCCCCATCTCCAATTTTTGGGAGGTTTTTGATGTAAGCTGTTGAGTCATTTGCCTCCAATGCTTTGGAGTGGAGGGGCAGGTCTGAGGGACCCCCAAATCCAGTGTCTTCACCACCATGCACACAGCATTTCTTATCTCACCCTCACAAGAGCCCCATCAAGCAGAAATCCTACTCTTCCTCTCTGTAGTTGTGAGATCCAGAAGCCCGCAGCCTCCACCAAGGGCCATGTCATGGGTGTTAGACGGTGCCACCCGTCTAATTTCTAGCTTCTCACAGCATCCGATTCAGAAAGGATCCATCGACTCTTCACTATGTCCTGGGACGTACATGAACTCCCACAAGTTAATTCAGAATAATTCCTTCAAAAACTATCCTTTCTGTGCAGATCAGTACCATCCCCAGACCTTCCTAGGAGCCCGGACATTAGCCCCCTGTCTCCCCTGCCACTTTGGTGGCTCGGTCAAGCTGGCTAAGTCAGTGAAGTGATTTTGACTGGAAAAGTGGATGTCGTGCCTACCACCAGGAATTTGAACCTGGCAGTTAGAAATAGGAGGTGAAATGTGTGGGTCAGGATGTGGAGAGGGCATGGGGAGGTCCTGATCAACCTAGAGTAAGCACCTGAAGCCATGCGTTGGAGGAGAAGGGAACCGTTGTCCACAAAGAAGCAGAGGGAAAGAGGGAGAGTCACACAGACACCATTACAAACACACACACACACACACACACACACACACACACACAGTCTGAAAGAACCAACAGCCTATTTTTCATATCATTTATAGTCTTGTCACAGTCTAGGAAACGAAGTTTGGTTAGATTTCAGTGAAAACTGAAATCTAGTTTTGTTGGGGGCTCCACACCCAATGTGGGGCTTGAACTCACGACCCTAAGATGAAGAGTCCCCTTCTCTATGGACTGAGCCAGCCAGGCGCCTCCAGAGTGGTACTTCCCTTGGGAACAGGGCGGGCTAACTTTACTACAATTAATATGCATGGCGCAGAACTTCATGCAAATGAAGTGTTGGGGGGGGTCATCATTTAATTGAATTTACACAAAAACAAACTAAACAAAAGACAAGTGCAGCTTCTAGGACCCGCTTTCTTTTACTGATTTAAAAACAAAACAAAGTGTAAAAATGTTGTGCCTCAAATGAATCTTGTTTTATTTTATTTATTTATTTATTTTTAATAAGTAGCCACCTGGTTCCTGCACCCTATAAAATCCAGGCACTGGACCCTTGGCGTACCTTCTGTTCGACTTTATATCATGGGGACGGATCGGTCCGCTTTCTTGGCCCTCATCTTGCGTTGGCCACATAGAGGGTCCCTGGCCAGGGGACTGAGCTTTGTCTAAAGTGACAAGGGCAGCTCGGGGGGTGGGGCGGTTTTGATCGTCCCCGTGGTCCTTCGAGGCTTTCATCTTCTCTGGGTAAAGAGGCTATTGATCCTTGTAAACACATGTTTGCTTTTCCCAGTTTTCTGTTCATGGCGAAGAAATGGAAGCAAATAAAGCTTTATTGATTTTTGACAAAAAATAAGAATAAAACAGCCCGCAGCCAGCTCGGCCAGGGTATGATCGAGAACAGAAGCGGGAAGACTGGTATCTGAGCAGGTGCAGGAGCATTGGACCCAGGCTGCCAGGATCACTCTTCAGCCATTGAGTGAGGGAAGGTCCAAAGGCTTAGGGAGAGTCTAGGGGGAAGAGAGGGGGGTGTGGGCTAGCGGAGTGGGGTGCAAGGGAGGCTCTTTACCAACAATCTGGATGCTTGTCCATATTTACCTCCTGTGTGGTTGCAGCAATGTGTACTGGCAGAATATCAGACCCACGCACCCCGCACGCACTCACGGACACACACTTAACCGTAGCGTGGTCCTTGAGTGTGGAAAAGAGGAGCTAATAGCTTAATCTAGGAATCCCTGATAACTTTTTACTTTGAAGTCGCAGCTCGGTTACATGAAAATTCCTATAATAATACTTACTCCCCCTCCCACCTTTCTGAAAAGATCAGGCCACCTACAAAAGTTGAGGAATCAGGTGAGAACATTTATAATAAGAATAACAGTCACTGCCCTGCGCCCAAGCCCTGTCTCTACTGCTCACGTCTGCTCTCAGACGGCAGATTGATGGTTAACCCTGAGTTTGTACTGAGTTCAGGTAAGGCATTCATGAATCATTTGAATTGGGCTGTGAACCTTTCACCTGTGTACAGGTGTACTTCTGTTTCATTGCGCCTTCCTTTATTGGGCTTTGCAGATATTGTGTGATTGATTTATTTTTGTTGTTGTTTTTAACAAATGGAAGGTTTGTGGCACTCTGTGTCAAGCAAGTCTATTGGCATCATTTTTCCAACAGCGTTTGCTGGCTTCTTGTCTCCGTGTCACATTTTGGTAATTCTCACAATATTTCAAACTTTTCATTATTATTATATTTGTTATGGTAATCTGTCACCAATGATTATGACTCATCTGAAAGCTCAGATGATGGTTAGTATTTTTAACATTTTATTTTACAGAAAGAGAGAGCATGTGAGCCACGGAGAGGCAAAGGGAAGAGAATCTCCAGTAGAATCCTGGCTGAGCACGGACCGAGCTAAGGATCATGACCTGAACTGGAATCAAGAGTCGGACGCTTAGCCGACTGAGCCACTCAGGGACCCCCTCGTGATCAGTATTTTTAAATTAAGGTATGTACATTGTTTTTTTAGGCATAATGCTGTTACACACTTAATTGTCTACAATAAGCTAAATCATGTAAACATAACTTTTATATGCCCTGGGAAACTAGAACATTCATTTGACTCACTTTATTGCAGGGGTCTAGAATCAGACCCGCAATATCTCCGAGGTATACCTGTAATCTTTAAGACTCTGGAATATTGTAGAATTTGAATCCATATGCATTTTTTTTTTTTTAGAATTACCATGTGGAAGATTCTTCTAAACCGTAGAGAGACAAAGATGAATAAGGCATGAGCCCATCATTGACATGCTCACAGGCTAGTGATGGCAGTCAAGGGCAAAGCAGAAGAACTAAAAATGACCAATTGCATCACCACGTGATCCATTAATGAAACATACATGCAAAAGAATGTGTTTAAAACTTTTAGAATGGTTGCCCATTGAGAGGGTGATCAGGTGAATATGAATAGTTATGAGGATAAAAAGGAATAAATTAAAGACATCCATAAATTTTTAAAAAGAAAAAAGGAAAAAGCAATTTTTTCTACTTAAATATTACAGTGTAAGCAAGAGCAATGGAATATCCTTTAATTCTATGATCGCAGAAAGCTTGTAAATTTCAGCATGGACTCTGACACAGTGGAAGTTGGTACTGACACCTGGACATAGACGGACAGAGGGACAACCAGGGCAGCAGCAGCAGAAGTGGATGTGGACCTGCGGCAGAAGGCTCCCTGCTATAATGGCTAAGGGTCTAGGTCTCGGAACTTGTGAGGAAGAACCAGCAGGTGATTCATACCATGCTCACCTGGCTGTGACCCCCGTATGGTATTTGCAACTTTTTCCAGCATATTCAATATGTTCCTGCTCAAGGTTACAATTTGATCTGTATTTACAGATTGATTCATAGTGGTTTCTTTTTACAACCTGAGCTTGAGGAACTCCCTTAGCGCCGATTGACATTGGCATCTGCCCCACATACATGGTATTCGGGGACTCTGTTCAGATATTTTACTGGGTAGGTAGATGGGCACAAACTCAAAAAGAGTACCGGAAAGAAATGAACATATGTTGAGTGTTTACTCTGTATCATCTTGTTTATTTCTCAGAAAATTTGCAAGTATCACTTTTCTTATTTTCACATGGGGAATTTGAGACTCACTGAGGTTAGTTCATTTGCCCAACACCGTAAAGCTCATTAGTAGTGGTCCCAGGATGTGAGCATAAGCTTATCTGACTTCAAAATGCATGTTCTTTGTACTAAACCCCGAAGGAAGATAATGATGCCCATTGTGTACAACTTCCATTCCCAGAATTGATGTCCACACAATATTGCAATTTCTTCACCAACTTCAGGGCACCCTGGACTACAGCTATGGACAATTTTTAATACATTTCTTTGAGTCACTGCTTTTCAAACACAGCCTCCTCATTCCCACAGCTGTGGCTTTGATTAGATAGTGAGCCTGGTCATAATGTCCTCATCTGTTGTTTGTCTCCACCCACCCAAACTTTCAAGACTCTGTCACAGTCTCATCTTTTCCCCTTGCTGTCCTGCCCCTATGACCTCAAGCCTTTTTTTTTTTTTTTTTTTTAAATTTTATTTTATTATATTGTGTTAAT